>NC_141093.1:10353330-10378330 GCF_041138505.1 Cibotium barometz
CCTCCCCTCAAGTGAATACTCCTAGCACACGTGGACCCTATACCAAGTTTCCCTCTTACTTGATAGTCTGCGACCAGTGCCCTACTAGCACACCTCCCCTCAAGTGAATAATCCTAGCACACCTGGACCTTATACCAAGTTTCCCTTTTACTTGATAGTCCCCGTGACCACTGCCTCAAGTCTCCAAACTCATAGTCCTTGACACACACACTCTCTCTCTCTCTCTCTATGTTTCCAAGGCTACTACAAGTGCCTGCTGTGACCTTGACTAAAGTGCTCATACATACATCTACCACATGGCCTACATCATCGGTGGCTCAGAGGTGGTTTCACTCTGTTGGGACAGGTTACATTGGGTTGTGGGGTCTCTCTCTCTCTCTCTCTCTCTCTCTCTCTCTCAGAGATTTTCACATGGCTCCAACAAAGTTATAGGGATCTGTATCAAATACAGAATGGTTAATTTGAACCCTCAATTGCACCAAAATACAATGATTAGCACTGATTAATCACTGATTAGCAAATTAATCCTCTGTTTTGTGTGCAGAAAACAGAGTATGTGAGGAGTCCAGATCTGAGGCCTTAGAGTTCAAATGAGCTCAAATCCTTTCAAGGCCATCAGTCTAGTAGAGGATTAAGCCAAGAAACACAAGATTTGACCAAACATTGAATGCTTAATCTCTGTTTTACCAAAGTCACTTACAGATTTGATAAAGAGCTTGGATCTCACTGTAGACTTGATCAAATCAAATTCTGACTTCACCAGCTTGTAGAACACCCTTGAAAACCTCTAGGGCCAAGAGGAAATAGACCCGTTGCAACTGGAGAAGAAGAGATATCATTTTTCCTCAGAAAAAATGGCGCCTGCATATTAGCAAAAATCGTGAGCTGTGGTAGGCGCGGTTTGCTACGCTGATTCGCTTGGTTGGAGCACAAATGAGATAGCTTTGTATGTCTACAAGGGCTTGAGCTAATGTTGCTCCTGGAGGGAGATCAAGCCCCTCCACTGGCTGGGGATACAGTGGGCTAGTTGAAAATAGCTTAAAAAAAGTAATTATTTTATAATCATCTACTAATCCTAATTAGTTAGATAATGGGCTCATAAACTTGATGGATTCTAGACTAGGCTCTGATACCATGTTAAAATTACAGCAATGTAATGAGCTATGGTGGATCAAATGCTAGAATCAACATCATTAACAAAGAGATTAGATGATAATTAACGCATGATTAGTGAGCAATTAACTGATAGCTTAATGTGGGCATGGATAATCAAAAACCAGCAAATTCTCATTAGGCCATTGCCTCAATTTATAGAGTTTACATCATCCAAGCATCCAATCCCACTGATTTCTCCTTGATTTACTCCACCTCTTTTGCTTGATTCTCTCCACCTCTCCCAGAATATCTCCACACCTCCTAAATCTCCTCATGCTACCCTTTATTCTCTCCCAATAGATACTTCTCACCTTTTCACAGGTTCTCTCACATTTACAGATTCTCTTTTACAGCCTCTAGCCAAGGGCTTGTTCCCGCACACACCCTACTCACTTGTATATTTCAACATATATGTGTATATATGTATACATATGTGTATATATGTATGTGTGTGTGTGTGTGTGTGTGTGTCTGTATATATATGTGTGTATATATGTATATATATATGTGTGTATATATATATATTTGTGTGTGTGTGTGTGTGTGTGTGCGTCTCTTGCTTTGTTTAGTTCATTGCTCACATATCTATGATGGTAGCTTGGTAGGAGTGATGTCTTATACTTAGAAGCTTATGTTATCCTCATACGTAGCTAGAAAACCGTAAGAGAGAGAACCTCTTCTTACCTCCATCGATTATGAGGTACTTCATGGTGTTGCCTTTTTTAAAAAGATCATGTACTTCGTGAGTGCTCTAGGTGTACACATAGCACCATTGTAGATTATCATATAGAAGGAATGACAAGGAGCTTGCGATAAATCAAATGTTCATTGGAGGACATCTTTATGCATGGCAAAACTTTTATGACTAGGTTGACATGAAGATTTTGGGTCATTGGATACACTACAATTAGGTAATGGTCTCCCCAAATCTCCATATGGAAGGTGTATCAAAGTTGTTTCACAAAAAAAAACATGTTTTTGGAGCTTGATGAAGGTGAAAGGTGAACTTTATAAAAAATAATTTACGTGCAGCTTGAATTTGGTCACAAAAAGTAGTCAACTCGTAGTGTGAAATATGGTTAATTCATGGCACAAATTACAATTTTTAATGTACACATCAATAATATCAATTCGCAACGTGAATGACAATCTTTATGTCTATGAAAGTTAAAGATTAGTTCATGAACATGAATCACAAAGTTAGCCAAATTTCATTCATAGCTATAGCCTTGAAAAAATGGCTAGAACTAGTTGATTAATGCAATTGACCAAGTTACTTCAAGACGTAAAATTATGTGTAGAATGGTCGTACCACAAGAACGGCCATACATGCATGAGCAAATATATTTAACACATGATGTAATCGGCCTCAGAGTGCATCTAATAGGCTTGGAGACATGGGATAGCCATGTCTAGACTATGTAGGTCTGCATTCATAGTCACTATCACTATCGTGATGTAGACTCCGCCCATAAAGAGCTACTATAAACTGTTTGCAGTTTCCACACCTCAAGTGACTATCCGAGCTTATCTTCTTTGGCCTCGTAATGTCAAGACAAGGTGTCCAAGAGTAAAGTTTACCTAACCTTATGCACCTCATTTTTTGACTAATAATCTTCACCTACCTGTAGCTTATCTAGTAGCGTGCTAAACCTGTTAGTATAATCTGGCTACTAGGGCTACCATTGTGGTGTATAGCCTAGGCATTTGTGTTAAGTTACTCAACCATGGCTTCTCCTCAAAATGGGAGCCTTAATGATTTAACTAAACCCATCACAAATTAAAGAGAGGGTGGAGATAAATATCTCAAAGTCCTCCTCAATGAATACTTGCCCCCTCCTAGAGAGACAATGCCACCACACACACTTCCAACGAGCCCAAGATGAAGGGCTAGCTTTTTGATACTAGTGACTCCGACAATGATGTATGCATCCCCATTTTGGGCACCAAACTTGTCAGCGGATGGCAACGCATAAAGCATCCATACATTTTGATGAGATTCCACTGACATATTGTACACCTTTTGTTTCATAGACCCATTTGTGTCTTGCAAGACATTAATATATATTCTTCTTCTTCTTCTCCACTAAACCTCTATGAACTTTAGGTAAACATTAAATGCTCCCATAACTAACTTATTGGAGGTACATATAATTGTTGTTTTTCTCACTAATATTTGGATAGTGTGTAGGACAAATTTATTTGAACAAATTTTAAAATTTTAAAAATATGGAGGTGCACTAATTTTAAATTCTCTCCTTTTACTACATGACTTTTGTTTACACAAGGGCTTGTCAGTTAACCTTGGGAAGACCAATGCCATGGTCTTCTATACTTCCCTTAGCATGAGGAAATATAGAGAGATCACCTACATGGGCCTACATGGGCAGTCGGGTGGAAGTAGCAAACTCATGCCTACTCGGGGGGTCACTTTGGGGGGTCACTCTCACAAGCTCTGGCAGGCGCTTCTCCATCAGATAGGCATCACAAGACAGATTGACTAGGGGATACGCTGCACCCGAGATGAACTAGGTGGGCCATTGTGGTGCTGCTCTAGCTAGTCCCTGCCAAGAGCCTTGATAAACATATCATCACAATTCTCTATCATAGGATATAAGCACTATCCATGTGCTTCTGTAGTCCCTCGTGAGTCTACAATAAGCACTATATCATCGATATAAAAGAGAACACACACAAGCATGCCTACTAGGGATGCCCCTCCACCACTCGCTTAGTTAATAAAGCCTGAGAGTCCTCCAAGGCATCCATGTGCTTCTGTAGTCCCTCATGAGTCTGCAATAAGAACTATATCATCAATATAAAAGAGAAGACACAAGCATGCTTGCTAGGGATGCCCCTCCACCTCTCGCTCGGTCAATAAAGTTTGAGATCTCTAAGAGTCCTCCAAGGTGTTAGATATCTCCTTTGAGAATCCTCCAGGGTATCTCACCCTAACAACCATCGACTCATATAAAGCAATAATGCCCCAAATCATGTCTAATGGAACCCCACGGATCTAGTTGAGAGGTGAGGGTGGCAAGGGGAGTTAATGGGTCCATATCTACCAAACCACAATCAATGATGTTGGCATATATGTGGTCACATTCGTGTGTGAAGTGGATTTTGGTATAATGGGAGGTGGGTGGGGATGGCAGTGTACTGGGTGGTGTACATGCAATGCAAATGCAGAAGTGCATGTGGATGGTGAACTCAGAGATGAGTGAAGCAAGCTCAAGGGGTCCCATAATATAATCCACCGTGCTCAATCCTCCACTATATGGAAAGCTTGTGACTCCGTTGGATAAGGGCCACTACACCATCTCGTTATAAATAGCGAGACCTTGCCGAGAACCTAACTCCCAAAGGTGCCTCTCAAATCTAGTGATAGCTCAAGGTCCTAAGAAGCCCACTGCAATCCTATGCCCTCTTGGTCAAGTGCATGTAGTTTGATAGGGCCCTCAAAGCTATATAACTGAGATTGGCCACTCTTAGTCCTAGCGTCAAAGTCCCAATGAGGAGAACTTCACCTAGTCCCAACATGGTTGAGATCTCATTAGACAATTCTGCATAAGGGGACTCCGTCCTCTCCTCTACCTAAGTGGTTAGGCTATGCATAAGGGAACTCCATCCTCTCCTCTACTTGCGTGGTTAGGCTATCCTCACTATCATGTATAGCATGTCACGAAGTTTATGTGCAAAGTAGCAAACCACCACATGTAGGTGGGTTTGACATGTATTTGGCATCCTACGAGAGCATGTATTTGGCATCCTGAGAGAGAGAGAGAGAGAAGGCCCAATCTAAAGTACAGATGAAAAAGCCTTGAATGTTGCCATAACAAGATGTTCTATAAATTTTATGTGGTTGAAAGAAAAGCAAAAATTTAGTCCTATCTAAGCAAGCAAGAGTGGAGTCTTCATGAAATTTCTTGAAGCAATTGTATGAAATCAAAAGTCCTTGAAGCAACTCTATGAAATCAAAAGTCCTTTCAATTTGAATGAAGATTTCACAACCTACTTAATATAAAGCAACGTAAATGGATCAATTTAAATTTTGATGATAGACTTGTAATTGACTCATGTTCAAAGATGAACTTTGGGTGCTGGACTAAAACTTGGCCATAAATGAGATCACTTCCACTACTACACAGGAACTTGTATATGTAGCAATTGCTTAGTTGCCAACCTTTGATTCACATGACATGAGAATAAAAAAGTACAATTTTTACCCCAACGTCGAAAGGATGTACAAATCTTGGTCCTTTTGGCAAACCATAGTGGTAATCTTTGAAGATGCTGAAAATAAGCAACGAACATGAAAAGTTCCTAGCACTTCCAAAAATGTGTGCACAACATATCAAATTAAAAGGCAGCTTGAAGATTAAAACATCCCAACCCAAAACTAGCAACGTCAGATCACCAACATCAAGAGTGGCAGTGTTCAGGGGAAGACAATACAAACACATGGTAACTACACAAATCCCTACATGTGAATGTGGAGATGAAAAGGCTAATCCCAGATATTTTAGTGGATACAAACTCACTAGCACGCTTATGAAACCAAGAGTGCCTTCTAAATGTGATCATAAATCCTTTCCTCGTGCACAATTAGCAACAAGAGTCTAAAGGTATGGATTTAGAGACCCATCTCCTAGTTTGGTGTTTAATTACTACTCATGGTCTTACCAATCTGGTAATAACACTAACCCCAACCCCAACAAAAAACTGGGAGGTAGAGAAAAAGATGTCTAATTAGCACAACCATATGGTCATAGTCATCGGTAGGATTCAAAGAAAAATGGGTAGTCATCTGTCAGCCACACATAGTAAGAAAGTAGGGCTTACAAGGTTTGCATGGAGGGTGCACAGCATGCAGCAACAAACACAATTTCCTACCTTCTCACTGTTGAGAAATTACCTTATCCATACCATGTGCAACCCATGTCGCACCAAATAAATGCAGGTCCTGTAACTGATACCTCTCATAACTACATGAGTATTGCTCTAATGTTATACATTTGTTTCATAAGTTTACTCTTTATACTGTACATACATTCCCGAGCTAGACACAAAACTCACAAGTTACATGAAGTTACATAAAAAATATTGCACATATTGCATTATAGTATATATAAGCTTCTAAAGGTGACTTACCAAAAATAGGCAGCCTAAATTACCAGCCATAAACCGGGCTTTCCACGGCAGGAGGCGGAAGATGGAGATCTTTACTGTGTTGTGAGTTGTAGTTCATTGTACCAGGTAACGCACCAGAAACCAACCTGGCAGCCTCATTTCCAGATGCCCAGAAATGTGCAAGAGCAAGCCCATTATCAACAAGATCCGACAAGTTTGGTAATGACCTCGATAAGGTCTTTATCTTCTTCTGAACATTGTCATCCGTTTTGATCTCTATTTTAGAGGGCTGATCCAGTTCAGCATACTCAATGAAACGATCCGTTGCTGCCTCCCAGGACAACATATACCGCTGCTCAGGTGAAAGAGGTACTGGAACAGATGCCATTGCCTGATTCACTTTTTCAACAAACTCTTGGGAGGTTTTGTACATAAAGCAGTTGGGAAAAGACCGGAAAAACTCATTTGAAGGATGGTCTGCACAGACCACGATCTTCCCCATTGCAAGTGCTTCCGCTGTAGTGGTGCAAACAACATCACTTATGCTTGGATTAATGAAAACCTTGTATCTGTTCAAATTGCAGCCAAATAAACTATCAGCAAAAACTCCTTCCAACCTATTCAACTATTCCTCCCTAGCTCAAGCCCTTCATTCAAAAAACCCAAGCCCCATGCAACACCCAATCTAGCTTCATGGTCCTGATTCTCAGATGCGTGCATGTGTAAGTAGGTGCTTCATAGTTCTGATTCTCGTACTTGAGAACGTCAGTATTGAAACATTTAGTGTATGTGGGTGAGTGTGCGTGCACATGCCAAGGGGTGGGAGTGGGTATGCATGTGTGTCCAACCGTTGAAAAAAGAGAGAGGCACACAATCGGAGCCCCACTCTCTTAAGGCTAGATAGCCATACTAGTAGAGGTGAAACATGATTGCTTGCTTACCCATGAAGTGAGGTATCTGCATGATCTCTTCCTTGATGAAACTTCAGGCTCAAGCCAAGCTTCTCAGCTTCAGCTTTCACTACTGTGGAATCCTCACCATTGCCATAGACATCCACACTAAGATTTTGCAAATCCTTTTTGTGCTTCTCTAAGAGATCAATTAGCTCTCTATAACCTTTTCCCCACACCATCTTCCCTAGGAAGTATGCACCCTTTGAGAAGTTCAAAATCCCAAGCTCGTCTGTGGAAACTCTTTGACCAATATCTAGAAATTTCGGGCCAACTCCATGGACATTACATACGATTGATTTTGGGAGCTCTTGAGTAGCAGCAGATAGCCTCAAAACCTGCATACATTCCATCAGACTTATTGGCAAAAACATTTCCAATCCAACACCTCAAAATAGAAGCACTTCTGCTATCAAACTGATTCAATTGGTGTTGGACTTACTTTGTCGCAATATATTCGTGTTACCCAATTGTTGACATGCTCCAACAAAAAGGCTTGAAATACACCGTTCTTTTCCCTCTTGACATACTCTAGGTAATTAGTATGCACTACTCCAACAACATGCCGGAACTTATTGGTCCAGCGCTTTCCATGATAGTACCAATTCAGGTGCTCTGGCTCCTCCAAAACCGCAATGTCTGCTTCTTTGTCAGGGATGAAACGAGATATATCACCTGCCGCTAAGATGCTTCTTTTTTCTTGAGAAAACTGCACTTGTGGAAAAAAAACCCCAAAAAGGCATAAAGCTTCCCATCACATAAAGAGATTTGACAAGATAGAAATGTGTAGATTATTAAAAAATTTACTTTTTGTGAGTTATACAAACACCTACACCTGGCCATTGTCTACTTGTCAGCAGCAATGCTCACCATTCCAGGGTAAAAGATCATCTTGAAGTTGGGTTTGAATCCCACCCTTGCTTCTAACCAATCACGAATATAAACCTCTTGCTCCTCTGGCGACTCAAAAACCAGATTGTTTGGATAGACAAAGCCCTGGTCTTTTTTGCACAGCCATGGAACTACCAATGTCACAATCTGCTTCCCGTTCTTGGCAAGATATGCAGCACGAAATAATGGATTTACAGCAGTCCCCGTCATCCACGGTAAGCTGGCTGTTGTTACAATTGCAACATTTCGAACCCCCTGCTCTCCATCTTTCACGACTTGTTCACCCCATAATCCACCTTTGTAATGATAACCTGTACTCTGTACTACACTTAAGATTCTTAGATCTAATTCATCAGCCGCTTTTCCTGAATCTCTTGTTGCAAGCGCATCCTCATGATTTGCTGAGGTGGAAAAAGAGCACAGCTGGCCTTTCCGTTTGCATTTCTGCAGCAAGTCACAAACCTTTTCTGCAACATCTGCCCAAAGAAACAGGTAAAACAAACCAAAAAAGCATCTGTTTGGAGGAAGGCGCAGAAAAACACAATTGAAAAACTTAAATGTCATGGTAGGCAACAACATCGTGCGATAGCTGACCCACACGGTAAATTAGCCCAAGCCCATCATTGTTAACCTAGATTCATGAAAGAATATATTGCCAAGATAGAAGAAAGCGATGAAGTCCTAAAACCTTTGACGTGGTACTCCATACCCGTATGGGATCTCTTGCAAGCTGCCCTAGTCGGTCAGCAAGGGCACATCGTGGACATTCAATTTTTTGGTAACTCTTGCAAGCCCCTGTCGTATAGCTTGCTCACAATGTAGGGTTCCCATGTATGCTTCGCCAAGTGGAAGCATTCTCTCTCTCCGAACTCAGGCCGTTAGTGAGAGTTTCAAGATTCATGGTCTCAATCTGCTTCCCCTGCCTCCCAAGAGAGTTGCCAACACCCCCCCCCCCCCCCCCCCCCCAAACCCCTGTGCAGGATCCCCTCGAAGGCAGTAGGGGCTCCAGATTCTTTGCATTCTCCCTCAATGCATTGCGATCTGCACTTATATTGTTCTCATTTCTTGTAGCAGTTGAGTTGATAGGATTTCCGCACAATGTTTTGCATGCCGCTAGATGGGCCACCTGGCATGAAACTGTCCACGTCCGTACTCGAGCAAGAAACCATCATTGCAAGTCATGGGTGGTGGGGGCTATGGCGCTAGCCCCCTCAAGGACCCACCCTCACAACCATCCTCCAGACCCTCTTCGAATCTTAGGAAGCATACGAGGAATTGTAGTAGCCCTCCTTCTGTTCCTCCACCTCCGGCTTCTTCGTCGACGACTCTGCTGCTGCTGCTTCCGCCTCCTCCATCCGACCTGCCAACTAAGCCTTTCCCAAATGACTCCTGCTCGACTTCACCCTCTTAGTGGATGTGGTGGCACCTCTCCACATGTGTATCATTCTCCACCACTCCCGTGCTACCCGCAAATGTCAGCAGAGCGGCGGTCTTCTCCTTTCCCTTGAGTGTTGTCCCCAAGCATAAGTGGGACAACGTGGATCGCACCGCACCCTTTGGGGTGAGGTTACTGGCTTCTTGCACCTTTGAGGCGACCTCATGCTTCCAAAGGCCATTGACCAAGGATGGTCAACTGCATGGATGATGCTCAAGGCCTTCGAGGTGGCTCCACTTGTTCCTTTTCTTCCACCTCACCTTTTCTGCCGAGGAGAGGGGAACCTTCCCATATATCCAAGGCTAAACTCATGCAAAATAACAAAACCCTAATTATGGCTTGCAAACCCTAATTCAGCCGCAGAAAACACAAGCTAAGGAATGCCCTAGGATGACCTAAGCTCTAATACGGTATACCATGTGACATGCATTGCGGAAGCGTGTCTATGATTAACGCTAATCCTATGTTTAGCAAACACATTGAAGACAAGGTAGACCTAATCTATCGTATATTCCAAACATGAATATGTACAATGATCTTGCTTCTTGACCTAGATCCAATTCATGCGTGCTAATCTACGTGCATACAAAAGCTTGCTGATTCCACAGCTTGGTCATGCTCTCCAGATGCTTGCCTTCTTGCCTAGAGCTGCCTCGGGCTGTCTCTATGCAGGGGTTTTTGCCAACACCTATGAGATACTTGAGAAATCTCTCTCATTTCTGCCTTTCCATGCCCTTTGACCTCCTTTATATAGGAATAGGATGGAAAGTCGTGGTCAGGTTGGTTTTGCCTTTTTTACCTAAATAATGTCCAAAAAGTCATATTTAGCCTCCAAACTGTGCCCAAAAGACGTCCCATCCATGGGTGCATGTTCCGCACACTTCTGGGTGCTTGTAAGGCCTCAAAATCAGGTCCAAATCTACCTCTAAATCTGCCCATATACTTGCTAGGAAAGATAATCACATCCATGAGCATCGGGATTAATGGATGCACATGACACGTGAAGAGCAACCGGTAACCTTTTACATAGGCATCACTAGTCATGCGCGATTCAGATCTATGTTTCAGATCTGCATTTATCATTGTATATATTCATCCATTTCAATATACAATAGTTTAGGTCTATGGTCTTCTCTATTGTGTGTTTGCCATTTTGATTACAACCATAAACTTTCAACCCCTACCCTCCTTGCTGATGTGGCATTTTCGTTTCCATTTGTGTTTCTGCCCCCTAAAGATTGCCGCTTCCATTTCCATTTCCGTTCCCATTTTCTTCAAATATGTTGTAATCTCAATCATACACACTATGCCTAACCTAGCATCCCATTTTTCATGCATATCAATTGCAAGATTTTGTTGCACTTCCACCTGCACTACCTAAAACAGGTAGAAAGCTTACTAACCTCTTTCCTTCTAAAGAATCATCACAAAGTGAGGACTTATACACAAAAGCATAGCAGGCATACTTACGAACTTTACAAAGCAGTCTATTCTTCATTGAGTCAGATAGTCTCTATAGTACTATGTTTTCAAGTTCACCACCAACTAAAAAGCTCCAGACTTACCATCCACAAGCTTGCCCCCAAGCCATTTAAAAGGCACCATTACTAGCAGACAAATCCCTGAATATCCCACTCTAGCATCCCAAACCACCACGGCATTCATCTGCACAGTTGAACTTGAAGACTTTGTCCAATTTATAATTGCCTTGTAGCCTCAGCCCTCAGCTAATGATAGCAGGTCCTAATGAGACTTGATCATACCCTTGTTTGTAAACTTAAAATCTAAGTTTACTCAAGAGTTATTTAAACATGTAGCACAAGCTGCACACTCAGCAACTGGAAGGGGGAAGAGAGAAAAACAAACAGTTATACTTGAATTAACATCCAGCAGAAACCTCACAAAACAGGCCAAGAGCGCATGCTCTCTCTCTCTCTCTCTCTCTCTCTCTCTCTCTCTCTCTCTCTTACACACACACACACACACACATGCCCATTGTGTCTTTAGTAGACGCTTAATAGAGAGAGAGATAGGAGACACCTTTCTTGACACCAAATTGATCCAGCAAAGGCTCAGATTGTCTTACAAGGTATGCCAAAAGTTCTGGCACATCAAGGGGAGCAACATCCTGGGCACAAGAAAGGGTTTCTATTAAATGCAACCAGGAGAGAGACTAACTAACAGACAGACAAATAGATGAATAGCTCTGATCAGACAGTTGACCTAAAAAAAAAGTTCAAGAAAAGTGCACAAGCTTCTGTCCAGTTTCATAAAAGAACAGAAATGAAAAACACAAGACCAAGAATAATAATGCAGAGCTCACACATCAAGCTAATTCGCAAATGCAAAAAACGAACTACAATGAAAGTGGAACAAATCGGCACAGCAGAGAAGTCCACAAATATAGATGCACCTTTCCATCCTCCAAACTTGATGGTAACAGTCTCTGCAAGTACAACAAACAAATGCATGTGTCAGAAGTGCTTAAGCACCTACTGATATTTGAACTGTGTAGAAGATATACATACACAGAAGTTATGAGGCACTGGCATTACCAAGTTTTTCTTGACATTCTCAAAAAGCTGGGTCTTCTTCAGGTTGTCAAAAAACTTAGACGGAGAGTCGCTAGCGGCAGCGGTGACCTCCAAGTCTCTCCAGCTCTCTCTCATGCGTCTTAAGGGCTCCCACTCCTTAGGAAAGGGCCTTGTCTTCTTGGAGCCCCAGTTGCTACTCTTAGAGCCTTGCCATTCACGAACAATGAGCCTTCGGTTCCTCATCACACGCTGGGTCTTCATGCCTTCAGAACCTTTTAAGTAGAAATCCTCTTCATTGACACGAGGAACAAGAGCGCGCCGCAGTAAAGACAGGTCTGGCTTGGGCTGAGTTCCGGCAGGTCTCTCCACTAGCTGATTCTGCTGATTGGCCAGATCTGGATTGGAATGAGAGAGCTGCAACTTAGATAGTGGCTTCCTCAAGAAGTCCAGGTCTTCAAAATGTGACTTGTTGAGGGCTGTGTAGAGGTTGCCGCTATCTTTGAAGTTCCTGAAGAGGCTTCCAGAAGTTTTGTTGTCTGACCGTAAATTGAGAGATGCCTTCCTGAAATTCTCGAGCTCTTTGTCAAATGAATTTGCCAGATCTGTGAATGACTTTGCCCTTGCCCTCATCCTCTTTATGTCATCATCTGCACTTTTACGAACATCCAGCCAGCTCTTGGAGATGAATGACATGGCTTTTTCGGCCATAACCGGCCCTTCCTCTAAATCCATTCCCCATGGAGCCATGGCCGATGCTTATTTGATTCAAGGTCTTTATGCTGAAACAACACAAATGGCACTTTAGGCCCTCATTTTCTCTGCGCCAACAAAGGGGACACCTACAACTCAAGGAATCAGGCAAACTTCCCTTGCCCACACTAACAAGAGCAGGAGGCCGCATCTGACCAGTGTGCAGCCACCCTCACCCATTTTTGGGCTCCACACATAATCCCTCACTAGATGGCTTGCATTTTAGGCAAAGGATTTAGTTCTTTGGTCTACCCAAACAATGTCTCCGCTATCGACAAATAGACCACACAACACATTCCTACCTTGGACGCCGCTCTATGCAACCCTCTTCAAGTAATGCCCCAAGTCGATCATCTAGCCAAGTAGCCTTAGGGCACTGCAACGCTACCGGCAACCCTCTGCCCCCTGCCTCTCCTCCTCCACACCCAGGCGGGCAGCATCGAACCCCCTCTAGCAGAAATAGCATACAGCCTCCGAGGAGGATGACTTTTGATTGCCACCAACAACACAGACGATATGACATATGGGGCACTATTCCCAGTTGTAGAGCCTGAGGTAACAATTCTTCCCAAAACCTTGTTGACTCAGCAGGATCCCACATCTCCTACTCCCATCCTCCACACAAGGGCTGGCAGGCCAATGGACCCACCCCAGCTTACTCCCAAGTGGGAACAGAACCCCCCCTCAATTCCAACCTCAATTCCAAGGTAGCCTCCCTAGATCCTACAAAGCCCACCAGGCGCACCTCGATTCAGCATTCCCCCATCCTAATGGAGACAATCATAGCCTCCTCCCCAATCTCAACGAACCAAGTGACTCCCTCGGACCAACTTTGGTGTGTCACAGCTAGGGAAAGAAGTTGTGAGCTTTGTTGGTCTCCAACTCGTGAGGATTACAGCATAGGTTTAAACAAGGAATAATGTGTCCCCCTTCCAATGTGAACACACTAAAAATGGATGTGAATCTTGCTGCCAAATAAAATCACCTGGCATTAGCCTTGCTCTGGGCCACAGCGGGATGGTCATCCTCGTAGTGCAAGTACTTGCAAACCCCCCACTTTGCTGAAAGCTGGCGTTGAAGAATACGAAGAGGTGGAGTCGTCTGTGACTTTGTGATTGGAAGAGTTTTACTAGCTTGACATAGGAGCTAGTCTCAATCGGGAGGCATTTGCATGCCTTTAGGGCACACAACACGCATGGCTGGCCTATAGGAGTTGAGCAGCACAGCACAGGCGTCTGGGACAGCCAGCAGGTGCCACACAGCAGTCGGCCTGTCTGGACACTAATCAGCAGCAGCAAAAGGGTCGTGGGCAGGTCCTCAAACAATTCTCTGAAGCATGGGCTGGCCAAGGAGAAGAAACTACAGCAGAGCATTGGGCTGAGAATCGCTGTCTACATTTTCAGTCATCTTTTGTACTTGAAATTCAACTGTAACACATTTTCTTGTACATAATATAATTCAATAGTTTAGGGCTATTATGTGTGCTGTGTTTGAATTATGTTGATCTCCACTCTTTCTATTCTCAAAACCCTAGCAACTTGGGACAAGAGCTCTACACTAGCCATGAGTATCATCTCATAGAATGTTTGCCTCTTAGGCGGCGCCTTCAACCACAGGTTCAAGATGATTGTCGAGGAGCAGCTTCAACCCGTCCTAGTCATCGACGAGACGACATGAACATGTTCTAGGTCCGAGAGCAGCATCTCACGGTGGACCACACTAAACACTATGGGAAGCTTCTTTCAAGGCCTCCCAAGATTGGACCTCTAGGGAGGCAGCCTGGAATCTGCATCTCTATCAACACCCAGCTTTCACCTCAGGTGACGAACGTTGAGAGCCTCATTCACTTGATCCCAAAAAGCGACCACCTTGAGGTGCAATAGTGGTGACCCATTGTTATGTACCTAATGTTGATCCTCTAGATTAGGTCCTAATCTGAGCAAGGTTGGGGATCCATGAGATTAGGGGGAAGGTGTCACAATACGCAGTGGAGATGATGACCAGATCCGGGAACACAAGAGCAAAACGCAATGCAGAAAAAATAACAGCACAAGAGAGAGTGGTAGAGGCGTGTAACTCTGCTCTATATACACAAGAAGATCCCGAGAATAATACAATGGTGACAAGGGGGCTGGGGGCCATTTTATATGACCCCCCTACAGCAGTCGGCCTGCTGTAGGGCAGCCGACGGGGCCTGAAGGACTCCAGGACCAGCAGCAGCATCAGTTGGCCAGCTGAGCATTGTCGGCCAGCAGCTGTGAGGTCCACGACCAGTTATACACAGTCGGCCACCTCCAGCAAGTAGACTAATGCAAGCAGCTGCAGTCGGCTACAGACAAGGACATCCTGCCACTTCAGCGCTGCCTCCCAAGCCACAGAAAAATAGGGAAAATGGGGGAAAAATACGTAGAGTGGGGAAAAATGAGAAAACACCTCATAAGGGCGGGCACACCCACAACACAGGCCCTGATGTATATGTATAGACAGGAGATGACTTCTAACACCCCCTCTCAGCTCCTGGCTGTGAAACCAACCACAGGGAGCTGGGGTGCCGCCTGAGCAAATCCTGAGATAGCGACTTCGTGAAGAGGTCCACCGTACTGTCCTCCGTCGAACAGAACTCTAGCAAGATGTCATCAGCAACGATCTGTTCACGAACAAAGTGCCTCTGGATGACCATGGGTTCCTCCAGTGGAAGCCCAATCCTGCAATGCAACCTCTGCAACCTCACCACCTCACAAGCAGCATCACAAGTAGCCCGGTACTCTGCCTCTATCGTTGACAAGGCAAAAGATGACTGCCTTTTACTGCTCCGTATAACTGCTCCTGGGCCTGAAGTAGACCTCCTCGTGTCCGGATCTCCTCCCCAAACTAAGTCACTCCAACCGTGGAGTCGGACTCCATCAATCAATCCCCCTCCTGTGTACAAGAGTCCATGATCCTTCGCATGTCGCAAAAACCACAAGATACGCAATCCTGCCTCCCAAAGAGACATCTACAACCATGAGCTCAACTACCTCACCAGGAAGTTCCCGTCCAATCTGGTGTCCATCAACCAGATCAATAAACCATACTGCTTCTTAGTCAAAGAGGCATCACACTGCTCACAAGGATCAACACCTGTTACGGTGCAAAACCAAGTCCTGGAAACCTGCTGAAGACCACGCAAGGCCTTCTGAGACCTGTAAACCACCCCTTCTGAATCCGGAACCACAAAGCCTGGAGAAACCACCTCCTTCTGCAAGTAATCAACTGCCACTTGCTTGGCTTTCCGAAAGGTCCCCGTGGAAAGAACATCCTCATCTACAGGAGTTTCTTTGTCCCGAATACTACGAGACATCAGAGCATAAGTTACCTGTTCAGTTTCCTCTGACTAACGAACACAAGTCCTCTGACTGACGAACACAAGAACCGCCAACATCAGTACTGGAAAGTTCCTGCCAACTACTACCATCTACTCGCAAGCTATCCACCATCTGGTCCTGGAAAGCCTGCACCTGTAGCGTATCCACACTTAAGTGGCCACCAGACAGCCACTCATCACAAACCTGAGGACCTGGGAGAGAGAGTGATGAAAGCTTGTAAACTCCATTCTCCACTCTGCCTTCCCAAACTACCTGGCCTGTTGCTTTGTCCCAGAGAGCAATAAAATGCTCATCAAACTCCACCCGTACGCCAGTCTTGCAAACCTGATGCACTGACAACAGATGAAAACCAAGTGACGGAACAGACAACACCTAGGAGGAATGCTTCCCCCCTCTGCCATCAAGAACTATCTCCATCCTGCCCTCACTGTGAACTGGGATAGTGGATGTATCCCCAGTAAGAATGTGACCAGAATACTTGCAGAGATCCTGTAAATCTAAACAGGAAGGAGTCATGTGCCTGGAAGCACCACTGTCTAGAATCCACTCCCGAGTATCCGTTGCGGAGAATCCTCCAACCTCCTCCCTGCCTGAAGAAAATGAAACATCGGTGTCCATCACCTCCATGTGCACAAAAGCTGGAGTCTTCATGATTGCTGCTGAGGAATCTTCACCCTTCTCGGTCTTCCGCTTGGGACACTGCCTCCAGTAGTGGCCTTTCTCACCACAATCATTACAGGTCCTCTCTGCCTTTAGTTTCTCGCGATCAGTAACGGACTTCTTCTTAGAAGACTTCTCCGATGAAGCCTTCCCTTTGCCCGTGTTACGGCCTTTCGACCGTTGGCCAGTTAAGGCCTCCAAACCTCCACCCTGAGGAGGGTTCGTGAATCGTTCCTCCTGGTCCAAGACCATGGGCACAAGCTCCTCCCACGTGATGGTACTGAGCCTGCCACTGGTAATCAAAGACGAGTAAAATGCTAAGTACTGAGAGGGCAAGTGTGACAGCAATGTTATGGCCATGTCCTCTAACGATATCTCCTTCCCATCCTGAAGAACTTCCTGCTGAAGAGCCTGCAGCTTGTTAATATGCTCCCGCATCGTCGACGACTTTGCAGGGCTCATAACCCGCATCTGTACTTCCAAGGAAATCCTCTTCATGGGCGATACCCGGTTGTAAAGAGAAGCTAAATGCTGCCATATACCTCTGGCCACCGTCATATGCTTTACATGATTGATTACCTGCAGTGTGCGGTTGAGAAAGATAAACGAACGGACCCTGGCGTTGACACGATCCCACATCTGTGCCTATGCCTCCCGGTCCCTTCGGATCGACGGTAACTCCCCTTCCTCTACTTCCAGCCGTGGAACCCCAACAACGACGAAAGGTCGTAAGACTCCAGAACAGATTCCATCATAACCTTCCATATGCCGTAGTTGTTCTCGTCCAACTGACGGTCCACCGGGAACGTGGGGAGTGTCGGGATCTTCACATGCCTCTCGGCCATCTCTAACAGATCTGCCATTGCGGGGATGTACTCTGAAAAAGGATGGGTGGGTGGGAACAAAGAAGAACTAACACCTGCAAGTGGCTGTCCAGTAAATCAGCCCGCCGTCCTCTTGCTTCTCCTCTTCCCGAACAGTCCCGTACAGTCCACCAATCAGCAACACAACAGTCCTCCTCTTGCTCACACAAATCCCAAGAACTATCTAGAGCCTAGGCTCTGATATCATGTCAGAATACGCAGCGGAGATGATGACCAGATCTGGGAACACGAGCAAAACGCAATGCAGAAAAAATAACAGCACAAGAGAGAGAGTGGTAGAGGCGTGTAACTCTGCTCTATATACACAAGAAGATCCCGAGAATAATACAATGGTGACAAGGGGGCTGGGGGCCATTTTATATGGCCCCCCTACAGCAGTCGGCCTGCTATAGGGCAGCCGATGGGGCCTGAAGGACTCCACGAGACCAGCAATAGCATCAGTCGGCCTGCTGAGCATTGTCGGCCAACAGCTGTGAGGTCCACGACTAGTTATACACAGTCGGCCACCTCCAGCAAGTAGACTAATGCAAGCAGCTATAGTCGGCTACTGACAAGGACATCCTGCCACCTCAGGGCTGCCTCCCAAGCCACAAAAAAACAGGAAAAAATGGGAGAAAAATACGGAGTGAGAAAAAATGAGAAAACACCTCATAAGGGCGGGCACACCCACAACACAGGCCCTGGTGTATATGTATAGACAGGAGATGACTTCTAACAGAAGGCTGCAAACAAGTTACAAGTGGCTAGGGTTCATTATTTGATAATCCATGGTTACTGGCTATTTACGAGACTGGATGGTTATTTATAGCAACAATAGTCACTATATAAGTCACTTATGGGTTATTGAGGTCGTACTATTATACTTGACAATTGTTTTGTGCTTGGGCCAAACTAAAGTAGTCCATTGTGTTTGGATTTGAGAGGATATTTGTAGGTCTTTCAATGAGCTACCAGGCAACCATACAGGTTGCATTCTTTAGGCATTTTGCTTGTAGTGTGTTTGGACACTTGTAGTGTGTGGGTCACAAAACTTGTTTGCAAGATCAATGTCACGTGCATCCCGCACTTGGATGCCACGTAGACATTTCTCTACAGAAGGTGCGGGACCTGGGATGGTGAACTGGTCCCATGTGAGCCCAGTCCAGGACGAGTCAGCCAGGGATCCATCTCAGTCGTACGAGGTCAGGTGTGCATTGTCCTGCACAGGAGTCCAAGGTCAAGTGTGCACTGTCCTGCACATGAAACAGTGCCAGTCTGCGCTGTGAGTCTCCCTCTAGAATGATGACAGTGGTTCTGTGTAGCTAGTATGGTACCGGATGCCAGATCACTGAGTAGATAGTGGTTAGGACAAGGGGCCAGCCCATAGGGCTACCCCGGGTCTGAGGGGGGGCATGGGAATGGTGTAGAACCACCCCCATGAGGGCCAAGAAGGCCCAGGCTGAACCCACCAGCCGTGGAGTTGCTTTAGGACAGCCCTAGGGCACAGATAAGGCAAATTCCAGGAGTTTACAGCCTTTAGATGGCTGTAGGGCATGTATGGGGCAGCCCATACAGGCTGCCCAGCCCTGGGATTGTGGACAAAAGCTGTGTCCAGCCAATCAGAAGCAGGCGCATCACTTTCACCCTGTTAGGAAAAAAAGGCAGCATTTTTTGGGATTTAATTCAGCATTTACTGCTGAATTTTCACCAGTCTTCGTGGGACATTGGTGCTGGCTGCCTGTTTTTCAGCTGGCCGACTGCTCTTGTAGGGTAGTATAAATAGGAGAGGTCCACAATCCCATCATGCATCTCATTTTTCACCAAGTGCTCAAGCAAACCAAGGGGCCAAGACAGCCAAGGGCTTGCTAACGCAAAGGGGTGAAGGATTCAGGTCAAGGGCAGGGTATTCCCAGCCAAGAAAAGGTCCAAGATTGCTGTATTTTCTTTCAGATTTTCTCATCATTCTAATAAAGCAAATACACCATCCGTGGTGGGGGCCCTACAGAGGGTAATTGGGCCCCAATACTGTGTCCTCTCCATCTCTCTCTCTCTCTCTCTCTCTCTCTCTCTCTCTGTTTTCTGCACTTCTCCTTTCAAGTGTTGTGCGTTAATTTCCCCACGAAAAGAGTGCTGAATTCTGAGTTTTGAAGTTACTGATCTTTCTCCGAAGCTTCCACATATTATAGTGGTATCAGAGCCTACTTCAAGTACAAAGATTCAGCAAAGAAAACCAGAAAATTTTTCTCACTCGTGTGGTTGGTTTTTAGACGCCGGTGGACTACCCCTTTCGGAGTGACTCCTGTCCCTCGAAGGACGGTTGGTTTTTAGCCTCCGGAAGCCTCCGGAAGTCTCCCACACAGATAGTGGATGGTCAAATTGCGTTCCGGAAAGGAATTGCATTTTCCTGCTATGGCGAGCTTCGACGACGAGAGAGACCCAGAACCATGGGACCAGAGTGCACCAGGCAGCCCAGCTAGGGCACCAGGCTTGAGTGTCACAGACATGTTCCAGCAGATGATGCGAGCAATCGCAGAACAGACCGCCAAGTTGGATGAGCAGAAGGCGCAGATCTTGGCTCTGGAGGAGCGTACCCGCCCTCCAGCGTCGCGTTTTCCATCTCCTCCTCCCTCTCCTTCCGTATCCCAGATACCAGATCCTCGTCACAGGGACCCTCTCGCGGGGTCACAGCCGCAGCCAAGCTCCTTGCTTGAGTTGCAGATGCGTGCATTGGAGATCCGACAACGAGAAGACGACGCCATGCGACGCGTGGAACACGAGCGTTACCTCAGAGCCTTGGATGCCAGATTGACACCGGTGGCGCCCTCGAATCATTTTCCCGAGAAAAAGAATTTCAGTAAGTATAATGGTAAACTCGATCCCACAACTCTTTATTCATGGTTACATCAATTTGAAGCTTACTTTGCCTGAGGAAAACAGATACTGACAAAGTGATCTTAGCTAGTTGGTACTTGGAAGGTGAGGCCATTCCTTGGTGGACTCAGTGGGCTCATGCCCACACCAGAGCAGGTATGGCAGCTTATGTGTGGGACGAGTTCGTCCGCGACCTTAAGCAATGGTTTCTACCGCCCCACTACCTTGAGCGACTTAAAAACGAGTTCAGGGGAGCGCGTCAGAACGCGCAACCAGTCCTTCAGTTCGCCAATAAAATTTCAACCTTATGTCTGCAATTAGGCTTATCTGATACGGACAAGAAAGGGCAGTTTTTGTATGGCCTGGACACGCAAATCCAATGGGAGGTGCGTATGTTTAGGCCAGCCACCTTTGAGGACGCACTCTCGCTTGCGCAGAGTGCAGAAATGAAACACAATGGTGGCAAGCCCAAGACTTCCCAGCCGGCTTCTCCCAGGGCTAACACCTCGGGGGGCAAAAGCCAGAACCAGACGGGGTCTTCCCCAGGACAGAGCCCGGGAGCCTCTGGCTCCAAGAACTCGAACAATGCGTCTAAGCTTACTCCAGACCAGAAAGCGGAGGCAGGCAAGACAGGTGGCAAGTTGAGTGCTGAGGAGCTTTCTCAGTACAAGAAGGAGGGTAGATGTTTCTTTTGTCATACAAAAGGACCTACTTCTCGGGATTGTCCAAAGAAGCCTCCAAAGGCCGCCGCCGCCTCCACAGCTTCCGTGGTGAGCTCAGCTCCCACACAGACCCCAGCAGCTAACCCTAGTTCTTCAAACCCCGGTGCTTCAGTTGGAGCAATTATTAGCCAGGAGCTCGAAGATAAGCAGAAGGGCGCCCATGACCAAGAGTATGAGCGCAACGAATTGCTCAAGTCCTTTGGCTACATAGGTGGCCAGAGAGTCGTCGTCTTGTTTGACAGCGGCAGCACAGAGGATGTGGTCACGGAACAGGCCGCTAGGCGCGCCCGTTTCGAGCTGACTCTGGTGGACAAACAGGTTGAGGGTTTTAGCACAGGTATGACAACAAGCGTCAAGTATGAAGCTCTAGGTGCTAAGTTAGTGATTCAGGGCATAGAGTTTGTGCGTGACTTTATGGTTGCCCCTCTTGTAGGAGCAGACATAATTTTGGGTATCCAGTGGTTTCACAAGTTTCTTCCTGATGTCAAGTGAGACAAGCACACGTTCCAGATCAATCGGAACGTGTCAAACACCCCGGTGACCATTAAGGGTGAGCCAGGTATTCCGAACTTTCCGCTCATAAGCCACTTGCAGGCTAAGCGAGCAGTCAGGAAAGGCGCACAGTGTGCGATGATTTACATCCAGACAGGCCAGACGGTGGCCAGTGCTTCTGAGAAGTACGCAGTTCTCCATGAAAAGTTCCAGAAGATTTTTCTTCGGGACAGCCTCCCTCCCCAGCTCCCCCCGTCCAGACCGGAGGATCACAGGATTGACCTCCTCCCAGGCTCGGAACCCCCGAGCAAGTTTCCGTATCGCCTTTCTAAGGCAATGGAATCAAAGTTGGACCGCCAACTCCAAGAATTGTTGCAAGCTGGCTTCATCCGCCCCAGCGTGTCGCCATTTGCAGCACCGATCTTGTTTGTCAAGAAGAAAGATGGGTCTTCCAGGTTGTGTGTCGATTATCGTGCACTCAACCAGCTGACTATCAAGAGCAGATTCCCGATGCCTCGAATTGACTATATTCTCGAGAGGCTGAATGGAGTAAAGGTGTTCTCAAAACTGGATTTAAAGAGTGGGTACCACCAGGTACAGATTGTCGAGGGGGACATCCCCAAGACAGCCTTCCATACAGAACGGGCCCACTATGAATTTGTGGTCATGCCATTTGGTTTGACGAACGCCCCAACTACATTTAACCGCATGATGATGCGTATTTTCCGGGAGTTGATTGGAAAGTGTGTGTTCATATTTCTGGACGACATACTCATATTTTCAGCTACAGTTGAGCAGCATGACATTGATGTGGAGAAAGTCCTTAAGTTGCTGGAAAGCAACAAGCTCTATGTCAATGAAAAGAAGTCAGAATTTTATCTGTTCCAGGTGCATTACTTGGGATATATAATTAGTGCTGAAGGCATTCGACTTGATCCGGCTAAAGTGGCCGAGATTGTTAACTGGGAAGTACCTCAGATGGCTTATGACATTAGATCATTTGTGGGTATATACCTGGCATATTCCACCCACATCGACAAGTTTTCGGATCTCTCGGCAGATCTCACCGATCTGCTAAAGGGAGTGAAAACAAGAAGGCAGAATGACTCCACGAGCGTTGGAGGCATTCCAGCACCTCAAGGTGGCTTTATCAGAAGCGCCTTGTTTAGCCCTTGCCTCGTGGGACGAACCATTTCAAGTGATCACCGATGCGAGTAACATCGCAATTCGAGGTGTATTGCAACAGAATGATCATCCAGTAGCTTACATGTCTCGTAAGTTACTGCCCGCCGAAAAGAACTACTCAGTCTATGATCGTGAACTCCTAGCAGTTCTACAAGCCTTGAAACATTGCAAACATTTCTTGTATGGCCGTGACTTCGAGGTTCGCACTGACCATCAAGCATTGCGCTGGATTCAGACGATGCCAAGTGCACAGTGGAGTGATCGACAACACCGCTAGAGTCAGATATTCCAGCAGTTCGGTGATATGATTGAGTACCTCCCAGGAAAGGCCAATCCAGTGGCCGATGCTTTGAGCAGGAAGGAACAAGTATCTACGATTCAGACCACTAGACTTGACCTTGTACTAGAGGACATGAGGCATACGTACGCGGATTCCGAGGAATTCGGTACTCAGTGGGAACAGGCATTGGATGCCACAGGACCATGCCATTTTCTGATACGCGATGGTTGGCTTTTCTACAAAGGCCGATTGTGTGTCATGAAGTCATTCAGGGCAGCTCTTCTCCATGATGCCCATGACGCCATTACAGGTGGTCATAGGGGCATGAATTCGACTCTGGAGAAATTAGAACGGCAATACTATTGGCCAAAGATAAGGCGTGATGTGTTTACATATGTACAACGCTGTGACATTTGTCAAAAGGTGAAAGCTCCTCGTGGAAAGAAGATAGGGTTGTTACAGCCCTTGCCAATTCCTCAGGGTCCTTTCCATGACATTTCGATGGACTTTGTCACAAATCTGCCTCCCAATCCGAGTAAGCGTGATAGGCAGTGCTTAACTATTGTTGATAGGTTTAGCAAATTTGTTATGCTTATTCCGTGCACGGCCAATGTGACCGCCGAGGATGTTGCCCAGCTATTCATTCGGCATTGGTACCCGATTGGCGGGATTCCTAGAACCATAGTGTCAGACCGAGATGCCAAGTTTACCAGTCATTTTTGGAGGGCATTGTTTGATAATTTTGGTACTAAGCTGAATTTTTCCAGTGCATTCCACCCACAGACAGACGGCCAAACAGAGATATACAACCAGTTGGCCTTTGATATGCTGAAGTGTTATGTCCACGATCAGTAAGGTAAGTGGGAATCGTTTTTGCCTTTAGTTCAAGCTGTTTTGAATGACTTTTTTCTTCAGCTATTGGCAGGACTCCATATGAGGCAGCGTTTGGAAGACCGTTCCAGTCGTTGTTAACCAGGACTTCGTCCGGAGGCGAACAGAGTGACGGAGTCTTACCAAGAGATTTTAGAGTCAATAAAGGACATATTGGCTAAAGCACAAGAGGCCTACACTCGACAGGCCAATAAAGACCGAAGGGATATAAAGTTTTCGGAAGGAGATTGGGTTTATCTTCGGATAATGAAGCAAAGATTGAAGCATGTGGGCAAGCGATGCCCAAAGTTGTCTTTCAAGAGCTTCGGACCTTTTCCCATCCGGAAAAAGATTAATGAGGTGTCTATGCAATTAAAGCTACCTCCGAGTTGGACTATGCACAATGTATTTCATGTCAGTTGGTTAAAGCCATATGCAGGTCCACCCCCTTCAGAGGTCAAAGACGAAGCGGAACCAGACATTGTGGATGAAGCAGAAGTAATGGTTCCAGAACAGATCCTTCTGCACCGTTTCAAGCATGGCTCAGGCCGAAGACTACGACAGTTCCTCACGAAGTTTCAGGACCGAGGAACCCATGAAGCGGTATGGCTCGACAAAGAGTTCTTCGAAGACTATCCGGCGTTATTTACGGATTATTTGGAGGCTATGCAGCTTCCGTCAAGTTAAGCAGAAGGGGATGTCACGTGCATCCCGCACTTGGATGCCACGTAGACATTTCTCTACAGAAGGTGCGGGACCTGGGATGGTAAACTGGTCCCATGTGAGCCCAGTCCGGGACGAGTCAGCCAGGGATCCATCTCAGTCGTCCGAGGTCAGGTGTGCATTG
>NC_141093.1:10385830-10753330 GCF_041138505.1 Cibotium barometz
GTATCAACACTATGAGGCTCTGTTTCACTTAAGAAATGATATTGCACTTAATGGTCAACAAAATCAAAATGAAAAATAGAAATAATAAACAATTCCAACTTATATAACCACTTGAAGTTTCATTTCTTCACTTCAAAATGTATATGTAATATCCACAATTTAAACGAGCATAACACAAAAGATATTTTCCCACAAGATTAATACACATGTGCAAGAAAAGGATTCCCAAAAACGTAATCATTTATGTTCATACATCTTTGGGAACAAGACCTTAAAACCTCTCGACCACCTTCAAGCTCCATCAAGAGACCCACAGAGCAAGCACCTACCCGATCTCCCACCCATCCCATGGGATCTAGGTAACAGCATCCCAACAACATAGAGGTGCAACTAGGACTTCCACAAAAGTCAACATGCACCATAGTGACGTGTTGGCAATGGGGTTTCATCTTAACTATGTTGAGTAGTAAACTTCCACATAAGTTAGACACCCCTGCAATACTGTGTCAGCCAACCACCGCAATGGGGCCCACAAATGACTTCGCACTATCATGGGAGTGAGATTTTTTAGATATTTTATTATCCAATTTTTGTAAAAGAAAGCTTGTAGGGCAAGCAAGGACTAAAATAGCCTTATAACCTATTTTCGTTAAGTAATAAAAAACTATGAATACTTAAGCAGGGATGCTTTTAGCATGTGCTTGGGGGGCAGTTGGGACCCAATCTGGTGTTTCTCTCTTGCGTGTCTATATTTTCTTTTCCACACGCTTCCTGAGGCCTATAGTTTTTCATCAACAGTGGTATCAGAGCACATGGTACGCTCTATTAAAAGGGGTGTGTGTGTGTGTAGGCCCGAAGAACCAAGCACGTGTGTTCATCATAAGGAGAATGAGGGTACACCAACTGAGAAGCTTAACTAATGCACATAGGCACAGAGCAGCAGGCTCAAGACAGGCCATACAATGGTGACCACGTCAGAGAACAGCAGCCACAGCTGAGGCCCATCAACGACGATCGATGGGACAGTACAAACCAATAAGCCATGAATAGGTGGTAGAGCAGCGACATACCTGACCAACAAGAGCCAGCACAATACGGCAACGGACGATCGGCAATAAGCACCGCACCAACACTGGGTACCAGCCGACTAGCACAACACATAGAACCAGCCAACGGGAGCAACACGCACCACAGGGTCTCCTTAAGAGACAAATGCAAACAAGCCCCCATTCTACCCCATACATACACCCTTCTTTCCAGGCATCGAAACATTATGTGGGATTAAAGCATAGCTGTGCGGTAGCGAGAGCTGAGCCACGGGAGAAGAAGAAGAAGTAGAAGCAGAAAAAAGAAGAGGAATATTTTGACCACTATAAGATTCGTAGATAAGGTAGGGGAGGGTTGGAAGGGTTAATTGGGTTGAATGGGAAGATTTAGGCAAAACATTGAGACATGAATAAGTTTTTACCTCCCTTGAGTAAGATTGTTCTCCTAACACTCTTAAGCTAATTCATATGCATGTTGAAGCCTTCCACTAGCTTTACTAACACAAATTAGCCCCATCATATCACTTTATGTGAAGTATACCAAGCAAGGCAATTTGTACTCCTTTCGTAGTCCCCCTTCTTCATACTTTGTCTCATAGTTTAATATTTGCTACACAAACTCAAAAATTTTACCCAATGTCTTACTTTAAAGATCTTAAAGAGTAATTTAATTTTTCTTTCCGAAGCACTCAAAAATACCTTCATTTGAAGAAGTTATAGCCAAAATACTGAAGCTAGGTGCCCAAAAACCGCAATTTTGAGAAGCCTTTCCACATCAATTATGAGTGTCCACTTCTACCTCTAAAGCATGAGGTTACCAACGATCGAAGATGCTAAATATAAACATTACTTAGCTTTTTTTATTGCATTATCAATTCAAAAAGTACCTCCTTTGATGGTGCTCAATTATATAGCCCAAAAAGTTACATTTTGAACATCTTTGGGTCTCTAGAGCCACACAATAGTTTGACTTAGAGCTCAATATATTATGCATATAAACTCAAAAATTGGTATTCATAGGCTCATTTTAAATCTCTCAAAGAGTACTATAACTTTGCTTTTTAATGCACCTTAAATTATTCATAGTTTGAGAGATTTGATTGAAACATCTTTGGCTCTCTCCACACAACAGTCTGACTTAGAGCTCAATATATTATGCATATAAACTCAAAAATTGGCATTCATAGGTTCAGTGTAAATCTATCAAATAGTATTATAACTTTGCTTTTTGAATCACCTTAAAATGATTCATAGTTTGAGAGATTTAATCAAAATCTTGAAGTTGGGTACCAAAAAAACAAGTGAAATAGCAACTTTTCCCTTCCACATGTGAAGAAGATTATTCACGTCATAACCCTTTATTGAGAAAGATCTTGGTTGCTATGATTTAGCCTTTATAGTTTGTAGTGACTTTAAATCCCCCACACCAATTCGAAGAAGTCCACTTCAATCGATTGGCAAAGAACCCAAAATTAATGACTTTGAGGTAAGGCTCCTCTCCTCCCTTGAATTTGATGAGGTCCCAGAAATGGAACCAAAATATGCATACTCTCACTAAGAAAAATGCTAGGTCTCCTCATTTGTGACCTTTTTGGGTGCATAATTGTTGAAGAACGCTGAGAAGTGAGAAATAAGGCTCATTTAGACACATGCTAGAAGAGGTATAATGAGTAGACAATAAGAGACAACATCAACATAAGTATGAGACATTATATTTGTACACAAGCTTACTAAGTTAGAACATTACTATCAAGATCCAAGGAAACTAGAACTCCATTACTAACTGTTGAAATATACAAGTCAATAGGGTGTGTGCGGAAACAAGCCCTTAGTATAAGAGGCTGTAAAAGAGAATATGTAAATGAGAGAGAAGCTGTGAAAAGGTGAGAAGTATCTACTGGGAGAGAATAAAGGGTAGCATGAGAAGATTTAGGATGTGTGGAGATATTATGGGAAGAGGTGGAGCGAATCAAGCAAAAGAGGTGGAGTGAATCAAGGAGAGATTAGTGGGATTAGATGCTTGGATGTAAACTCTATAAATTGAGGCATTGGCCTAATGAGAATTTGTTGGTTTTTTATTATCCATGCCTGCATTAAGCTATCAGTTAATTGCTCACTAATCACATCTTAATAATCATCTAATCTCTTTATTTAATGATGTTGATTCTAGCATTTGATCCACCATAGCTCATCACATTACTGCAAATTCAACACTAACACACATCAAGTAGGAAAGTAATAAGCTACAAGAGTGTGAGGATAGCTTTAACATCTAAGAAAACTCTAACTCAATATGTTAATATATGTCAATATACATTACAAGTGAGTAAGAGCGATCCTTATATAAGATATTTCTCACCCTCTTCTCAAGAATTACATTAAAAGATAGTAGAAGCATTAAAATGTGTAAGCACAGATGTCACTATCACCACATGTCCTTCTTAGCTAGTTTTGACATGTGTCTTCTTGATTTCTTAATTCAAAGATTTGTTGACTTGGAAGATAAGATCAACCCCACCTTACCACACAAAGGCCCCTCAAGTACATATGTCAAAAGTGTCCTTAGTATACATATAAATTCTAGAAGGATTATTCTCTCTTATACATACATCCACAAAAGTATCCTTAGTCCACATAGGACTTTTAGAAGTATTATTCTTACTTATGCGTACTTCCACAAACCTTGTGAGATTAGTGAGAATTATTGGTATACCAAATGTCAGGTCCCACATGGATAATCACCACACATATATATTATACATTGTAATAAAGTTGTCTTAACAAAAGGAAAATTTTGATATTATAGACGATATTCCACAGCAGCTTAAACAAGGTTTGCACAGTTGGATGGGGGGAAAAAAAGCATCCTTATTCATGCTAAATGTGTTTAAAATAGAAACGATAGTGAAATCGGCGACTCAAGAAGCTAAAGTTTCCTTAGAAAGACCATGTACCTGTGTGTCCAGCCTTGATTGACACTAGGGCTAGGCACGAGACCTCATGTTATGGGAGCCAACACTCTCCCACATAAACTTAGGAAAAGGTTTGCAAGGTGCAAAAATAACATCCATGTTCGTACTAAATATTTTAGAAAAATAAATGCCAAAATAACATCCACGGCTTGCCTTAAGCTAGAGTTTCCCTAGAAAGACCATGTAGATGTGTGGCCAACTTTGGTTTGACACTAGGGCTAGGAACATGACCTCGTGTCCTTGAAGATGCAAGGCCACCTGGCCCTAACACCATCCATATTACCCTCACAATCCATATTCATCGGTCACTTTTGAAGCAAAATTTCAGGTTGAAACTAAACTTGCTAGTTTTATGTGATCCCCATAGATACATTGAAAGAAGCATGATCCAAAAAGGGATAAATTGTGGCCACTTATTATTGGAAAAAGTCTGAGCTTCCCCATAGGATGGTTACTGTGCCCTGGATGAGGACACCCCAAACCTTTCAACATCCCACGCCTTAACTTCCAAATACATGACATCACTTTAGGTAAACCCTAAAATTCAACACTCCTCTCACCTTACTGGTTACCCCCTCAAACCATTATGGAGATCTAAAACCTTGCCAGTAGAGATGGATACTACCTCCTAAGCCTCGACTAAGGAAGTCACCAAGCAGGAGTGGATACCTAAGAGTACTAGGTATTACCAAGGAATCCCTAAGTAAAGACTAGCAGTCAGCCATCCAGCCATAAGTCTTTTCATGAGCAAAAGTTTACCAAGTAGGAGAGTCCTAAAAAATATGTCGTCTACACCACAACCTCCTAAACCAAAGAAAATTATCAAACCCTAGTTCCATCCTAACAGTTAACACCATGTTGGATCTCGTAAAAGCTACTCGGAGCTTAAGGCTTCTGCAAAGGGGAGCCCTACATTTGAGTTTCGAGGTTGAAAGAACCATGAGACTCTACAACCACACCATCAAATGACAAATCAAAGATGGAGCAGAGACCTAAAGCCATGCCTCTAACACCAAGAAACAAGAGGCAATTTTTATGTGAGGCGACCCTACCCATTACCATCCCCATCAAAGAAGAGCCACTCATGATGCCAAAACCCATGAGAGAGGAGGAGCTACCCACGATATCAAAACCCGAAGAGAGCCAAGCATAAACTTTCATGGCAAACCCAAGCAACCTCAAGCCTCAAAGGGAACACCATAGTCCCAAAACAACCTTGCATGCTCACTCGCTAGTTGGGAGGCCAATGTCATGTAAAAATTTAAGAAATTCTAATAGCATCGGCATCAAAACTTTTGTCATGGATGGGCAAATGATTTCCACCTTTGCTCATTGAGTTCAAAAGGTAAGCATGGAAGCCTTAGCTCCCAATTGTATATATACATATACTTGGAAAATATCTATTATTATTTTTAAGCACCCCTCCCCTCTCTCTGTAAACACATTCCCCCTTTATTTTTTAACCCCTAAACCCCTTTTTAGCCCCCCCTCCTCTCAAAAAAATTAACAGACGCCCTTGTTTAATTTTTTTCAACCTCCTTGTCTAATTCTCCCCCCCTCTAAATTTTTAACCCTCAACCCCTTTTATCTACATTTTTAACCCCCCTCCCCATTGCACACCAAATAAAAAGTTAGCCCCCTCCCCTCCTCCCACACTCACACACATACAAATAAAAATAATAAAATAATGTTATTTTTATTGAAAATAAAAAAATATTATAATTTTTTAAAACAAATGAGGAGGAGAAGTAGAAGAAGGAGAAGAAAAAGGGTAAAGGAGGAAGAAGAAGAAGCAAAAGAAGAAGAAGAGAAGGGAGGAAGAAAAAGAAGAGGAAGAAGACAAAGAATAAGAGAGAGAAAGAAGCCGAAGAAAGAAGAAAGAAAGGAGGAGAGAGAAAGAGACAAGGAAAACAACGAAAAGAAAGAAATTCCTAAGATAATGGCAATGACACAAAGATGACATCAACAAAATCGACGTCGATGTGACGAGGATAAAGCAAAAACTCAGAAAGAAAAGCAAGAAAAGAAGATGCTTCACCATCGAGAAGTTATTGCCAAAGAAATGGAAAAAGTGCCCTTTTTCCACCACCAAACCATCCCTTAACCCATTGTTGTCTTGTGCAACATCGACATCGTCTCTCCCCAAGCAAGTTAAGCTTTAAGGCACATTAAAACATGGATTTGAATGCATTTTCTACCTATTCCATCAATGCTACCAAGCTTAATAATATGTGATGAATCTCATGATTTTTGTTCTTCCTCTCACCCCATCACCCCTCTGTGTCTTTGCTAATTCACCATACCCCATGGTGAAGCTCTTTTACAAAATCTCAAAATCTTCTAGAAGTCTATTACTCTTTCCCTTGTTTTAATTCATGTCCATTCATAGAGCCATTGTTTGCTTAGGTCAGTGGAGCACTTTTCACATAAAACGTGCACTTGCCTAAACCTAAGGACATGACTCCCCCACAAAGAATGTAAGTACACTAAGATGTCAAAAGCTAATCAACAAACACACATGGCTCATCATTCTTCTCAAACACAATCACTTGCTCAATGCATGATTACGTCAAAATGTCCATGCACCACACCTTCGCCAGTGACATCCTTCTATATACATCTTTGGACGAGGGGACCGTGGTAGGCAAAAGCATGGTACATAGTACAACCTGTCATCTCCCTCGACTGATGTGCATGCACAAGCGGTTATTCTCAAAAAGCTAATTATCATTCTAATTTGACAACCCATTCAGTCCCCTGCAACAACATCCTCCTCAAGGATAAAATCCATCGATCTTCTCTCAAGAAAAGTGAAAAAATGTCAAGGAAATTAAAGTAAGAGTCGAAGAAAGCAGAGAGTTAAAGCTATCACATAGCAGAGAACATGCATGGGGCACACCTTCAGCCCCCCACACAACCCATGCATGACACTTGCCATTACCAAGGGTTTTGTAATTCACCATCACATCTTGCATAAATAAGCACTCACAATGGTTTGCACCTATACCAAGCCTATTCATCGATGGGGCCATCCACATACGTCTATGGATGGGGGAGACATGGTGGGAAAGAGTGTAGTCCATTGTATGACGTACGACCCATCACTTGGATCCCCTTCAAATTCCAAAGATCTAGAAACCTCCTAGATCTTTAAAATGAATACAAACTCCTCTTGGTTTCCACTTGCCTTTTCATTGACTATCTTCACCATCATAACAAAAACTTCACCACCAAGAATCAAATCTCTAGTAGCACCATGAGATTTGGGAACCATAGATTATCATTCCTAGAAATTTTCATAGCCAATCAAATGCATGTGGTCCTAGTGCATGGATCCTCAAAGCAAAGCCACGGGTCCTCTTTCTTTGAAATGGCCAAACCTCTCACAACCTTAAATGCTTGAGGCCTTGCATCAAGCATTTCTACGCCAACCCTACACCACATGCAATCGCTACAGGCATTCAACCTTAAGGGGACAACCAACATCTATCTCCAATAGGGTCAGCAACTCATGGATTGGTCTCTCACCACCGACTACATGTTTGACCATGCACACCTCTTTGGCCCAAACCTCTAACAACCCCAAAGTTGAGGCATTACATCAAAATTTCTATGCTAACACTACACCACATGCAACCTCAACAAGCTTCCTCCCTTAAGGGCCAACCAGCATCTATCTTTAACAGGGCCCAAAGCTCATGGATTGGACTAGTTGTCAATGACTTTTTAAAGTTTTGTCCAGCCTAGTGTGAAAGATAACAATTTTTATATGTGTCATTTTTTATATTAAGAAGTAGACATTCATTCCCTTACAATAGAATACAAGTGAGCTCTCCTTCTTCTCTACTCCCTCTTGCTTGCTTGGGTTTGGTTGAATCTATGCATAGCTAAATGGTTCCTTGGATAGATTGGATTGAATGTTGGCTTCTCCCTCTCATGAGCTTTCCTTCTACTCTCCTCTAGTGAGAGAGAACCATTGAGGCAGTCCGGGGGGGCGGGGAACAAGAAGAGCGGCCTCTAAGCACTCTTCCCGTGTTGCTCAACGGGCTTGGGGCACAACGCAACACAAACATAAGAACCCCAAAACCACACACTCAACAAGAAAAGGGGCACCACCTAGTTATGTGTGTGAACTAGGACACCAAAGATCTTTCCTTGTAGCCAATCAATACAAGCTAACCATATACATCAATCAAAAGGCACACACACCCTCAACAAACACTCATAACATATGGTATTGTGTGTGGAGGAGACTAGCATAACACAAATAGATGCACACCAAACTTGGAGAAGGACTTAGAGAGACAATATAAGCTTGATTTTGTTGTCGGTATACACATGGTCTTAAGGTTACGGGAGCCCTCTCACCATACAACCCTCTTACCATGGAATGAAAGGCAACAAATCAAAAACAGGCCCTCAAGCCGCCAAGCATAAAATCACACCACAAAATACAAGGATCGAATTTACCTTAAATCAAACATCGGACCGCTTTGTTAAATCAACTTTGGAGATGTAGGAGTCCAAGATTTTGTACACAATTGCACCCAAACTACTAATCTTATTTATGCAACAAAGGCAAGATACAATTATGATAGGGAGTATGGCATCACTCAAGCCCTCACAATGACATAACTAGCTTCAAGCTTCTCTATGCAATCAAAGGTATTGATGTATAGAGAGAGCTCACAAGTTCACTATCTCCTTACACACTAGAGTTGGGAGTGGTGTACAATGTGTGTAATCCCCCTTACTCACAAGGAATGGAGAGGCTCTATTTATAGGTTTGAGAAGCCCAAATTAGGATTAAGCCTAATCAATTTTATTAGGAAAAATCATAGATTATGGATTTTTTATTTTGGAATGAGAGTGGGCCTCTTCTTATTCCTTGAGTCACATGGATGTGGGCTCAAGGTGAGAGAATTATTGAAGATGAGAGGAGAGTGTGATGTAGAGGTTTGAGCAAATAACTTGTAGTAATGCCTACTCAAAAAGTAGTAGAGTGGGTGCTTATTTACATATGTTAGTGGTTAGTAGTTAGTAATCACTATAAAAGGTTAGTAGTACAATGTACAAATGGGTGAGAAGGGCTGAGAGGTTGAGTGAGAGGAGTAAAGATTTGGAAAGATCCTTTGTGTGGTTGAAAGCTCGAAGAAGCTTGGATTCACCCATGTGTAGATCTTTAAGTTAACCGCCGGTCTCCTTCTTGCATTCGACGCCACAAAAGTTGATTGAGGTAAAGAACATGGGGGTTTTTGTAGATGGAAACCCCATATTTGCAGAGGTTAATATGATACATTCATGCTGAATTTTTATGTATTTTTTGAGATTGGGAAAATAATTTAGTAATATGGGAGTAGTAGGGAGAGAAATGGAGATGAGGTATGGGTGTAGAGTAGATATGAGAGCAAATGAAGATGGAAGGAGAGGGCAAAGGTGGAGAGGGTGAGAGAGGACATGAAGTTTGCAGGTTTGATGTAGTGAGAAAGGAATGAGTAAGTGTGTAGGTGATGAATGTGTAAGGGAGGTGAGAAGAGACTAGGTGTACCTTGCCAAAAAGTGGGTGGACTGGGGTCCAATAAAAATTCATATCTCACCGCCATTAGCTCCAAAAATTCTCAAAAAAGTTGAGCATATTTCTGAGCCCTCGAGCTAACTTTTGTCTTTTGATGACCAGTCCAAATTTGGAGTGGAGATGGGCGCAAAAAATTCAGCAGAATCATGTATTTTCTGAATTTTCAAAATCTTTGTGTGGGTCCCCATTGGTGGAATTTCTTGATAGCTCCAAGAGTGAGCCCCCCAATACATCATACCCTGACCTTAGAGACTCAAGTGTATGTGGACACTTGCATGGAGGAGATTTTTTTCCATTTTATAAAGATATAATAAGAAAAAAAACAAGCTAGTACTTTAACTAGTCAACATATCATGACAATATGGTTATTATGATAGGAAAATAAAATAAACAAAGAGATATAATTGTGAATAAAAATACTAAAATGAAATATATAAAAATAATGGATATATAAAAAAGTATTTAATAAAAATATATAAAATATTTAATAGTAAAAAATATATACAAAGATACTAAACTATGGAAGTCAAAAGGGAGGGAGACCCTCATTATTTTAGGGTAGATGAGAGAATAAAAGATGAAATAGTCTAAGGGAAAAAGTGATTTGGGTAGTAGGCTTTCTACACGGTGTGGGTAGAAATGTGAGGGCATAGGATTTACTTATGCATGGTGAAGTTGAAGCATATGTACAATGATGGTCCAAAAGTATTATGAAGAAGAAATAATAATAATAATAATAATAAATAAAATATACTTAGATTTTGTAATACACACACCTAATGAAGTATTAACATATTTGAGAAAATAGAGACCCCCATATTTAGGCCCTCATTATGAAATGAAATATTTACACAAAATGGGCCGTAATAATTTTATTTATTTTTTATGAGTAGCTAGCAAAAATCTTTTTTTTAATAATATAAAAAATATATAGAAGATATGGGTAAAGTCCCTAACGCACACACGCCTATTTACAGTGAAAAGGTATTTATGACAAAGAGTTTATGTGATTTTCCTTGGCCGAGGTAGCTCCTTGTGGCAATGTGGATAGTCGAAAAAACGGCTATCATTTAGCCCTCCCCCTAGATGATGGTATATTCATGTACCATCATAAAGTATGCCTTGTAAAGCAAGTGGTGTAATGTGGTTCTCTTGTCCATCTTTCTTGTGTTCCTCGTGTTTTGCACCACAGACATTACTCAAACCACATAACTTACATGCCCTTTTATCTCCTTTTTATGGGTGCTTTTGTGAGTTTGTCGGTAGAATGCGACTCAAGTATGGCTTGAGTATGTAGCCATTAACCTTCTTAGAATATTCTTTGCCATCCAAATCCATGAGCTGATAATAGCTAGAGTTGAAAACCTTCTTGACAATGTATGGTCCCTGCCATCTAGTTTCAAACTTGGCATCAAACCGGTTATCAAGTCGATTGTCATACTTTAGCACAAGATCTCCTTCTTTGATGCCCTTGTCTTTCAAAGTTGCATTGAACTTCTCCGCTGCTTGTATGGCTTTTCTTCTCTATAACACTCTATAACACTCGTATGCAGCTTCTCTTTTCCACTCTAGCTCAACTAAAGTGAGAAGTTGATCCACCCATGCATCTTGATTTTCCATGTAGCCGCATTGTTGGAATGTTGAGCTCAATAGGCTCCAATGCTTCTTGACCATAAACCAAGTGAAAGGGCGTAAACCCCGTTGCTTCTCGGTAGGTAGTCCGGTATGCCCATAGTGCTCCATCAAGGAACTCGTCCCAAAGATTCGTCATGTTCTCCACCATCTTCCTTATGATTCCTGCAATGACACCATTAGCCTTCTCTACTAACCCATTTGATTGGGGATAGTAGGGTGTGCTATGACGATGTGAAATATGAAGCTCTTCACAAACTTCGGTGAGCAAACCTTTTCTAAAACCTAGACCATTGTCAGAAACAATCTCCAAGGGTGTGCCAAATCTGCAACATATATGAGTGTAATTAAATTTGCTTACAGTCTTTCCACTCACCCTTGCCACACTTTGAGTCTCCACCCACCTAGTCATGTAGTCTATGGCCACTAAGATGTACAATTTTCCATTTTTAGTTCTAGGTAGTGGACCCATAGCATCAATGCCCCATTTTTCAAATGGACCACTTGCAATGACTAATTGGCGTGGACCATGTAGCAACCTCTTATTACCATTGACTTGGCAGTTATGACAGCTCCAGCTCCTACACTAATGTTGGACATCCACATGTAAGCTTGGCCATCCACATGTAAGCTTGGACATCCACATGTAAGCTTGGCCAAACATACCCAGCAAGCAAAATCTTTTTCACAGTTAGTTCTTGAGCAAAATGGCCACCACATGCTTCTTCATGCAAACCTTCTAAAATGGCTGGAATCTCCTCGGTTGTTGGTACTCTTCTGCACACTTGATCTTTTCCTTTTTGGTAGAGGGCACCTTCTAAGAACAAGAAAGAACTTGCCCTCTTCATGGGCCTCCTCTTTTGTGCCCTTGTGAAGTCTTGTGGGAATTCACCTTCCAAGATGTAGCTCACTATGGGAGCCAGTGTCTCCATTCCTTGGTACCGTGGTTGCTTAATAGCCGCTGCAGCCAAGACTACTTGCATTTCCTTCTTAACACATGCAACTGCTTGTTGTGCAAGTAGATCAGCATCCTCATTTTGTTTCCTAGGAATATGATACAATTGCACCTCCTCAAATTGATTAAACAACCTACGGATAGCATGAACCTTTTGCCTTAATCTTTCATTCTTGCATGCCCAAATGCCTAAAATTTGCCTTAATATAAGAAGTGCATCCCCTTTTACCAGGAGACGTTGTATCCCTTGATTGATGCACACCTTCAAGCCATGAAGTAGTATGTCGTACTTTGCTTCATTGTTGCTAGTAGAACTTGGCAAGTTGACCTTCTCCTTCATAACCACCTCTCCACTTGGGTTGAGCAGCACCAGCCCTCCCCCTGCTTTACTTGTGGCTTTTCTAAAAGCTCCATCAAAGAACAAGGTGAATGCATTAGGTATAGTTTTGGGTGGTGGCAATGGTAGGGTCTTTCCTTCAGGCACCTTAATCTCCTTTTCATGCACTCTATAAGTGAGAATCCCTGCCAATTGTGCACGCACACTATCTTCTACCTTGAAAGAGTATTGGAATTCTTGCAATTCCATAACCCACTTTGTGATTCTAGCGCTGATAGTCATTTGAGAAGACACCCAAGGAAACAAATTTTCTGCAGTGAGAATTACAAAAGGTTTTGGTAACAAGTAGGATCTAATTTTTCTCACCGCAAAGATGAGAGCAAGCATCATTAGTTCCGCTTCCGTGTAGCCTTTCTCCAAGACATTCATGACTCTACTAACAAAGTAGATGGGCCGCATCCTAGTACTGTGGGGATCTTGCTGTAACAAAACTGCACCCATTGTTTCCTTTCCAACACTAGAGCTAACAAAGAAAGTGTACTCCCAACAAGGAGGCATGAGTGTTGGTAGCTCTGACAAAATGACTTTAATGTTACAAAAGTACTCCTCAAGCTCATTAGACCATGCAAACTCTACTTGTTGAGTCAATTTTTGCAAGGGGTGAAGTAACTCTCAGGCTAAGTGAATGAAGCGTGACATGTCCTTCACCTTTTGAATGAATGAGATGGCCTCCTTGAGACTCTTTGGAGATGGTAGGTCGATAAGAGCCTTTGCCTTTGTAGGATCCACCTCAATGCCTTTGGAAGAAACCTTATGACCAAGCAAGATTACATCCTCACCAATATGACATTTGTCGGGATTGAGTTGGCCCCCCATGTCGTAGAGTTTCTTCAAGCCTTCTTCCACCCTCTGCACATGCAATGACTTAGAGCTATAGATGCAAAAATCATCTATGAACACTCTAATGGATTTCCCAAAGAATGCTTGAAACACCATGTTCATGAAACGTTGAAATGTCGCTAGAGCATTGGTCAAACCAAATGGCATGACTCTGAAAGCATAACAACCCCAAGGAGTGATGAAGGTTGTTTTCAATTGATCCTCCAATGCAATCCCAATTTGAAAGTAGCCCGAGTAGCCATCACATATCGTATACTTCTCATGACCTGCTACCTCATTTAGGATCTCATCTTGAAATGGGAGAGGTAACTGGTCCCTTTTTGTCGCCTCGTTGAGTGGACGATAGTCCACTCACCCTCCATTTGCCGTTCTTCTTGGGAGTGACCACGACGGGAGAGACCCACTCTGAATTTTCTACAGGATATATGAACCCCGCTACTAGAAGCTTCCTCACCTCTTTGAGTAGTGCTTGCTCCTTGATGACTCCTAGTCTTCGTAGCTTTTGTGCCTTAGGTTTGGCTTCTGGCTTTAGCTCAATATTGTGTTGAATGGCCTCTACGCCACGCACATCTGTGTAATCTTTAGCAAAAAACCTAGGAAATTTCCTTAGTACACATTTAAACTCCTCTCCTTCCTTTGATGTAAGCTTTTTTGAGAGCATAGCATCAAACATTTCTTCATCATGCACAATTTGGTCTTCTTGAGAGCCTACCTCCTCCAAACCTTGACAGGGTGTCTCTTTGTCTTTTGCTCTGAATCTTACCCCCATGACTTCAATGGAAGACTCCTCTTCCATAGTACTACTGCTGCTTTCTTCCTCTGAGGTGTCATCGGTCCAATCCTCCTCTGTTTCACCTTGAGTAGATTCTTCATTTATCTCCTCTCGTCGTTGCTCCTTCATGTCAAAGATAATCTTCTTATGATTTTCATTCCTGCAAATTAACTTTCCATTTTCCCAATCCTGCAAAGCTCGCATTCTCATTAGCCATGGTCTACCTAGGATAAATGGATAACCACTTCCCTTGGTAGACATAACATAAAAATCAACAACCTTCTTAATGCCAAAAACTTCCACAGAAACATTCTTACAAATCCCAAGACACTTTGCTTTGCTATTGTTTGCCATTTTCACCTTAATTTCAAGTGTTTCATGAATATGCATGCCTAGTCTTTACATAAGGTCCTCTGTCATGATGCAAATTTGTGCACCCCCATCTACTAGACCCTTCTTAACTAGCCTTCCCTTGATGTAGCAATCTAATATAGGTGTAATGTCCTCATCCATCTCGGCTTGTGAAATTTTTACAATAGGCACATTCTCTTTTGTTTTTCTCCTAGTGCTCACGGACTTTGTTAATTCTCTCCTAACTTGTGGACATAAGGCTAGAAATTGAGGCCACGAGATATCAGGACCCTTACCTCTCATGTCTTCCAAAAGGTTGTATGGAGCCATACCATGTCCAAGGGGGAAATCTTGGAGGTTTATACGAGGTCGTCTCCTCTTGACTTCCTTGTTTTCCTTCACTTTCTTTCCTTGTCCATGGTCACTTTGTGATGCCACACCCTCCTTTTCCTTCTCTTTTCCACGCCTTCGTTTGACACCATTTACTTCAATGTCTACCTCCTTGGCCTTTGTTACCTCTACCACATGTACATTTGGGTCCGACAAGGGCGGCATTCCTTCCACTCCTCGTGGAGGTGGTCTTGTTGCATTGGGCCTCTGCAAAATCATTGGTTGTTGTTGACTAGTGCCTTCACCTGCATTCATCACTGGATAATTCATGTTAGGCTTCCCTGGCTCCCCACCACGAGGCCAAGGACAATTATACAGCCCTGACTCTCCGCAATTCCAACATTGCAAGAGTCGCCTAGGTCGTGGCTCTCGTTCTTCAACCCTTTTGGCTTGGCCCTTCTGTTCCACAGTTTGTGCAAAGTGGATAGACAAGTTATTTAAAGACTCATTTAACTTTTCTATCACCTTGACTGTGACCTCAGGTAATTCTCTACGAGTGCAAGACTGTACCTCTTCCCTAGGCTTTGAATCATCAAAGATAAAGCCCCCCCTAGCATACACCTCATCTTTCGGAGTTTCTTGGTAGCCCTAGCCTCAGCAACATCAAATGTTGTGGGCTCTCCTGACTCTACTTGCAATTTTAGTGATGGGTACATCCCTGCAATAAATCTCTCCTTCTTCAAGAATTCTGCACCATCTCCAGGGTTAGGAAGACTACGCAACCAAAGAGTCCAAAGACGTAAGAATTCTTGCTTATAACTCAAGTAGTCCTCTAGATCCTTTTGCTTATGAGCAACTATTTCTTGCCATAGCTTTTGTGTGTTCAAAGGAGTGAAGTAATTGTCTCTAAAAAGTTGTATGACCCCCTTGTAATCTACTCGTGCGGGTGCAGGTAGAGATTGAAACCAAGTGGAAGCATCTCTTCGTAGGACCAACTCAAACATGTCTAAGCATTCTTGGTCTCCTACCACTCTCTTTATGTGGAGTGCCATTCTAAAGTTTGATAAGAAAAACTCGACATCCTCACCGGGATCTCCAAAGAATAAGGGGTAGCCACTCATTTTCCTAATGGTATCCATGCTTAAGAAAAAGAAGCACAAATATGATTGCACAAAGGTCTTCCTTCACTCTCTTTCTCTCTCACTCTTTTTTTTTTCAAAGTAGAATGAAAATGTAGACGTCAAAGCTTATGTCATAACGAATCAAAGGCAAAATAAATGGATTAACTGAGGCATTAATGGCTGCTACTTGCCTAGGTCCAAACATACGACGAATGACACGCTGAAATTGCAACTTACTCCCAACAACTGTGTGTATTTCTTGCCTAGCATAAGAAATTATCCTACGGTATAAGTCTTCTTGATTCATAAAACTAAGCTAAAACAATATGAAAATATGCACATCAAACGAAATGGTGTAATCTACAATGGGAAGTATGACAGAATTAGGTGATGCTAAAATCTCTCTTAGTCTTTCTGGACAAAAAAGAAGAACCATGCGTTGTTGGTAGAAAATTTTTCTATCAAACCAAACATTCACTCTAATGGAACGCACCCAATGAAACTGGTTGAATTGAATCCCAAGAGGATTAGGAGGAGGTGGATTATTCATGAAAGATCACACAAAAGTACCAACTTTCCTTCTTAAAATATGATACCCAACAAGCACACAAGAAAATTTATGTGTTAAAGAGATCGATGTACCTTAAATACCCATTCAAAAACTGCTCGTCCTCAGTGGGGGCACCAAAATTTAGGCAGTCCGCGGCACGCAACAAGAAGAGTGGCCTCTAAGCACTCCTCAAGGCTCCCGTGTCGCTCAATGGGCTTGGGGCACAACGCAACACAAACATAAGAACCCCAAAACCACACACTCTCAACAAGAAAAGGGGCACCACCTAGTTATGTGTGTGAACTAGGACACCAAAGATCTTTCCTTGTAGCCAATCAATACAAGCTAACCATATACATCAATCAAAAGGCACACACACCCTCAACAAACACTCATAACATATGGTATTGTGTGTGGAGGAGACTAGCATAACACAAATAGATGCACACCAAACTTGGAGAAGAACTTAGAGAGACAATATAAGCTTGATTTTGTTGTCGGTATACACATGGTCTTAAGGTTACGGGAGCCCTCTCACCATACAACCCTCTTACCATGGAATGAAAGGCAACAAATCAAAAACAAGCCCTCAAGCCGCCAAGCATAAAATCACACCACAAAATACAAGGATCGAATTTACCTTAAATCAAACATCGGACCGCTTTGCTAAATCAACTTTGGAGATGTAGGAGTCCAAGATTTTGTACACAATTGCACCCAAACTACTAATCTTATTTATGCAACAAAGGCAAGATACAATTATGATAGGGAGTATGGCATCACTCAAGCCCTCACAATGACATAACTAGCTTCAAGCTTCTCTATGCAATCAAAGGTATTGATGTGTATAGAGAGAGCTCACAAGTTCACTATCTCCTTACACACTAGAGTTGGGAGTGATGTACAATGTGTGTAATCCCCCTTACTCACAAGGAATGGAGGGGCTCTATTTATAGGTTTGAGAAGCCCCAATTAGGATTAAGCCTAATCAATTTTATTAGGAGAAATCATAGATTATGGATTTTTTATTTTGGAATGAGAGTGGGCCTCTTCTTATCCCTTGAGTCACGTGGATGTGGGCTCAAGGTGAGAGAATTATTGAAGATGAGAGGAGAGTGTCATGTAGAGGTTTGAGCAAATAACTTGTAGTAATGCCTACTCAAAAAGTAGTAGAGTGGGTGCTTATTTACATATGTTAGTGGGTTAGTAGTTAGTAATCACTATAAAAGGTTAGTAGTATAATGTACAAATGGGTGAGAAGGGCTGAAAGGTTGAGTGAGAGGAGTAAATATTTGGAAAGATCCTTTGTGTGGTTGAAAGCTCGAAGAAGCTTGGATTCACCCATGTGTAGATCTTTAAGTTAACCGCCGGTCTCCTTCTTGCATTCGACGCCACAAAAGTTGATTGAGGTAAAGAACATGGGGGTTTTTGTAGATAGAAACCCCATATTTGCAGAGGTTAATATGATACATTCATGCTGAATTTTTATGTATTTTTTGAGATTGGGAAAATAATTTAGTAATATGGGAGTAGTAGGGAGAGAAATGGAGATGAGGTATGGGTGTAGAGTAGATATGAGAGCAAATGGAGATGGAAGGAGAGGGCAAAGGTGGAGAGGGTGAGAGAGGACATGAATTTTGTAGGTTTGATGGAGTGAGAAAGGAATGAGTAAGTGTGTAGGTGATGAATGTGTAAGGGAGGTGAGAAGAGACTAGGTGTACCTTGCCAAAAAGTGGGCAGACTGGGGTCCAATAAAAATTCATATCTCACCACCATTAGCTCCAAAAATTCTCAAAAAAGTTGAGCATATTCCTGAGCTTCCGAGCTAACTTTTTTCTCTCGATGACTAGTTCAAATTCAGAATGGAGGTGGGCGCAAAAAATTCAGCAGAATCATGTATTTTCTGAATTTTCAAAATCTTTGTGTGTGTCCCCATTGGTGGAATTTCTTGATAGCTCCAAGAGTGAGCCCCCCAATACATCATACCCTGACCTTAGAGACTCAAGTGTATGTGGACACTTGCATGGAGGAGATTTTTTTCCATTTTATAAAGATATAATAAGAAAAAAAACAAGCTAATACTTTAACTAGTCAACATATCATGACAATATGGTTATTATGATAGGAAAATAAAATAAACAAAGAGATCTAATTGTGAATAAAAATACTAAAATAAAATATATAAAAATAATGGATATATAAAAAAGTATTTAATAAAAATATATAAAATATTTAATAGTAAAAAATATATACAAAGATACTAAACTATGGAAGTCAAAAGGGAGGGAGACCCTCATTATTTTAGGGTAGATGAGAGAATAAAAGATGAAATAGTCTAAGGGAAAAAGTGATTTGGGTAGTAGGCTTTCTACACGGTGTGGGTAGAAATGTGAGGGCATAGGATTTACTTATGCATGGTGAAGTTGAAGCATATGTACAATGATGGTCCAAAAGTATTATGAAGAAATAATAATAATAATAATAATTAATAAATAAAATATACTTAGGTTTTGTAATACACACACCTAATGAAGTATTAACATATTTGAGAAAATAGAGACCCCCATATTTAGGCCCTTATATGAAATGAAATATTTACACAAAATGGGCCGTAATAATTTTATTTATTTTTTATGAGTAGCTAGCAAAAATCTTTTTTTTAATAATATAAAAAATATATAGAAGATATGGGTAAAGTCCCTAACGCACACATGCCTATTTACAGTGAAAAGGTATTTATGACAAAGAGTTTATGTGATTTTCCTTGGCCGAGGTAGCTCCTTGTGGCAATGTGGATAGTCGAAAAAACGACTATCACCATCATGAAGGCTATCCTCTTCTTGCCTCCATCTAGACAAATAGAGCTTTTCATTCACTCCCATAGCCATGAAATCCCTTAGTGTGACAACAAGGAGGTGATACAAAAGATGGGCTAGGTCACCCACATGTGAAGTTGCTTTTATGGCTGTATGGCCAAGTACTAAATGACACTTGACATAGGCTAGGGTAAGCTCTTGTCTTGAACACCAATGCAACATTGAAGATGAAGTTAGAGTCACAAAGAGCTAGAAAATAAAGTTAAAAGAGCATTAGCCACATAAACAAATGCCAAGAAGGATTTGGAAGCTAAGTAGTACCTCTTGGTGTCTTTGACTCTACAAACTTGAGGTGGGCTTCCTCTTGTCTTTTCTACTTCTCTTTCCTATGTCCTTTTATAGCTTAGATATACATGGTCCTCACCTTTTTGTTATCCTCTAGCTCTTAGAAGCCAAGAAGGATTGCTAGTAGAGATGAAGAGATAAAGAGAGTCCCCATAAAGTGCTGGCACAAGCAAGGACAGCACCCTCCAAAGCTTTATCAAAGTCACCTTCAATGACTTTAACCATCTTCACAAACTCATTAACCACACATTTTGGATCGACTACTCTCCATGTACGTGCTCTCAAGGTGATGGTTTCATCAAAGGATAATGGCTTCTTGAACAATGGGAAATTATAGATCACATGAGGATATTTGGTTTTCGTGGCCCTAAATTGTTTTCAAGGCCATCTTCTCCTAACTAGCATGTATGTAGGTTAAAAGAACCTTTTTGATCTATATTCTTATGGGATGAGGCTCTCATATGTAGGGTCTTGGTTCGCAAGCCTCTTTTGGATGCTGGCATGCCATGTATGCATGCTATTATACATAATGGTTGCAACTATCCTTATTTCAAGTCTATCAAACAATGTTAAATCTTGCAAAAGAGCTTGCCATGGATCTTTTCTCATAACTATCTTGTAGACATCTTTTAGATGCTGCCATGTATGCATGCTATTGTACATGATGGCTGTAAAACTATAATTATTTCAAGTTTGTCAAACAATGTTATATCTTGCAAAAAGATCTTGCCATGGGGACTCCTTCTTAAGCATATGTAAGACCAATGCTGATAGTTCAAAGAATGGGCTCGTAGTCTTCCTCCCGTCAAAATCTTCCTTGGGATCTTCTTGAAGGTGGATTTATTAGTGTTGGTGTAGGCTCTTGCACAAGTTCTTTCCCCTTTGTGATTCTTGCACAAGCTCTTGTGTGATTTGTGGAGACTCATCATTTGACAATTCATTATCTAGGATGGTATCCATACTCTCCATGGTCACAATAGGGTTAATAAGAAGGAAAGTAGAAATATCAATAGAAGAAATGGTATTAGCTTGTTGTATGGTTGTGGGGTAAGTGTGTGCTGGTGGTTGTGGTGCAACAAATGTGGTTGTGGTAGGCTATAAGGTAGTGGCATGGCCTTTTTGGTAAGTAGAAGCCTCTTTGAAGCCCATTTCCTCTTTGGGGTTGGCTAGCTCTGCGCTCTCAAGAACTATGTTCCATCATAAAAAAGAAGTGTGTTACCTCTATCCTTATCTTTGGGGTTGGGTGGATCTATGCTCTCAAGAAGTGTGTTGCATCAAAAAGAGTATCATCTTCAAGATAAGAAACATGAGATGTATCAAGAGAATAGGATTTTCTACTGGGGTTGGCTAGCTCTGCGCTCTCAAGAACTATGTTCCATCATAAAAAAGAAGTATGTTACCTCTATCCTTATCTTTGGGGTTGGGTGGATCTATGCTCTCAAGAAGTGTGTTGCATCAAAAAGAGTATCATCTTCAAGATAAGAAACATGAGATGTATCAAGAGAATAGGATTTTCTACTACGATATTAGTTTATGATAGATGTGATAATATAGTAGAATAATGTCCTAAGGATTATAGGAAATACTGTTATGATTCACTAGGGTGGTGGTGAGTAGATGAAGCTTCTCTCTATCCTTGACCTTGAACCATTAGAGTTCCTTATAAGCTCTTTTAATGCAGGCTCTAGTGAAGGAGGATGACACCATGAGTTCAAGTCAAGGACTATGTGATGAAGGGGTAGAGAGAAGGTATTTCTAGGATTAACTAATGAGATGTCTTCATGGTGGGAACAAAGCCATGACTAGAGTTAGAATTGTGTATGAACTTGAACACTATGTGAAACCATCACCTTGAGAATATGTACATGGAAGAAAGAGTGCACATGGAGAGTAGCCAGCGGATCCAAACATAGTCTCCATTGTGTGATGTTACTACTCCTCATCAACCAACCCAAAGAGTATTATGAGAACAGATATGTAAGTACCCTTTGACTTTGACCTCAACAAAGGCCCCTCTTCAATAGAATTATATCATATCACAACTTTTGAAGATATGTTTGACACTAATTTTTGGATTCCATAAGGGTCACACTGAGTGGAAATATGTGTGTCTAGGGCTATGCAAGCATGATTAGCCATATACCATATGACCTTCTAAGGATGAAGCCTCCATCAAGAAGGGGGGCATGTTAAAACCAGAATATGGTTAACACATTGTACATAATTTTTGTAATCTTTTTTAGCCCAAGTGTTGTAAATGGCAGACATTATAAGGCCACTAGTCTAGGTTTAAGTCTACTTTTTTAATGTTTTGGGTGGCCAAAGTGTGAGTAAATGGCCAAGTATATAAGTGAGTTTCAGTATGCATAATCAAGTATGTTTTGGGTGGACAAAGTGTGAATACATGGCCAAGTATATAACTGACTTTCTCTATTGGAATGGGCAGCCTTATACATAATCTAAGACACTTAGGCTATCTTGTGTGTGTGTGTGTGTGTGTGTGTGAGAGAGAGAGAGAGAGAGAGAGACTTATCTTTTCAAATTGTATTGGGTCTTTGAGCCTCATGTGCATGGAGTGGAAACCCTAGATCAACCCATATGTTTGCAAGCTTTAGGGTTGCCATATTGCCATCCAAGCATGCCATTTTAAGTTCTTATTTGATACTAATCAGTATGTCATGACATGCTATCCAAGCATGCCATTTTAAGTTCTTATTTGATACGAATCATTAGAGCACACCAAGTTTAAGCCTACATGCCAATATAATGCCATATGTCAGTAATCTTAAGGGTATTCATACCATCCTAGAGCATGATGTTGAAAGCCCTTTGATACCAATTGTTAAAAAGTTTGAGTAAGTCTCCTTTTCTAGCAAGTCACCTATCCCTATTATGTTTTACAGTAGCCCACTGAATCCTTTTAGTTGCTTTCTTGCTTTTAGTGGGCTCAATGAAGGGAAGGTAAGAGGAGATGTTGGGGTATCAAGAGATCTTTAATTTGTAGAATCAAATCACCTTAAAAAATAAGAGTTTTGAAAAGGAATGCATAGATTTTGGGGGTGAATTTATAGAATTCCTTTCCACAGGATCCCCGTGAATTTTGAGGGGGGGTGAATTTATAGAATTCCTTTCCACAGGATCCCCGTGAATTTTGAGGGGGTTTTCGGGGGAAAATTTGGGTAATTTTGAAGATGTTCCAAATCTACAAATTGAGATAAAAGACCAGCTTTTGATTAACTTTAGACATCATAAGGAAAGACTTAAAGAATAGCCTCTTCATGGGATTTGGGGGTTGGACATAGTTTTGGGTTGAACGATTTGGGGAGATTTAAGAACTTGGACATTTAAAGAGGGAAAATATTTTCAGGATATGGTGTGCCTACAAATGTGAGTGCATCATCCTTCATGGAATAAGTCTCTCATAGCTCTTTTGATGCTGCCTAGAGCTTTACATAAGGCTCATATGGAACAAGAAGTTGATCAAGAATAATTCAAAGGAGGAAACTTTGTACTATGTTGTAGGAAAGAGCTATGGTTGGTTCAATCGTTTCATAGAAGATTTAGATATAATGACTAGGAGGAGAGGGATGTGAACCCCTCCAAGATTCCAAAGATAAAGTCTTAGAAAGGGATGCATTTCTTAGAATACGAATGTTGTAATAATACTATGAATGCTCTTCTTTTGGTTTACACATAATTAAGTGGGTGTGCGTGTGACGGAAAACTACAAGCCTCAGGAAGTGTGCAGAAAAGAAAATACAATACGAGAGAGGAGCACTAGATTGGGTCCCAACTACCCCCCAAGCGTGTGCTAAAAGGATCCCCACTAGAGTATTTATAGTTTTTTATTACTTATAAAAGTAGGTTACAAGGTTATTTTAGCCCTTGCTTGTTGCTCTCTAACTTTCTTTTACAAAAATTGGATAATAAAATATCTAAAAAATCTCACTCCTGTGATAGTCCTCCCAGTTGAGAAGACAGCTATCCTTGGTTGTAAATATTAGCGCAAACGGGTGATTAAACACATTAATCATTCTCGCATTGGATTCACTCACAATGTCTTTACACGCGTCACACGTGTCTTAGAATTGATCGTATTCACTCACAATCAAACTTACATAATCTTTACACGTGTCACATGTCACGTGTCTTAGAGTTGATCGGATTCACCCACAATCAAACTCACACACTTAATTGGATTCAATCCCACATTGGATTCACTCACAATGCCTTCACACGCGTCTCATGTGTCACAGAGTTGATCGAATTCACTCACAATCAACTCACACCACAAATCTCACACATCTTCACACGCGTTGCACGTGTCATAGAGTTGATCGGATTCACTCACAATCAAACTCACACCACACATCTCACATGTTACCATTGATCGGATTCACTCACAATCAACTTAGCTTGGGCACGTCTCACATGTGTTATCATTGATCAAATTCACTCACAATTAACTTAGCTTGAACACCCAAGATATTCTTTTCACTTGTTGGATCACCCAGTAATTAATTATGAAATTCACTTTGTTTCTACAAAATAAATTACAACACTAAGATCAAGATGTTAATGAGTTAGTTCAAATCCATCATGAATTGCAAATTTGGAATATAAATTTTGTTTTCCCTATTTAAGACTAGAAAAACATGCATAAATCTATATATTATTTGTCAGCTTAATGTAAAATCAGGTGATGAAAAATAGATAATGTGTGCATTTGAAACTTTTTAAAAGTTGCTACAAAATAAACTTAAATAAAAAATATTAAATAAAACTTGATGATGTAAAATAGAATGCAAAAGTAAGAAGTTCTTACCTTGTATTATTGACTACAAAATGAAAAAGTTAAGAAAAATAGAGAGTTTAAAACAATTTGTTTTTCACTAAAAATATAATCATTTGGTGAAGATGAGGACTTATCGTACATAAGTTGAGCTGATAGTTGTCGGAAGCTCAACGCGGCTCCATGGTAGCAATTATCGGTATAACCTGCACATCATTCTTACACCACGCATAACAACATGCCTACCCTCATGCAGAAACTCAAGTCTATAAACTAGTTAATTGAAATAACCATACAACCTAGAATAACGTTGGCCCGAGTGAGGTGCATAATCAAAAAATTTACCCAAGTCAAGAGTCCCTGCAGTAGATCTAAAACCATTGAATCCAAATGATGGCTGTATAACAATACTCACTTTATTTCTTTATTTCTTTCTTTCTCTTCTTGTTGTTCTTCTTATTTCTTCTTCTCCCTCTTCTTTCTCTTCTTCTTCTTCTTCTTCTTCTTCTTCTTCTTCTCTCTCGTCCTCTTCTTCTTCTTCTCCTTCTCCTTCTCCTTCTTTCTCCACCTCTTCTTCTTCTTCTTCTTCTTCTTCTCTCTCTCTCTCTCTCTCTCTCTCTCTCTCTCTCTCTCTCTCTCTCTCTCTCTCTCTCTCTCTCTCTCTCTCTCCTCCTCCTCCTCTTCTTTTCCTCTCTCTTCTCTTCTTTTTCTTCTTCTTCTTTTCCATCAAACAATGCAATGTATTTCTTTTTGGTGCCAAGAAATTAAGGAAAATCTTGTTATCACCTTAACCCTTTATCCTTCCATACTTGAATATGAAGTAGCATGGGATGTGCATGTATTGATCTTATTATATAAGGTTGTGAGCCTTAATCAAGGAGAAAGGAAGATATGTGTTGTTTTCCTCCATGCTTCAGTTACCTCAATGTTGCATTTCCCATACGAAGCCACCATAGCCACCACTAAGATGAGGGAGAAGAGGAGGGATCTTGTTTACCACCCAGCCTTAGATGAGTTTGGATGAGGGAGAAGAGGAGGGATCTTGTTTACCACCCAGCCTTAGATGAGTTTGGATAAGAATCCACACTGTTGAGCTTATGTAGTGGCCTACCTGCCCACACTTGCCCGGATTCCCATGGTCCTTCGACCTAGGTTCTCACCCTTGAACCCCGGACACCATCGCCTATTGCTCTCCATGTCCGATCAAGACCTACATAGCTAGTACGTGACATTACCTCCCCCTGAACCCCGGATACCACCGCACCTATTGCTCTCCAATGATTAGGCCATCAGGCTCCATGTTCGGTCAAGACCTACGTAGCTAGTACGTGACATTACCTCCCCCTTAAGAAGAGTTTCCATCCACGAAAACAAACTGAGGATAGTTCTTGGGTTGTAAGAGTACTTAAGCATTCCAAAGTGGAATCTTCCTCATCTCTATCCTTCCACTTTTGACAAGTGCTTCTTGGTACACAATGTGCTTCATGTTCCAATCCCTAAATCCAAGAATCCTCTCGGGTTTAGGTGGAAGAGACGGTGGCTTAATAAGTTCCACCAAAATGTCAAGAGTAACTATGTTATCCTGATGATCCACTATTTTTTATAGTCTATTGACATGAAAAATAAGATGTACTCGAGAGCTCTTCGGCAACTGAAATTTGTATGTTACGCTACCAATCTTCTTAAGGATTTTAAAACGGATCGCCAACGATCTCTAGGAGAAAGCTTTTGATACTTTTCCATCTTGAGAGTTTCTGAATTTGCATGGACTTTTAAGAAAACAAAGTCACCCTCTTCAAAGGTCACTTCTCTATGGCTCACATTTTTACACGATCTTGTGTACTACAAATGCTATCTCTTGCTACTTTTAGCATATCTTGCATGTCCTTAAGGAAATCCTTGACATACTAAATTTTCTCCTTCTCTAGCCCTACGGCTAGAGAAGGAGATCCTTGGCAAACTGAGTTTTCTCCTTCTCTAGCCCTATTGCTATAGGAGATCTGTGCTGAAAGCCATACATCAACATGAATAGATTGGATTAGTCATACATCAACATGAATGGCCTAAATCCAGTCGCGCCGAATATTTTGAACTATTATAAGCGACTTCCAAAAGTGGAAAGTACTCCTCCCAATTTGAATACTTTTTATTGACATATGCTCAAAGCATGTCTTCTAGCACTTGGTTGACTCTTTCTATCTGACCATTAGCTTGTGATGCGGCAGACTGTACTCATACTCAAAGTAGTATCCAACTTTTTGAAGTCTTCCCTCCAAAAGTGGCTATCAAACTTCCTATCTCTATCAAAAACTATAAGTGCAGGCACGCCATATAGCTTCTAGAGATGTTTGATAATCATTTTAGCTAGCTCAAGAGTTTTTACCTCGTTTCTAGTAGGAATAAACTTGGCCATTTTAGTCAACCTATCTACCACCACACACCCAAATCGAATCATATCCTCGACTCATTTTAGGTAGCCCGCTGGTGATAAAAATCCATGGAAATATTCTCCCATTTTCCTTTTGGAATATCCAATGGATGAAGCAAGCCTCCTATTACGCTCATGCTTATTGACCTGGCCCTTCTTGCATTTCAGCATGAAGTCTTGGATGTCCTTAAACAAACTAGGCCAATAGCATTGTAACTAGTGCGCATAGGTCTTTTGTACCTTAGGGTGACCGGCACTTAGACTATCATGACTTTCAATAAGAATTTGTTCTGAAAGTCACCAGTAGATGGTACACAAACTATACCTTTGTAAAGCAAGTACCCGTTGTGATAGAGAAGTTCCTAAATATTTCTCTCTATCGAACTTTATCACCCCCATTTTAAATAATGTTGAATGGTTGTAAGGGTCCACCCCCGAGATCTCTATCTCGATGCATAACCCAAAAGACTCATCTAGTCTCTACAGACTAGTCTCTACATACTAGAACTCCCTCTTCTTCTTACAGAAACCTCGACTAATCACTTCGGATTAGCACTCCTTTATGTGATAAGGAAGGTAATGGTTGCTAGCAAGTGCGTGCATACAGCAAGCACTCCTTTATGTGATAAGGAAGGTAATGGTTGCTAGCAAGTGCGTGCATACAGCAAGCAAAACCTCTGAAGTGTGGTGAAACTCAGGTCATTCACCATTGACATGTAACCTAGCACATCTGCTACTATGTTAAATTTATCTCTTTGGTTGATGAAGTTGAAGGTCAAACTCTTGTAGGATCTCCACCCACCTAGCTTTCCTACCTTTCAACTCATTTTGACTTGAAAGCCATTTCAAGCTTTCATGGTCCATATGAACCTCAAAAGTAGCATCATGTAAATAATATCGCCACTTTTTAAGATCACGAACTACTGCAAGTAACTTTTACTAACGGCCACCAATCCTGCCATAAAAACAAACCAAATTGTCTGGCCTGAAAGATGGTTGCCACATAGCTTGTGTAACATAATAGGCATGGGTGTTGTCCTCGGGGGGGTCACTATATGTAAATCCTCTATATCACGTGCGTTCAAGGCCTATTTAAAAAGTCCCTTATCTGTGAATTTTTTAGTGAATATAATGTATCCTTTCCTATTCAAATCTGTAAATTTTTTTTAAAATACAATCAATAAATCCCCTCTGTAAATATATTTCTGTAAGTTTTAAATATTTAAAATGTCCTTCTGTTGAACCCACGTGATACTTACATATTTATACGAGTGACCCCCCCGAGGTGTTGTCTGTATGGTAGATTGTCACCTCTCTAAACTCTGTGGATCAGAGAGGTAACACTCATACTGTATGAACTTGCCGAGAGGATTTACCATCCTTCTTGGCATCTCTAGAACTACCTCCATCTTGGGACAAGCTTCCTTGCTATGCCCCGCCTCAAAAAGCAATGAAAGCACATATTTACTTTCTTTACTTTCTTGTACTGTTGTTGTTTTGGAGTTTCGTTGGGTTTTCTCTCTTGTTTTTTGTGGTTTTTTAGACCAATGTCCCCCTTGCTTACCCTAAACATGTCCCTTGTTGCCCCGAAAGAATTTTATTTTAAATTTTGTACCCCCACTCTCATCTGTCATCTGCCTGGGACTAGATTATGACCTATGTGATATATCATCAAATATTTGAGCAAATTTTATTGCCTCATTGAAATCCTTAGGCTCCTTAGGCTTCACATAACTCTCCTAGTCTCGGTCAAGACCTCGCATGAAGTCACCGAAGAGTTTGGAATGCATCAATTCCCTTTAGCTTCAACACTATTTCTCGATAGTTTGAGATATATTGGATTTAGAGTGAAATGCCATACATAGAGAATTCGTCCCACTCATGCCAAGACCTCTGAAGCTCATTAACTAGTAAAAACTCTTTGTGGAATGTTGTCTCAAACTCTACCCAAATATGAGGGCATCTGGCACTATTTGACAAACCCATCCACCATTTATATGCTTTTCCCATAAAGAACAAGATTGCCTTGATGGGCCTCACATCCTCTGGCGTATGCTTGAGGTTATGTAAGTCTTACTACTTCTGTAAGAAAATGTTGAGACTGCGTCTTTGTTGTGTTCCTTTTCCTTTTCCTCTCCCCCAAAGTTTGGCACTTTGAGATTCTTAAAGATTCCAACATATGCTATGGACTGCTTGGCAGACTCTATGGACTGCCACCCTATGGAAGTCCCAACCTCTTGCTGAGAGAAGAAGTAAATTGTACTCTTCTCTGCACGGGCATAGGAGACACAGCATTAGCAATAGGAGTGGTCAGATGTAAGTCTAAATTGTGGTGCAAACTCCTAAGGATGGTCAAAATTTCATTTTGATTTTGTTCTAAGGTTTGGGTTCTGGCAAAAAGCTTCCAAATGGAATCGTGTGAGACCTCCTACTTTGAAACATCAGCCTCAAATCAAGCATCAAGGTTTGCATCACCAAACTCATCCTTGTTCAAGAGACGCAACACTGCAATAGGAGTGGCCAGACATGAGTCTAAATGGTGTTGCAAACTCCTAAGGATGGTCAAAATTTCATTTTGATTTTGTTCTAAGGTTTGGGTCTTGGGCAAAAAAGATTTTGTTCTAAGGTTTGGGTCCTAGCAAAAAGCTTCCAAATGGAATCGTGTGAGACCTCCTACTCCGAGACGTTAGCCTCGAATTGAGCATCAAGGGTTGCATCACCAAACTTATCCTTGTTCAGGAGGTCATCATCTGTGCCCCGATCGAATAGTGTATTGCTTGTGTCTATGAACTGGTCGACTATCAGTGGGTTGTGTTTAGTTGTAGACGAAACCATGGGGTTGTCTGCGAACAAGGATGGGGTCAGCGACATGCCTCCTACACCACTCGGGCTCCTGCACACTAAGTCATGAGGTGGACAGAGGATAAATAGCCTCCATCTACTGTGAACAACTTGCTGCATACAGGCAAGCTCAGCCTATGTAAGGCTGAAAATGGGTGATAACATTCAAGAAATACCCCCCAAAGCCCCCTAAGATAGGTACACTACAATCACTCAAAGCCATTTTTTAAACAAATAAAAAATATAAAAACTATACAAAATTGAAATCCAACGATAAATGCAAACTTTATGGAATGAACAAATGGAACCAACTACCCAATATGTCCCAGAATGTGCTGGTTGATAGAAGCTCGAAGCCGATGGTGCACTGCATCGATCGATGGAAACTTAAAGCCAATGGCGCTCTCCAAACCTCACCAAAATACCCACCACGAGCTCACTCATATTTTCCCAGATTCCCCTAGGCATGCACATGAGGGGTGAGAGCATGAAAAATGACACCAGCACAGTCGCCACCTGTGCTGTGTGTGGCTACGCACACACGGATGAAAGAAACCGATGCTTGTTTGTTTCACCTTGCTCACACACACACACACACACAATGAAGTCTCTACTTTAAAAGACAGAGCATACAAATATGAGTTAGATGGAGTCTCCCTCTTGATGACGGACCATGTTGGTGGCTGTCGTGTGGAGTTGTGATCCTGATAGATAGCATTGGTTGCTACCATGCAACCTTGTTACCCATCTTGTCGGTCACCATGCGACCTTGGTGCTTATCATCACTGATGACTGTGGCAATGGCTACTATTGACCACTTGTCGGGCTTCTGGACTTCTTTCGTACTATGTTGTTGGATGTCTGATGGTGTGTGTGTGTGTGTGTGTGTGCAAACTCACACAGTCACCCCTTGGGCCTTGAGCCCCGCTAGTTACAGCTGAGCCCTCATGTGAGTAGGATATTATATGCATGCGCCGAACATCAAGAGGCCATGCCATGGTGGCAGAGTGGTCGTGTGGACCAAAATTGTGAAACATCCCCCTAGCCCTAAAACTGCTTGCAATGATATGTAGTTGCAAGATGAGTGTATTTTAGAGACGGATTTAGAGGAAACCATGTCGACCCAAGTAGGCTCTTATCAGGCCACCTTTATCTTGAGACCCTCTTCAATGTGGAACGGGGCTTGAGACTCTTAAAACAAAGAAGTGACACTTCCTCCAATTTAGAATCAATGGAAGGGGTAACAAAGCATGGGGGAGAAATCCCCACTCAAACATTAAACACTAGACTTGCCACTAGCTTAATAGGCCATATGACTAATTATTTTTGGGATTCGGCTTGGACTGCAAACTCTACACCTAACCAAGTGGCATATCAATTTGGGATGAGGGAGTGGAGGTTAGCTCCAAGGCTACACCTAGTGTTGCTATACACATGAGCCCTATGCATGTGAAAATCCTTGTTTACATGGGACCATTCCTGACCAGCAACCTAATGCTTGTAGACCAAAGCTTTGCCCAAAACTTACTGCCAGATAACAAGACAAAAGAGGAGGTACAAGAAGTAGAAGACCTGATCCAAGCTGTTGGGGCAAAAGAGGAAGAGACCTTAAGCCAAGCCCAATAGCAATTAGCGGCCCAAGCTGCACTAATTGGGCAAGCCACCCAAGCCTCACCGATTTCCCAGGCGTCTGATAGCCCATATCCAGGGTGGATCTAGGTATCAGATTCTAGGACACTATACTACAAACCGAGAGCTGGGAATTCAATGCCACCTAAGAAACCTTGATAGACCTGGCTATAGCCCACTCCATTTATGATGTTAGCAGGAGGAAATCAGGCAAGTTGTTTCTACTTCCACGGACGAGGAAGAGAAACTTTGAATGGTCATGGAATGTATTCAAGCTATTGTAGGTTAGGAGAGGCTTAGACATGGAATCACCATACTCATGCGACTTCTCGTGACACAGGTTGGGACAAGCAATGCGCGAGGCTCTACCTTGAGTGAGATGGAGACACCATCAATAAGCCCTACTAATCACATATATGTGGTGATGCCTGGCTACACAATGGACCAAGTCTTGACTTCTGCTATTGTTCCTCAAGGTTATACATGATTCCAAGCATAAACTTCATATTCTGAGACCATAGTAGAGAGGTACCAACCCAAAATGTCGTTTTGGCATAATTCCATACTATGTGGTAATGGTTACTACACCACTTATACTGGCACCACCAGTGACCACACAACATTGCCCATTAATTTCATGCCCTCGATCACAACTATGGCAACCTCGATTGTAGTTGTCCCCCCAGCAATGGCTCCAAGCCTACTTAACACATCCATATCAGCTACTAGGGCCATAAAAGGAGGAACCTTCACCCAACATCCTCGCTTTCTTGCATCTTCCTCTATTTTTCCAATATAACCTAGAGCAAGGGGGACTTCCTCACAAATGACTAAACAAGTGGTTCCCTTGGCTCATATGTCATTGGTACCTATGGAATTTCTGTATGACCCCCCACCTACTATCAGACTCATGTTACTCCTCCATGATTCATGCCATTACATCCATAGGCAGCAACCTTCATACCACATATTGCCCCTGTTGTACCAATACTTCTAGTAGGCAGCAGTAGCCACCCCAATTGATTTAGTAGCTTTTGTGAAAGCATTGGGGAGATAAATAGCCAAAAGTATAAGACCAATCATGAGAGATAATGGATGGAGTAGCTTTGGAAAGGCTACACAAATCACGAAGCTTATGCATAAGTTTAATGGAGAGGGAAATCCTAGAAGACATCTCGAGGTATTTGATCAAGTTTGTGAGGCCTTAGGTGAAAGGAATGAGCTTTCAAAGACCAACATCTTTAGCGTTATACTAGATGGCAAGGCTGATGATTAGTATAGGACCCTAAGAAATGAAGAACGTCTAAACTTTACTGGGCTTCAAAGGTAGTTTGTGCATGAGGGAGGTTTGTGGAGTGTGGTTTCACAGTTGCCCAAAGCTGAGAGAGAAGAAGATCAGTCATTGATACATTTTATTAGTCGTCTCAAGAATTTGAGCTCTCACTATGCTTTGCATGAGTGCTTCTCCAACAATCAACTGTCTGATCAATTTATCCATGGGCTTAAACATGAAGATATCCATAATGGTTTGGTCATTAGAGGTATCACCACTTGGGAGGACGTCACAGCTAATGCTTGAGGATAACTTGATGAAGAGGAGTAAGAGCTTTAGATTCTAAGTCTGCTACATCAGCAGCCAGAGCGGTCGTCGCACCACCACTGCAAAACCTATAGCTGAAGACAATACTTTAGCGAAAATGACTTGGACTGACTTCTCAAAAGCTCTCCAAGAGGAAATGAAGGCTACCAAAGCATAGGACAATGTGCATATGTACCCAAGGAGAGAGCTACATTGGTGTTCCATTTGCTGTCAAGAACATACCACCAAACTTTAAGAGCTCGTTACAATAGTAACCGTTGCTTTTGTGGGCGCTAAGGTCACGAAGCCCAAGATTGCCAAACACGCCTATAGGCTATTGCCAACACAATGAGACCATAACTAGCATTGCCAACGCCACAATAAATGCTAGCCCTCAGTCTTGTAACAAATCAAGCAATGGTTGAGCATCCCACGTAACAAGTCCTATCAAAAGGCATGCACCATCATGCACCTAATATGCCATTACAACCACCGATCTTGGGACCGCAACCACCTCCACCAACGGTGACACCTCTAAAATCAAGTAATCTTCGAGGAGCCTACTGAATTCCAAGAATATGAGGTGGATGTTAAACCTACTCCACCTCTTTAAGGACCCCACGGAGCTTCATCCCGACTATTATATGTAGTGGATGGGAGAGGGGGAGTCAAGCTAGTTTACCAACTTGCTGTAATAGGAAGGGGCCAAGACGGGAAGGTGAATTCCTCTTCAATGTTACGACTATCAAGATCCCCATTGAGTTTTGAAATTCTCTTTAAAGTTTGTTGAGAAAAACAATTTGTGAGGATGCAACATGAATAGAGCAAGGGGAGGAGCATGCACATTAGAAAGAGAAATAGACTAAGGGTACATTGGCAAAGGTTGATTTATATGGTCATTTGTTAAAGGTGAAGTCAAAGGTCAAAAAGGTAGCACCTGGAAAGTGCAAGGGAGCAGGTAGTGTGAGCATTTATGGACATATGGTTGGCACTAGGGTGCACACAAAGCATGGATTGGAGCCTTTCCCAAGGCTATAAATATGAGTGTATGTAACTTGATTATTGCAATGAGATTATTGAGTTTATGTCCTTATTATTGTATGATTTCTTAACCTCTAGCATAATCTTGTATCAGGATTTTTCTTAATCTTTCATTATGGCCTTGATCACTTGCTTTGAGCCTCCTTAGATCTACTTTTTTAACATGGTATTAGAGCTTAGATTTAGGAGGCTTAGTGCTTGGTTAAAGGTTTCTCACATCATTAGGGAGTGATTACCATTGTGTTATCTCTTGTAAATTAGGTTTAGAGTGTCTTTGTTCTATTGCAATAGAGAGAGAACTTTTCATTTTTCAAATCCAACACATGCACAATAGTAAGCAAAAGTAGAAGCTCAATCATCAGAGTACAAGGGCAGACAGTGTGGGGGGCAAGTAAATGAGTTGATTAGCACACACAACAGCAAGTGTGTGCGTAGGCAACACACCAACATCAAGCTCCTTGGCAAGCTCATCTTCGAAAGAAAGAGGGAGATTGAAGCAGCAACAAGCAACTTATCATCATCATATCAATCCACTATAACCCAAGCAGCTCGAGTAGAAGCGCATGCAAGAGGACCACGTATCATCAGCACAATCAACATATTCTACATTAAAAGAGCCTGGTAGTAAAGAAAATTAAGCTTTTGCGCTCCTAGCATATAATATACAATTGTGGTGAAAAAGCTTTGCTTCCATTAGTTCTACACATCAGAGAAAGTGAGAGGAAAGCAGCAAATTGTTGTTGTAAGCATCGATGGGAGTAGTACATCGAGCTGCTATCCAAGCAACCCAACAATTGGCCTCGAAGGAGCTTTAGCATAGCCTTGCAGCAGGTGGAGAGAAACACACAAAAGCTAGTCGAAGAACTTGGAGCTGGGAACTTGTAGAAGAAGAAAAAAACAGAATCGCACAATACGCAGTAGCAAAGATGATGAGAAGGCAGCAACCATCGCTATTTCTGTGTGGAGGGCAACCGATTCATGCAGAAGAAAGAAGGTAAGACACAAGTATGCAAAATGCAGCAAGAGGGGTGAAAGAAGAAGAGAAGATATCCGCGCAGCAGTGTAGAAAGAAGGTTGAGAATACGCCAAGAACATGACCACCATCAGTTTGCAGAAGAGTGCCTTCGTTGTCGACGTACATAATCGTGGTTTGAAAATAAACCCTACGGGTTATCCCTTAGAGTTTAAAAGGTGTGGTGTAAAAAGGATTAAATAAGAGGGTGTTCTATGGAAAATGAAGGTTAACTCACTAATGATGTCATTAACTCGTACATGTGAGAGATTAGACACTGGCCATACATTTGATGATGGCAAAGACCTTCCCAATCGAATCTTGAGATGCATTTCATGGATTGCATTATGTGGGGAGCATGTGAGGAAGAGAGAAGAGATGCCAATATTTGCACATGCATTTTGTGCAGTGGACGTGGATGCTTACACAATAAATAAACTAAGCTCATGTGCACTAGAAAATTCATAAAATAAAATTCTAAAAATAAAAAAGCTACCAAGACCTTAAATAAAAATGAAAATAGGATGGACCTAGCAATTAAAGCGACAAGAGGGGAGATGGCCGCTAAGTCTCTCAAGGAGGAGGACAAGCCAACTAACAAAAAGTAGGCCTTTGAGTTAACAAAGAAGAAGATCAAGCCGAGCTACATGGACATGAAGGAAGATGTAGACAAAATGAAGACAAAGGTTGAGAAGGGCATGGCTCCTAACCCCCGGTTGTAACCTCACTCTCCCGGTGTGTAAAGTGTCAAGAGATAAAGCCAACATTGTAGCTCATAGAGAAACTAGACGGACCACTCCAACCATATGAGTATGGAGTGTAGGTTAGGTCAATACATGTTAGGTGTTAGACCCTCATCATATTGAGGGGAGGTGTTGAGAAAAACAATGTGTGAGGGTGCAACATGAATAGAGAAAGGGGAGGAGCATGCACATTAGAAAGAGGAATAGACTACGGGTACATTGGCAAAGGCTAATTTGTATGGTCATTTGTAAAAGGTGAAGTCAAAGGTCAAAAAGGTAGCACATGGGAAGTGCAAGGGAGCACATGTAGTGTGAGAATTCATTGACACATGGTTGGCACTAGGGTGCACACAAAGTCGGGATTGGAGCCCTTCCCAAGGCTATAAATATGGGTGTATGGAACTTGATTATTACGATGAGATTATTGAGTTTATTTCCTTATTATTGTGTGATTGCTTAACCTCTTGCATAATCTTATATTAGGATTTTTCTGAATGTTTCATTATGGCCTTGATCACTTGCTTTGTGCCTCCTTAGATCCACTTTTTTAACAAAGTTTTCTCAACTCAACCAAGCTATGCCCTCAAACATGCCACCGGCCACCTATAACTATTGTGGCATAGATCATTAGATTAAGGACTGCCCTAACAAGATTGTGGTAACAAGTCCACAGATGGAACCCATCATCACACTTCTAAACATGACTATGGTAAGTAATCAAACTCAAAGGTCGATCCTAAAAAAGCAAGATCACACACCTTTGAATGCTATCACCTAGCTAGAATTCCAAAACCAACATGTTCTCGAGCAACAATTTGTGGCCTCGATAGTATCAGAGTCTAAGAAGAAGAAAGGCCATATAGGAGAAAAAAGTCGGTTATGAATGGGAAATTGAAAGAAACCAAAAAGACAAATCTTGGAATGCCTCAAGAACCAGTCTTCATTAGGGACCTAGATAAGGACTCGGACTCCTTGGACACAAGGGCCGATTCTGAACTTGGTAGGTAAATACCCTCCAAAACCAAGAACATGGGGAAGGAGACCCCACAGGATCCTGTAATTCCTAAAACTAGATCACACGTGACAAAACTTGGCTTTTATCCTGACCCTCAGAAGGAGATTGAGCAAGTCTAAGGATTTAGTGATTTAGTTGTAAAAACACAAGAGGAGCTTGAACCAAAGCCCAATCAAGTGAGAATCTCAGATACTATACACCCTAGTATCTTAATGTCTACTATTGAGATTCACAAACCTCTAGATGTGCTGAGTCCACCTCTCATAGTTTGATCCCTGATTGCTTCAAGGGATAACTACCATATTGGCAGCCTTGAGTCCATCTCGAAGATGAATTTTCTAGTCTCATCGACACCTTTTTATGGAAAGGAGGTCATGAGTTTTCCATTGAATATCCCCAAATTGTTAGATTTTATGGCCTCACAAATAAGTACAACCATAACTGCATGATTAAGTGGAGATCCTGAATTGTTTGAAACGATGAGAGCTCTCCTTAATGGAGAACTCAATGTAGAATTACCACCATTTGCTGGCATGCATAAGGCACATCCCCACTATACAATGGAGACACCTCGAGTAGTGCCCGAATCAACAGTCCCAATCAAAGAAGAAAATGCCAAATCTGTGTTAAAATTCCACTTAATAAATTGGGACAATACTTTGAAGGTGATGAGTCTAATGCATTACTACCAGTCACCGCCAAGGGCATCACAAATAATGGGAGTCCTAGATGGTGGTGTAGAAGTGAGCATAATCACCAAGAAATGCTGGGAGAAGATGGCCAAGCCATGTCTAGAAGTCTCAGACATCATTGTCTCAAGATGGCTGCTGACGGAACTATCGCCAATGCTACGAGCTTTAAAGATCAAGGTTCTTAAATATTGGGTTAAACATACCTTCATTGTTATGGACTTTTCTAAACACCCCGAATCATACAAAATGGTATTAGGATGTCCATTCATGAGAGAGGCAAAGATGGTACATGAATGGTCTAAGAACCATGTATACCTCCAATTCGATGATTCCATCATCGGGATTGATCTTGTGACTGGCCGTGTACATCCTATGGTTAGTGGAGGACTTTTTGAAAACCGTTCGGACACCACCACTTATTCAGCCCCATTGTAATATTGCTATACTTATAGAGAAGAGACTGTTGTGTAGGGAAGAACCTAGCCCACAAGGATGTTGACAAACAAGCTATTGAGCCTGAAGATGATCTATACTGGATACATATGATGGCCACAATTGATAGCTCGAGAACCAGAGGATCTACAAAGGTTACATATGATGGTGAGGAGCTCCCTAAGGTTGTGCCACTATGAATGATTTGGGCTCTACCTTTTGATGCCGAGGGGATTAGTTATAGTGAACTTGAGTCCACATGGGATGACTCCAGCACAAGCACCAATAATAGTGATGAGAAGTCTAAAACAAAGACTGAAAGCGATACCAACTCCTCAATTACCCCACAAGCAGAAAATGGAGCTGACAACATCAAAAGAAATTGCAGGGAGTAGCTCTAAATCTGATACAGATTCCCAATCTAAAGAAAGCGATGAAGTTCTTCAAAACACCAAGGAAATGGTAGAGACATAAATGCTATGTAGCCAATCATCATAGAAGGCTAGAGTAGAGAATAACTACCGCCCAATGGCTATAATATGTTGGTACATTTGATGCACATCTCAAGTTTATTGACAACTAGGGAGAAGAATTACAAAAAGTTATGTATTCCAACCCTCCTCCCATTGAGTTCATATCCAAAATCAATGTCGCCGACAGATAAACCAGCACTTAATCATTTCGCGAGGTGGAAGAAGAACAAAGAGTTAGCCCATAAAGAGAGGGAAGCAAAAGCGAAAGCGAAAGCTGCAGCTAAGGCAGCTGAAGAAAATCAGAAGCCAACACCTATTGCAACCTGCCCCAAAACACTATAAATCTTTTACAATTGGGGACCACAAGTTAGTGTTTAATAATGCCACATAAAAACCAACAAGTGAGGCAGAAGGAGTTTATGATGGTCCGGCTGAAGTAAAAGAAGTAGACTTGGCAAAGAAGTAGACTTGGCTATGAACCTGGGGAAGACTCTAAGCCAGTCTTCATAGCAAAAGACCTCACTCTGAATTAGGAAGCTGAACTTATTGATCTCCTCAAGGAATATAAGGATTGATTCGCATGGACTTACCACATGATATGAAGGGAATACCTGGTGAGGTTGTGCAGCACACAATCCTCATGGTACCAAATGCTAAACCTGTCCATCATCAGAGCGACCTTATCCAATGAATCCAAAGTATGCTAACATTGTTAAAGAAGAGATAGAAAGCTCATTGAATGTGGATTCATCTATGAAATTGAACATTCGGACTAGATGTCACCCATTATGGTTGTGCCTAAAAATAATGGAAAATAACAAGTATGTGTTGATCTTAAAAAGATCAATGCAGTAACAAGACAAAATCATTACCCATTGTCGTATTTAGAACACGTACTCAAACGAGTAACTGGCAAGGAAGCATACAACTTCTTGGATGGGTATTTAGGATATAACCAAATTTCCATTACTTCTCATAGGATCAAGCAAAAATTGCTTTTGTTACAGAACATGGAGTTTGTGCTTATAGAGTTATGTCAGTTGGCTTAACGAACGACAAATGCACTGGCCACATTTCAACATTGCCTTTAAAGATTTTCTAAGGACATTTCTTGAAGCTTTCTTAGATGATTTGTGCATTCATTTGTCATGGAAAGAGCATTTATCTTACTTGTGTGAAAGGTATCTTAATGATGTAAATTTTATTTCCTATCTCTAAACCCATTCAAATATTTTGTGACATAGTCCGTAGCTATTGAAATGTAGCTTGCTTGCGTGCTACATGCAGCCAGACTGATGGGTCCTACAAAATCAATGCCCCATTTCATAAAGAATTTTATAACTTTAATAGGGTGTAAGGGCATCATATCTTTCTTTTGTGGTTTAGCACATTGTTGGCACTCGTCACATCCTCTGACAAATAGTGCACAATCCTTGAAGAGCATGGGCCACCAATACCCTGATTGGAGTATTTTTCTTGTCATAACATCTTTGCAATGTGTCCACCAGCTACCCCTTGGTGTTCTTATTTGATGATGTATAAGTATTCATCCTCCCTAGGACAATGTCTCAATATGTCAAACTTACCTCTCAATATAAAGAGTTCTAACAATCAATTGGTAAGGTTCTGCTTCTTTAAGCAACTTCCTTGCTAGATCTTTCCTTAGCTTCTTTACCTCTGGAAAACCATTAGCTAGAAAAGTTAATGATTTTCTCACTCCACTCTGGTATAGCCTCAACTTTAAACAATGTAGCATCAGGTAGATCATCATCTATTCTAGCTGGTGCTTCACCATTAGGTACACGAGATAGATGATCTGTGGCATGTTTCGTGCTAGGCTGTACCACTAATATGAAATCAAATTCGAGAAGGATCAACAACCACCTATAGTGATTCTCCCTTTGGAGCAAGGTTTGTAGACAAGGTATAGCAAGGCTTGATGATCAACATAGAAAATCAATTTATTAACTAGAAGGCAATGTCATAATTTCTTCACAGCATACACCATTCCTAAACCTTCATACTCTGTGGTAGTATAATTCATCTCAGCCTTACATAATTATCGTGGGGTCGGCTGACAAAACATATGGGGTAGTCTAGTTTATGTTCACCTGGCTGAGCTAGGACACATCCAATTGCAAAGTTAGAAGCATTAATATGCACATGGAAGATAACATCCCAGTTTGGCACTCATAGTATGGGAGCACTAGCCAAAGCTTGCTTCAATGTGTCATAGGCTTGTTGGCATTCTTTTATCCACTCGAATATGATGATAAGCTTATACAAGGGACATGTAATCTCGGCATAGAAGAGGATGAATTGCCTATAGTAGCCTAGATGTCTCATAAACCTTTGTACTCCCTTATAGTTCATTGGTGGGGGTAATTCCAAGAATTTTTATTTTACCCCCATCTGTGGAAATCCCATTTTTAGACACTATATGTCCTAAGATGACTCCATGTTTAACCCAAATGAGACAAATCAGGTTTTCTGCCAGTAAACCTCCCCTCTGAAGTTACATCTTGTATGGCTACAGTTGGAGTCCTGTTCATGATGTAAACTGCTGTAGAAACAGCCTCAGCCCAATAGCTATGCGGCATATTCTTCTCTTCCATCAATGCTCGCGCAATCTCAGCAATGTGCCTGTTTTTCCGCTCAGCAACTCTATTTTGTTGCGGAGTGTATCTGTATGTAAACTGTCTCTGAATACCATTTTGTTGTGGAGTGTATCTGCATGTAAACTGTCTTCGAATACCATTTTTCTTCAAAAATTCAGAGAACTCATTGGAGAAGTACTCTCCCCCTCCATCTGACCTTAGGCACTTTACATATTTTCCTGTTTACTTTTCAACCATAACTCTGAAATTCTCAAAGTGAGTGAACACCTCACCCTTCTCCTTCATGAAGTATACCCACACTTTCCTTGTGTGGTCAATCAATAAATGCCACATAATACCTCCAGCCTCCCATCGACATAGTCTTCGTAGGACCCCATACATCTGAATGCACAACATTTAGTGCATTTCTGCTCACATTTATGTTACATGGAAATACATGCTTTCCAAATTGGCATGCTTCACATATTCTTTGCATACCTTCAACTTTAAATTTTGGCAGCCCTGTCACAATTCCTTTAGTCTGCATAGACTTCATTCTCTACATATTCACATGTCCAATTCTTTTATGCCAAATGTTTGTATCTGCTACAATTCCTGAACCATTTGCAAACATTGTAGCACTCACTTCAGGCATGTTTACATTCAATGTAAACATTGTAGCACTCACTTCAGGCATGTTTACATTCAATGTAAACATTCTGCCCACTCTGTTGCCTTTTGCAACCAACCTGCATTTGTCTTTAAAGTCTTCAACATAACAACCATCAGGATTAAACCGAACCTGCAAACCCTGCTCAATCATCTGGCCAACTGAAAATAGATTCTTTGTTATGTTAGGAACATGAAGTACATCTGCAAGATACTTCACTTTGCCATCCTGCATAGACAATGGCACATCTCCAACATGGGCAATTGGATGAGCAGTGTCATCCCCTGTTTCCACAAAACCTAGTCTTTCAAGGTTCTTCATCTCCTTGAACCACTCCCCCATGACTTGTCATGTGGTTCGAAGCACTTGAATCAACGTACCATATGACATCATCTTTATATGTTGCTTCAACATTTTCAGACATGGCATTAACGACATGCTGCATGCCTGCTTCTTATAACAATCTACCTGCACATGTCCAGGCTTACCACAATAAAAGCATCCACGTGTATCATTATACTGCCTTTGCCAATTTCCACGACCTCTTTGACTCCCCTTGCCTCTGAATTGGCCTCTTCCACCTGCGTGTTGTTGTTGTTGTTGTGAATTCTGGGACTGTTATTGTTGCTGTTGCTGGCCATAATTCTGATTACCTGTTCGGCCACCTCCTTGACCATGTCCACGGCCTCCTCTACCTCGCACTCTTCTTGAACTTGTGTAGAAGGCCTGTTGCTCTGAACTGTTTTTGTTTTGTGAAGACTGTTGGTCTTTACCCAAGCTCTTCTCTTCTATAATCAACATAGATACCAAATCTGTAAAATTGGGAATGTTTTCCCGAGTCTGAATAGACGTCTTGAGAACGCCTTGTATTGTGGCCCGAGACCACGTAGACAGACTTCCACCTTATCATCATCATCTACTGAAACACCAATATATGCAAGGGATTCCATAATACCCTTTATCTTCAATGCATAGTCATTCACAGACATACTCTTTTTCTCCATAGTATGAAGTTCATTCTTCAACTGTATCTTTCGTGCCTTGGTATTCGTTTCATAGAGTTTTACCAAGGTGTCCCACGCCTCCTTGGGGGACTTGGCATCTTGTATGTGCCCAATCATGGTGTCCTGTGTATACTGATAGAGAGCCAATACATAACTTTTCTGGCTCCTTGGTTCTAATCTTTGAACTCTTTCACATCTGCAGCAGCAGTCGGATTAATGTCCGGTATCTCTGGTGCCTCTTCATGCTCACCTTCTATATAGTTCCAATAACCCTTTCCCATCAAGAAATTCGTCAACCTGAACCTCCAAGCATGGAAGCTGTTCTTATCAAGCTTCTCAGCAACAATCTAGTTTATGCCATCATTTGACATCTTGCCAGACACACAAATTTACCAGAAACAGCACTCTGGTTTGTCTTGCACAAACTGTTGTATTTTCTGCAGCGGTACTGTAGTACACTCAAATATCACAACTAGTGACTTCAATGTGCATACATACACCCAATGGCAACTGTTGACCTCCTTTTGCAGCACACACAGTGTCTGCACAACCAATCTGTCTTCCTGCAGTTCGTAAAACAAAGTTCTGTAAAGAATCGATGACTTACCCCCGCAGTGCTCGAAATTGCTTGCTTTCTGAAAAACGGAGGTCGTAACACGCCCGAAATGCTTTTTTGGCCCAAAAAATTCCGTTCGATATAGGAAAATATAGTTGCCCTATAGCTTATTCCCGTGAAGAAAGCTCCTCAATTAGAGATCGTTTGCCCCGTAGAGCTCCCGACAAGTGTGTAGTCGCTAATACAAATAGGGAAGAGTAGTTGAAGCTCTTACCCTTGTATCGCTTCCTGTGCTTCTCTTGCCTGCAGCTCAGCCCTTAGCATGAACCAAGCTCTGATACCATGAAAAGATCCAGGGGAGAAGAGAGCTTGAGCTCTTGCAAGCACACACACACTCACAAAACCCTAATAGAGAACACACAAGGTGAGAGGCTGAAAATCTTCTCCTTCTTCACTCAACACTCAACACACCATTTACAAAGATAAGAGTACACACCATATGAAATGTACTCAACCAAATACATACTAGGGTTCTCTATAGTGTGAACCCAACTAAATGACCTGACGCTATAACTATGCCAGTCTCTAGAATGGCTGTCACACAGCCTGTCATCCCACTGGCCGCATATCACCCATGATCTCACCAACCATGCCAGTGGTGTAAGTGTGGGGCCTATCCCCCAGGCGGGTCATCAGTGTTTACCGCCTCACTAGATGAGCTGATATCTCAACATAGGAGAGAGGAGAGATGAAATATCTCATTTTATTGATTTAAAATTGGGAGTAATGATGAGAAAAAAGGCACCTCCTTCATGAGGGGAGATCCCCACTCTGAGGTGTCAAAATTCAGTTTTTTAATTGTTTTCTTTGGTCCTTAGTCCACTCTTCATCTTATGTGAGCATTTACTCATTTTTGGGGGTTTTTATTTTATTCTTCAATTTATCTCCTCCCTACATTTGGATTAATCTTATTGGTCCATAGGAACCTTAATCCAAAATTTTTAGAAAATCTGGACCCTTAGGCTAAGGTCTTTTGTGCACATTATATTTTATTTCTAATGTGCACTTTAGGAATTTCTTTTTGAACTTCTGTTTCGGGGGAATTTATTTTAATAAGAAGGGATATTTTTCCATCTAAAGATATCTAAAAACTGAATTACCTCTCTCTAGGATATTTTCTCTCTCTAGGCAAAAACAAGTAGAAACAAGATCTTTTATTATTCTGAAAAGGGGATTGATTACAGGGGAAGAGACTGGACATCTTGGGGCTGGGAGGAATCTTACATCCTACCCCACTTAAAAAACGTGAGATGTCCTCATCTTGTAGGTGGAGTATGATCTCTTTCATCATCTCCTTCTTCTTCAATCACTTCTAGCGTTACTCCCTTGGAAGTGGACGGTCGATTTGGGAACATCTCTCTTTGACTTCCCCTATTTTGAGGCAGAGGTCTTGCATTACTTTGGATTGAAACTGCGGGTTAGTTAGAGGGTCTACCTCTCTGAGATTTCCCTGATTTTGGCGGAAAGAAACCCGATTTGGGAACATCTCTCTTTGACTTCCCCTATTCTGAGGCAGAGGTCTTGCATTACTTTGGATTGAAACTGCGGGTTGGTTAGAGGGTCTACCTCTCTGAGATTTCCCTGATTTTGGCGGAAAGAAACCTGATTACCCTGGAAAGAAGGAGCTGGAGTCTGGAATCTTGATCCCTGATTTCCCTACCCCGAAAACCTTGATCCAAAAGGAGTTGGGCAATTCATACTGCGATGTTAGAATATTTCTTTTAGATGCAAAAATGGTGGGAATTACTCTTTTGGAATAACATAAAAACAAACTTTCTTTTCCACAAAATTCTCGAAATTTTTACCATAACCTCCTTTGTATGGCTGACCATTTCTCATTTTTATCATTCTATTTTTAACTTAAATTAACCCAAATTAGATTCATAGAACTCTAATCTACATAATTTTCTAAATTCAAGAGAGTAAACAATAAGAAGAGTTTAATTAATCCCTTAGTTAATCTTTCTAAGATTAAGAAAGGCTGGAATGTAAAGAAGAGAAGGGGGTGGCCTTTTCATCAAGGCATAGCATTTGAATTTAATTCAATCAACTGTAAAACATAAAAATCAAGAAAATCATAGATTTAAAAATTATAAATAAGTAAGAAAATTAGCTTACATGGAGCTTGTAAGCTCTCCTTTGGCTTGAGGGATTGAGGGTTCTACTCTTGTTTGAAGCAAGCGTGGCCACCAATTCACTTTGGAAAGGATTAGGCCAAAAACAATTGAATTATTAAGAAATTCAATGTAGATGACTTAGGATAGGAGTAGAGTAACAGTGCATAAACACCATTAAGATTTTACAAAAGGGGGAGGCTTCTATTTATAGGAAAATGTGAGCCTCTAACCAAGCAAGCTGATTCTAGAATTTTCTAGATCAGTTTGGTCAATTTTTGACCATTTTTTGGGTCAGTTCAGCTTACTTTTTGGATCTAGTTTTGAAATAGGAGAGAGGAGAGATAAAATATCTCATTTTATTGATTTAAAATTGGGGGTAATGATAAGAAAAAAGGCGCCTCCTTCATGAGGGGAGATCCCCACTCTGAGGTGTCAAAATTTAGTTTTTTAATTGTTTTCTTTGGTCCTTAGTCCACTCTTCAGAGCATTTACTCTTTTTTGGGGGTTCTTCTTTTATTCTTCAATTTATCTTCTCCCTACATTTGGATTAATCTTATTGGTCCATAGGAACCTTAATCCAAAATTTTCAGAAAATATGGACCCTTAGACTAAGGTCTTTTGTGCACATTATATTTTATTTCTAATGCACTTTAGGAATTTCTTTTTAAACTTCTATTTCGGGGGAATTTATTTTAATAAGAAGGGATATTTTTCCATCCAAAGATATCTAAAAACTGAATTATCTCTCTCTAGAGCATTTTCTCTCTCTAGGCCAAAACAAGTAGAAACAAGATCTTTTATTATTCTCAAAAGGGGATTGATTACAGGGGAAGAAACTGGACATCTTGAGGGGCTGGGGAGAAATCTTACATCCTACCCCACTTAAAAAACGCGAGATGTCCTCATCTCGTAGGTGGAGTATGATCTCTTTCATCTTCTTCTTCTTCTTCAATCACTTCCAGCGTTACTGCCTTGGAAGTGGACGGCCGATTTGGGAACATCTCTCTTTGACTTCCCCTATTCTGAGGCGGAGGTCTTGCATTACTTTGGATTGAAACTGCGGGTTGGTTAGAGGATCTACCTCTGAGATTTCCCTGGTTTTGGCGAAAAGAAACCTGATTACCCTGGAAAGAAGGAGCTGGAGTCTGGAATCTTGATCCTTGATTTCCCTACCCCAAAAACCTTGATCCAAAAGGAGTTGGGCAATCCATACTGCGATGTCCAAATCCTTGATAGTTATAGCATTTCACTCCCTTGTTCAAGGGTGGAACTTCTGAAGTTGAATTCCAGGGGATTGAGTTTCGGGAAAAGGACATTTCTTCCATTCTTGAATTTCCCATATCTTGGGCTTGACCCTGATATCTCTTAGGCAGTGGAAGGTTGGAATAACCTTCTGGAACTAAAAACCTTTTGAAAGGTGATGGTGTTGGCTTCGGCAGGACCTTGACATCAAAGGCCTTGGCAAAATCCTTCACCATCCGCACTACTTCGGCCATGGAAACTGGCTTGGCATTCTTCACCAGGATATTCAAAGGTTCGATGAGTCCCTGAATAAACCTGGCCATCAGCTGTTCTTCATCTAGCAGTGGCGAGTATTTGAGGAGGAGAGAGAATGCTTGGTGATATATTTCAATAGTTCTGCTCCCTTGGGTTAACTCTAAGAATTCATTCATCTTTGTTTCCAAAAAGTCAGGAGGACAGAACCTCGTCCTTAGGTAAATTTTGAGATCATTCCATGTCTAGGTATTCCGATCCAGACGGTTTGTCTCGCAGCGGTTTCTCCATGCCACTCTGACCATTTTAACTATCTTCAGCCTTGCAAGAGCCATTTTGCTCTTGTCATTGTACCCGGTGACATCGAAGTACTCTTCCATTACTTCGATCCACTTCTCCCTCCACAGCCTCGCCCAAGCTTTCCCCTTCACCCAAGGTCCAGGCTGCGATCTATGAAGAGTTTTATGAACATCCAAGTCGATCTCTTCCTCATCGAGTTGGGGGTTATCATTTTTACCACGACGACCTCGATCCATGATCCTATCAATACGAAAATTCTTGTTAAGTCCCTTTATTTATGATTCAAATCCGATTTTAGATCCAACTGATTCTGGGGTTCTTTAGATTGGTCAGCTCTCCACCACAGAATCATGGGATAAAGATACTCATATAGAACTCATTATCAGATAACAATTCATTCAGAACATATCATTCATACACAATATTGGTCCATCAGACCAAAAATTCCATCTGAGCATTCCTCCATGGGAATTTCAGTCAAGCAAGTTCTCAATTTGTCATCCTTTAACTTGATCCACCGGGTCAAGTGTTAACAGTAGCAATCTCTTAGCACAATCCACTAATCTCATAGGGATTTGCTGAAGTCATCATCATTCAGTTATTATCATCAACATTGGGATTCCCATTCATCCTCATTGTGGCTTTGTTCAACTTATCGCTTTTCAACCAAAATTCAAGAATCGTCATTTTTCAATCAGAATCCAAATCAACTCATCAATTCTCAACCAGAATTTTAAAATCATATCGACCACATTCAAATTCATCATCTAGATAGCATTTTTGCTTATAATTTCAAGATCTTAGATTTACTCGTATATACTGCCATTAAAGAGCTGCAGTTATACCCTTGGTATATACGGGTAGTCACGGTCCTTGGAACTATAAGGTAAGCAAGTCAGGGATTCCATACAATTGCGGTACTTCCATCTGAAGACCCAATTGTCAATTTATGAATTTCAATCTGACTATCAATTTGTATGAATTTCATCACACAATTCCAACCTTTTACTGCTACTTCATAACTTTATGACATTTTTGGCTTCTCAATTGATCCACTTTAGCCAATTCGCTCTGATACCAGCTGAAAGATCCCTACCCCCTCCGCACAACGGATTAGGGTGTGCTAGCAGCGGAAGTAACACTTCTTGCATGGGGAAGGATCCCTCACTCGGGGTCTCATCCACACGGATATCCGGACAAGAGACTAATCCCTCAGTTCCTCAAAAATAGAACCCGAAAAAACTTCCCCTACCCGGAAAGCACGGGCGATTCCTCCAGGATATATTTTTACTTTAATGTAGTCAAGGTCATTATACTGATCAAACTAATCCGTCCGAACTTGTAAGTCACTTGGTTAGATCAAGGAAGAAACTTGCACTTGGATCATAGAGACCAATGTTTTTTTCCTCATCGAGGGAGGCACAGCCGTTGATTCTTTTCCATAGAACAATTACTATCCGGGATTTATTCATCTATCGTACCATACAAAATTGAATCTCATTTTACGAATCCATCAGTCCAGCCTAACCCCATCCAAACCCATGGGTTAGCCAACCGCCCAACCACTGTAGTGATGTGATCCAATTAGAAATTTGGTTAGCTTTTGTCCCGGGTACCGGGGAAAAGAGTTCCCAGGCCCCCTAGCCGGATATTCATGCAAACTTAAAACTAGTCACACCACTTACACACCCAATATGAAATTGCCTTTTTCATAGATTCGATTGTCTTTAAAACAATCATTTAATGAAACCATAGTGTCACTGATCATAATCCTCCAAAATATTTGGTTGAATCCTAATTTCCAATCATTCCTTCATCGGTGTACCTATGGCATCATTGGCAACAACCAGAACGCTCACCACCTGTCCACTCAGGGCCCTTTTCGATAGTTCCTAGCTCATAGTACTCGGCAATATATTCACTTATAAAAATTAAAATGGAATCTCCGTTGAAGATCAGCAAGATCAACCATCAGATACATATAAAAGAGCCATGGACTCATCCGTTTGAGGGGACAGCAAGGTCAATCAACCAGATCCATGCCCGAATTCAGAAAACAACTCTTACTCCTTGTTCCAATATCTTCCCCAATGCACGTGTGGGTATCTTCGGCGACCCAAAGCCCCAGCACCGAATGGTCAGCACCCTCCTCTAGGATCCTTCGCAGGTCACCTAGCACTTCACTCATAGGCCGCTTCCTCGGTCCCTCATCCACCATACCGGAAGCTCACCATTTAATCGAACCAAGGCTGGTCAAGACCTCGGCCGACCTTGCTATGCGAGATGTCCTCCGTTGACTCCCTGTCAGCTATTGCAACTTTATGAGTTAGGTCTCCATGACCTCATTCACAAGACGGTCAAAATGCTTCCCCAGCATTCTTGACATAAAACAGTCATTAAAACAGGTCATAAATACAGTTTCTATAACGAACTCTCGTCTTTCCAAATTGTTTCACATTAATTAATCCACATCCATTTCATATGTATTCCCATTCTCATCCAATCACATCATTTTCCATCTCATCGCTTCTTTCCTCATTTATCCTCATCAGATCTCATCCACTCGCATCTACCCATATCCACATCTCATCACATCACATTCATTCACATCTCATCCATTCATATCTACCCCGATCCACATCACCTCAAATCACATCCGTTTCACCTCACATCTCATTCATTCACATCTATCCCGATTCACATCACATCTCATTCACTCACATCTATCCATTTCACATCACATCACCTCCATCAATTCACATCCATCACATCACATTCATTCATATCCATCACATTCATTTACATCACATACACATCCACATCCATTCTTTTCCTCGAAACTGACAAAAGAGTTTGATAATTCAGTTACTATTTTATCGAATTTCTTTCTTTTAATATACACTTTATTGATTTCTAAATTAGTTATGAATTCCAATGAGGAATAAATTAATCATTTATCTGAATAATTCGATCTTGATAGATTTTCTAAATTTTCTTTTTATAAACCGTGTGAATATAAAACGAAATAAATTTCTCTCTTAGAGTATTTAACTATTCATTTATCAATTACTCAGAATTTAAACATAGAATTTAAGAGAATTCTAATTTTGATATAAAAATTCTTTATGCGTCTATTTATGCATAAAAATCAACTTCAATGGGAGTAACACTTTTATACAAAAGAAATTTCTTTTATGCATCTATTTATGTATAAAATCAATTTAATAGGAATAACACTTTTAAAATAAAAAAATCCCTTTATGCATCTTTCTATGCATAAAAATCAAATTTAATGAGATTAACACTTTTATAATTAAAAAAAATTCCTTTATGCATCTTTCTATGCATAAAAATCTAATTTAATGAGAATAACACTTTTATAATAATAAAAATTTATTTATACATCTTTCTATGCATAAAAATTAAATTTAATGAGAATAACACTTTTATAAAAAAATTCCTTTATGCATCTTTCTATGCATAAAAATCAAATTTAATGATTAATATCAGTGACATCCATGCATATTTATAGGTGAATATGTACATGGAGTAATTAGAATATTTCTTTTAGATGCAAAAATGGTGGGAATTACTCTTTTGGAATAACATAAAAACAAACTTTCTTTTCCACAAAGTTTAGGAAATTTTTGCCACAACCTCCTTTGTATGGCTTTAATACCATTTCTCATTTTTATCATTCTTTTTTTAACTTAAATTAACCCAATTTAGATTCATAGAACTCTAATCTACACAATTTTCTAAATTCAAGAGAGTAAATAATAAGAAGAGTTTAATTAATCCCTTAGTTAATCTTTCTAGGATTAAGAAAGGCTAGAATGTAAAGAAGAGAAGGGGGTGGCCTTTTCATTAAGGCATAGCATTTGAATTTAATTCAATCAACTGTAAAACATAAAAATCAAGAAAACCATAGATTTAAAAATTATAAATAAGAAAATTAGCTTGCATGGAGCTTGTAAGCTCTCCTTTGGCTTGAGGGATTGAGGGTTCTACTCTTGTTTGAAGCAAGAGTGGCCACCAATTCATTTTGGAGAGGATTAGGCCAAAAACAATTGAATTATTAAGAAATTCAATGTAGATGACTCAAGACAGGAGTAGAGTAACAGTGCATAAACACCATTAAGCTTTTACAAAAGAGGGAGGGTTCTATTTATAGGAAAAAGTGAGCCTCTAACCAAGCAAACTGATTCTAGAATTTTCTAGATCAGTTTGGTCAATTTTTGACCATTTTTGGGTCAGTTTAGCTTACTTTTTGGATCTAGTTTTGAAATAGGAGAGAGGAGAGATGAAATATCTCATTTTATTGATTTAAAATTAGGGGTAATGATAAGAAAAAAGGTGCCTCCTTCATGAGGGGAGATCCCCACTCTGAGGTGTCAAAATTTAATTTTTTAATTATTTTATTTGGTCCTTAGTCCACTCTTCATATTATGTAAGCATTTACTCATTTTTGGGGGTTTTTCTTTTATTCTTCAATTTATCTCCTCCCTAGATTTGGATTAATCTTACCGGTCCATAGAAACCTTAATCCAAAATTTTTAGAAAATGTGGACCCTTAGGCGGTTAAGGTCTTTTGTGCACATTATATTTTATTTCTAATGCACTTTAGGAATTTCTTTTTGAACTTTTGTTTCGGGGGAATTTATTTTAATAAGAAGGGATATTTTTCCATCCAAAGATATCTAAAAACTGGATTATCTCTCTCTAGAATATTTTCTCTCTCTAGGCCAAAACAGGTAGAAACAAGATCTTTTATTATTCTAAAAAGGGGATTGATTACAGGGAAAGAAACTAGACATCTTGAGGGGCTGGGGAGGAATCTTAAATCCTACCCCACTTAAAAAACGCGAGATATCCTCATCTCGTAGGTGGAGTATGATCTCTTTCATCTTCTTCTTCTTCTTCAATCACTTCCAGTGTTACTGCCTTGGAAGTGAACGGTCGATTTGGGAACATCTCTCTTTGACTTCCCCTATTCTGAGGCGGAGGTCTTGCATTACTTTGGATTGAAACTGCGGGTTGGTTAGAGGGGGTCTACCTCTGGGATTTCCTTGGTTTTGGTGGAAAGAATCCTGATTACCCTGGAAAGAAGGAGCTGGAGTCTGGAATCTTGATCCCTAGATTCCCTGCCACACGAAAACCTTGATCCAAAAGGAGTTGGGCAATCCATACTGCGATGTCCAAATCCTTGATAGTTATAGCATTTCACTCCCTTGTTCAAGGGTGGAACTTCTGAAGTTGAATTCCAGGGGATTGAGTTTCGGGAAAAGGACATTTCTTCCATTCTTGAATTTCCCATATCTTGGGCTTGACCCTGATATCTCTTAGGCAGTGGAAGGTTGGAATCACCTTCTGGAAATAAAAACCTTTTGAAAGGTGATGGTGTTGGCTTCGGCAGGACCTTGACATCAAAGGCCTTGGCAAAATCCTTCGCCATCCGCACTGCTTCGGCCATGGAAACTGGCTTGGCATTCTTTACCAAGATATTCAAAGGTTCGATCAGTCCTCGAATGAACCTGGCCCCATCAGTTGTTCTTCATCTAGCGGTGGCAAGTATTTGAGGAGGAGAGCGAACGCTTGGTGATATACTTCAATAGTTCTTCTTCCCTAGGTTAACTCTAAGAATTTGTTCATCTTTGACTTGCCATTCTGATCCAATGGCATTGAGATAGGCTTACAGCCTGTCATACCATACTTGGACAACATGTCCAAGCCATACTTACTGTCTTTGTAGTAATCCAATACCATGTGATGACCTAATCACCTCAATGCCCAAGAAATATCTGAGCTCCCCCAGATCTTTCATCTCAAACTTCTGTCTAAGCAAGATCTTTACATCACAAATCTTTGTATCATGGTCCCCGTAATGATCAAGTCATCTACATAGATGACAACAAGCACAACCCCTCTATCCCCGTGTCTCATATACAGCAAGAAATCTGCATTAGCTACATGAAAGCCAATAGTGACAAGATATTCAAAAATCTTGTCAGACCATGCTCTTGGTGCCTGTTTTAAGCCATACAAGGCTTTCTTCAACCTGCAAACATGCTCGGGGTGACTCACATCCTCATAACCAGGTGGCTGCAACATATACACTTCTTCCTGCAAATCCCCATGCAAGAATGCATTCTTTACATCCATCTGATGTAAAGACCATTTCTTTGATGCAGCCACTGCTATCACAACTCTCACTGTTGCCATCTTGGCAACAACAACTGGGCTGAAAGTTTCCTCATAATCGATGCCATATGTCTGCGCATATCCTTTGGCTACCAATCTAGCCTTGTACCTGCTTATGCTTCCATCTCACTGTTATGTTTTACTTTGTACACCCACTTGCATCTAATGGATTTCTTGCCTTCAAGCAATTGCACTAAATCCCAAGTCTCATTTCCATATAGTGCATCCATCTCCTCATCCATAGCTTTCTCCCAACACACATTTCCACAACAGCCTCATCAATGCATGTGGGCTCTACAACCTGCACAACCTTTGCCATGTATGCATAGTGATGTGCCACATAACCATCATAGGTAAACCTCTGCAAACAGGGTTCTTCACTCTCCCAGATCTTCGCAGCTTTTCATTCATGGCTTCCATAGCCTTCTTTACACCAGGTGTTCGCATAGGTGGGATCCCAAGCTCCTCATCAAGGCTCATCTCTGAGCCACTAGACTGTCCATGAACATGAGAATGCCCTGCAGAAATGTCAAGCATACTAAGGGGCTCAACCACTCTCTTCCTTTACGTGATGTACTAATCACATTTGCAGGGCTGGTATTATGACTATTGGATATGATAATTCAACTATGAAGATAGATCAAAACATACTCAAGGTGGATCCAAAGCATGTATAAAACATCATGAATATGAGGGACAAAAACTGGTATATGTAGAAAATTGCTTTGAGATTAACACAGGAAGACACTAATTATGATTAGGCATGAACCAAACTTACATAATCACTTGATCACGACTTGTACCTTATTTAGAGACTCCTCTATGCTATTTTTAGTTGCATGAGTTGCATGAACAACATGCACCAACCATTTGTAGGCTTTACACAACAAACAACCACTGACCACTAGCCTAACCACCACATATTAAATTGGACTAAGGAGTTGGGATTACATTTATCCAACAATGACGCAGCCTGCCACTCCATGGGCTATCAACTGAACCACTAGATGAGGACTCTCCTGGTCTACTCAAAGACTGTGATTGCTGACTTGCATTTTGTGCAACCACATTTCCACTCACATCAGCCCCAACAACAGCTTCTTTTTCAACAGCATACTCCAAAAAGCCGGGAGGACATAGCCTCATCCTTAGGTAAATTTTGAGATCATTCCATGTCTGGGTATTCTGATCGAGATGGTTTGTCTCGCAGTGGTTTCTCCATGCCACTCTGGCTATTTCTACTATCTTCATCCTTGCAAGAGCCATTTTGCTCTTCTCATTGTACCCGGTGACATTGAAGTACTCTTCCATTGCTTCGATCCACTTCTCCACAGCCTCACCCAAGTTTTCCCCTTCACCCTTGAAAGGTCCAGGCTGCGATCTATGAAGAGTTTTACGAACATCCAAGTCGAGCTCTTCCTCATCGAGTTGGGGGTTATCAATTTTACCACGACGACCTCGATCCATGACCCTATCAATACGAAAATAGTCCCTTTATTTATGATTCAAATCCGATTTTAGATCCACTGATTCTAGGGTTCTTTAGATTGGTCAGCTCCCCACACAGAATCATGGGATAAAGATACTCATATAGAACTCATTATTTTATCATGGGATAAAGATACTCATATAGAACTCATTATTTTATCAGATAACAATTCATTCAGAACATATCATTCATACAAAATATTGGTCCATCAGACCAAAAATTCCATCTGAGCATTCCTCCATGGGAATTTCAGTCAAGCAAGTTCTCAATTTGTCATCCTTTAACTTGATCCACCGGGTCAAGTGTTAACAGTAGCAATCTCTTAGCACAATCCACTAATCTCATAGGGATTTACTGAAGTCATCATCATTCCAGTTATTATCATCAACACTGCAATTCGTCCCATTCATCCTCAATGTGGCTTTAACAACTTATCGCTTTTCAACCAAAATTCAGGAATCGTCATTTTTCAATTAGAATCCAAATCAACTCATCAATTCTCAACCAGAATTTTAAAATCATATCGACCACATTCAAATTCATCATCTGGATAGCATTTTTGCTTATTATTTCAAGATCTTAGATTTACTCATATATACTACCAGTAAAGAGCTGCACTTATACCCTCGGTATATACGAGTAGTCACGGTCCTTGGAACTATAAGGTAAATACCATCATGTCTAGGCTTCAAGCAAGTCAGGGATTCCATACAATTGTGGTACTTCAATCTGAAGACCCGATTATCAATTTATGAATTTCATTCTGATTATCAATTTGTATGAATTTCATCACATAATTTCAACCTTTTATTGCTACTTCATAAATTTATGACATTTTTGGCTTCTCGGTTGATCCACTTTAGCCAATTCGCTCTGATACCAGCTGAAAAATCCCTACCCCCTCCGCACAACAGATTCGGGTGTGCTAGCAGCGGACGTAGCACTTCTTGCACGGGGAAGGATCCCTCACTCGAGGTCTCGCCCACGGATATCCGGAGACAAGAGACTAATCTGTCGGTTCTTCAAAAACCGAACCTGGAAAAACTTCCCCCGCCAAGAAAGCACACGGGCGATTCTTCCAGGATGTATTTTTACTCTAACATAGTCAAGGTCATTACTGACCAAACTAATCCGTCCGAACTTGTAAGTCACTTGGTTAGATCAAGGAAGAAACTTGCACTTGGATCATAGAGACCAACGCTTTTTTCCTCATCGAGAGGCACAGCCGTTGATTCTTTTCCATAGAACAATTACTATCTGGGATTTATTCATCTATCGTATCATATAGAATTGAGTCTCATTTTACGGATCCATCAGTCAAGCCTAACCCCATCCAGTCCCATGGGTTAGCCAACCGCCCAACCACTGTAGTGATGCGATCCAATTAGGAATTTGGTTAGGTTTTTTCGCGGGTACCGAGGAAAAGAGTTCCCAGGCCCCCTAGCCGGATATTCATGCAAACTTAAAACTAGTCACACCACTTACACACCCAATATGAAATTGCCTTTTTCACAGATTCAACTATCTTTAAAACAGTCATTTATTGAAACCATAGTGTCACTGATAATAATTCTTGGTTGAATCCTAATTTCCAATCATTCCTTCATCGGTGTACCTATGGCATCATTGGCAACCAGAACGCTCACCACCTGTCCACTGAGGGGCCTTTTCGATAGTTCCTAGCTCATAGTACTCGGCAATATATTCACTTATAAAAATCAAAATGGAATCTCCGTTGAAGATCAGCAAGATCAACCAACAGATCCATATAAAAGAGCCATGGACTCATCCGTTGAGGACCAACAAGGTCAATCAACCAGATCCATGCCCAAATTCAGAAAACAACTCTTACTCCTTGTTCCAATATCTTTCTCGACGCACGTGTGGGTATCTTCGGCGACCCAGAGCCCGAGCACCGTATGGTCAGCACCGTCCTCTAGGATCCTTCGCAGGTCACCTAGCACTTCACTCATAGGCCGCTTCCTTGGTCCCTCATCCACCATACTAGAAGCTCACCATTTAAATCGAACCAAGGCTGGTCAAGACCTCGGTCGACCTTGCTACGCGAGACGTCCTCTGTTGACTCTCCGTCAGCTGTTGTAACTTTATCAGTTTAGTCTCCACCACCACCTCATTCACACAAGACGATCAAAATGCTTCCCTAGCATTCTTGACATAAAACAGTCATTTAAAAAAAGGTCATAAATATAGTTTCTATAACAAACTCTCGTCTTTCCGAATTGTTCCACATCCATTTCATATGTATTCCCATTCTCATCCAATCACATGATTTTCCATCTCATCACTTCTTTCCTCATTTATCCTCATCAGATCTCATCCACTCGCATCTACCCATATCCACATCTCATCCACATCTCATCAGATTTCATCCACTCGCATCTACCCATACCCACATCTCATCACATCACATTCATTCACATCTCATCCATTCATATCTACCCCGATCCACATCACATCTATTTCACCTCACATCTCATTCATTCACATCTCATCCATTCATATCTATCCCAATCCACATCACATCTATTTCACCTCACATCTCATTCATTCACATCTATCCCGATTCATATCATATTACATCACATCTCATTCGCTCACATCTATCCATTTCACATCACATCACCTCCATCCATTCACATCCATCACATCATATTCATTCATATCCATCACATTCATTTCCATCACATACACATCCACATCCATTCTTTCACATACATCCACATCCATTCTTTTCCTCGAAACTAACAAAAGAGTTTGATAATTCAGTTACTATTTTATCGAATTTCTTTCTTTGAATATACACTTTATTGATTTCTAAATTAGTTATGAATTTCAATGAGGAATAAATTAATCATTTATCTGAATAATTCGATCTTGATAGATTTCTTGAATTTTCTTTTTACAAACCGTGTGAATATAAAACGAAAGAAATTTCTCTCTTAGAGTATTTAACTATTCATTTATCAATTACTCATAGAATTTAAGAGAATTCTAATTTTGATATAAAAATTCTTTATGCATCTATTTATGCATAAAAATCAACTTCAATGGGAATAACACTTTTATATAAAAGAAATTACTTTTATGCATCTATTTATGCATAAAATCAATTTAATAAGAATAACACTTTTAAAATAAAAAAATTTCTTTATGCATCTTTCTATGCATAAAAATCAAATTTAATGAGAATAACACTTTTATAATAATAAAAATTCCTTTATGCATCTTTCTATGCATAAAAATCTAATTTAATGAGAATAACACTTTTATAATAAAAAAATCCTTTATGCATCTTTCTATGCATAAAAATTAAATTTAATGAGAATAACACTTTTATAATAAAAAAAATTCTTTATGCATCTTTCTATGCATAAAAATCAAATTTAATGATTAATATCAGTGATATCCATGCATATTCATAGGTGAATATGTACATGGAGTAATTAGAATATTTCTTTTAGATGCAAAAATGGTGGGAATTACTCTTTTGGAATAACATAAAAACAAACTTTCTTTTCCACAAAATTCTTGAAATTTTTGCCATAACCTCCTTTGTATGGCTTACCATTTCTCACTTTTATCATTCTATTTTTAACTTAAATTAACCCAAATTTGATTCATATAACTCTAATCTATACAATTTTCTAAATTCAAGAGAGTAAACAATAAGAAGAGTTTGATTAATCCCTTAGTTAATCTTTCTAGGATTAAGAAAGGCTGGAATGTAAAGAAGAGAAGGGGGTGGCCTTTTCATCAAGGCATAGCATTTGAATTTAATTCAATCAACTGTAAAACATAAAAATCAAGAAAACCATAATTTTAAAAATTGTAAATAAGTAAGAAAATTAGCTTACATGGAGCTTGTAAGTTCTCCTTTGGCTTGAGGGATTGAGGGTTCTACTCTTGTTTGAAGCAAGAGTGGCCACCACCAATTCACTTTGGAGAGGATTAGGCCAAAAACAATTGAATTATTAAGAAATTCAATGTAGATGACTCAGGACAGGAGTAGAGTAACAGTGCATAAACACCATTAAGCTTTTACAAAAGGAGGAGGCTTCTATTTATAGGAAAAAGTGAGCCTCTAACCAAGCAACCTGATTCTATAATTTTCTAGATCAGTTTCGTCAATTTTTGACCATTTTTTGGATCAGTTCAGCTTACTTTTTGGATCTAGATTTGAAATAGGAGAGAGGAGAGATGAAATATCTCATTTTATTGATTTTATTAATTTAAAATTGGGGGTAATGATGAGAAAAAAGGCACCTCCTTCAGGTGTCAAAATTCAGTTTTTTAATTGTTTTCTTTGGTCCTTAGTCCACTCTTCATCTTATGTGAGCATTTACTCATTTTGGGGGTTTTTCTTTTATTCTTCAATTTATCTCCTCCTACATTTGGATTAATCTTATTGGTCCATAGGAATCTTAATCTAAAATTTTCAGAAAATCTGGACCCTTAGGCTAAGGTCTTTTGTGCACATTATATTTTATTTCTAATGCACTTTAGGAATTTCTTTTTGAACTTCTGTTTCGAGGGAATTTATTTTAATAAGAAGGGATATTTTTCTATCCAAAGATATCTAAAAACTGAATTATCTCTCTCTAAAATATTTTCTCTCTCTAGGCCAAAACACGTAGAAGCAAGATCTTTTATTATTCTGAAAAGGGGATTGATTACAGGGGAAGAAACTAGACATCTTGAGGGGCTGGGGAGGAATCTTACAATGTATGTGGCTGTTTGAAATCCTAGTGCTCAAGTGCCTACCTCTAGGGGTCCTCCAAGGGAAAAATAACCACACCATGATCAAAGAAAGTAGTGTTCACAAAGATACCAATCATGCCCCCATGAGACCACGAGCCCATTCGTCCACATAGAATCTATATCAAGTCGAGAAAGATTGAGGCCGATGCTCCTCCTATCAGACCGCGAGAAGCACAGACTCTCGAGGCTGCATTCAAACTCTGGCAAGTGCTAGGGGTCCTTTCCCCTAAATTCCAAGATCAACTCCTTCCAAGTAAAGTACTCTGAGCCTGAGATTGTAGCTATGCCTCCTCCAAGTCTATCCTCCTCTACTGACTCTATCATGTTAAAGTCCCCACCCAAGCACTAAAAGTCAACCTAAGGGAGGGACTTACGTACTGTATTCCATAAGGTGGCTCTGCCTGTAGTGATGTTCAAGGCATAAACATTGAGGAAGCTCACACAGTCCTCTCCAATCCTAATGGTAACCCATTGAGCCCGTCCAGGGTCTATGACGCCTAAGCTAACCACTACTGGGGCAAGATCTGCTCATTGACAGAAATACAAATTTTGCCCTACGTCAACGAAGGGGTGAAAAAAGGGAAACCAAATAAGTGTGACTCTTGCCTGGTAAAATCTTCCCACGAGTACACCCCTTGCTTCTAGAGGAAACGAATTCCAATGGGTCCCCCAATTGCTTCTCTATGGATATCTCCTCTAAGGATGCCTCACCTCTCAAAGCACTAAGGCCCCCCAAACCTTAAATGTTCCATGAGGCAATCTGCATATCAATCTCTGTGGGGAGACAGAGTTATCGGAATTTCCCTCTCCACTTAAAGAGTCTTGGGAATGGGTTTCGATGACGACAAGTAGTTATCACAATCAGTCCTCGAATGAAGATGCACCAACAAGTGGGGGCGGATCCTATCCTCCATGTGTCACCACTCTGTCTGTGCTCGAGAGTATGCATACTCGAAAATCCATCGGTCGCAATGTAGGTACCTGTAGGAAGGGGGAGGGGGTACTGCACCCAACTGAGATATGAAGGAACATAAAGAGCAACACCTCCAAGCTGGAGGACACCACCTCCCCATCCTGATCTCTATGGCTTGAGCCTCCAATCTCCATCCAAGCCAAGAGCCAACGATGGGTAATCACGTCAGTGATGTGAAGGTCGTGAAGATGATGCAAAAGCTCCATTGCCTGCCCCTAGATGGCGGCAGCCACACTAACTCCGAATCCCAATCCATTCCCAAGGCTAGACTCAAGGGAAAGGAGAAGATATCGGGCCCCACTCTCTGGCATGGATGGCCTGGAATGATGAAACACCACATAAATATGAATGGGAGCCATAGTCTCCTCGAACGTATCAGTTCCTTCGACATGGAGACATAAGGAGAAACTATCATCCACTGGCTACCCTAGGATCCTAGGGGGGCACCTGGCGACTCTGGCGCAGGAGAGCCCTCACTAGAGAGGCGGCGATGGTTATCTCTTCCGGCTTCGAGAAGCGATAAATCAATCAGCAGATTAAAATTGTTGGTTGCCTCTACTCCGGTGAGGCGCAGTCGGAGAGGGCGACATGAATGCTTAGGAGAGGCAGAGGGAGGGGAGTGTGAGGACTCAAAAGAGGACGTGATAGGGGGGGCTGCTCTACGGTGGCGGCGGGGAGAGTCGAAGGTAAGGGTTGGGGATGAGGAGTAGGGAAGGAGGGGAGGGACCAATGACAGGGATGGTGACAGGGATGGGGAAGTTGGGAAGAGGGATATGGAAGCGGTAGAGGGAGGGTGCGGGGAGGGGAGGGGCTCGCCAAAGGCACGTGTGGGACCAACTAGCCTCACTAGAATATCTGAGAACCTGAAGAGGAATCTCACTAGGGTAATGATCTCCGAACCATCGGAGGGGCCAGAGAAGGGATCCTCCAAGTGACTGGGGGGCCATCGCTCGACGGGTGGATGGTTTGCAATAAATGCTTGAAATGGTTCTCTGACAAAACTGAATCTGCCTATGCTATCTGCTAGCCTGGCACACATGGTGGCACCGCTCAGCTTTGGAAGTTGGTCAACGGCCCTAGTGCAGGCCAATGGTCTACCACTCCCTAGAAATAGTGTCGTCCATAGCCAGCGGGTCCTGGTGCTCTACTACCTGAGGGCCTTCAGTGTCGTCCATAGCCAGCGGGTCCTGGTGCTCTGCTACCTGAGGGCCTTCAGCCCTCCCAGCCCCCTAAGGATGAACTGAGCTAGGACTAGAAAGTAGACTATCACGGGAAAGCCTAAAACGCCAGCCAATGGGTTGGATGCTCGATCGAAGTCATGGCTGCCACCTTGCAAAAAAGGCCTGGGCCATACACATTGCAATGGGGCTCAACTACATGACTCTATCTGACACCGCAGCAAGTTAAACTCAACCTCGTAGTAGCCATGCCCCAAAGGATGAATATCGGTAATCTTTACAGGCTCTCCAAGGAGGGTAGCCTGTAAAAGATCCCTAAACTGTCCGCGTGCCGGGCCACTACTAACAATCTTACACACCAGAGTGGAGACCTCTAGGGATGGGACTCTCAAAGTGAGGAGCTAGAGGTCCGCTTCTGAGAAGGTAGGCAGCAAGGGACAACGACCTCAGTTGGGGATGAGAGAGTGGCTACCATGGAATCCTCCTGAGAGGGGTGAAGACGAGAGGAGGCTGAAGCTTGCCGAAGAGTAAAATGCTCAAGAATTGTAAAAAATTGCTTGCTAAGAATGGAGGGGACGAAGCAAAAATGGAGAGGCGAAATCGAAAGGGAGACAAGGGAGAGAGACTAGAGAGGCCATGGGAGAGAGATGGACGGAGGTGAGGGGGGTAGAGGTGGGGGTGGGGGTGGGGAAACATTGCACAGGAGAGAGAAAAGAAGGTGTGGCCATGAGGGGAGGAGAAAGGCAACAGAGGAAAAAGGGTAGGGGGAGCGGGGGAAAAGAGGACGGGGGCTGAGGGCAGTATGAGCAAGGGAGGTCAAGGGAAAAGTTACACAAGGGAGGGGCAGGAGAAGAGGGGGCACAAGCGACAGCGCAAATGATGGCAAAGGTGGGGAAGGAGAGATGGCGAAGGGATCGCGCAATTTGAGGGGGGGCACTCACAACTCCAACAAACAAAGGTTGTTGGCTTGTAACCTTGGGGCAACTACTACTTCGAGGATTTTTTCACAAGAGACCAACATTGGCAATGTAGCAGGTCTAATGCCCTATTTTTGATTTCAAGGTCAAACTACCCTAGGCCACCAATGTGAGGAGCTAGGTGATGAGGAATCGCCCGAACCTAGCCATAGAATTGAATTGGATAGAGGGACCTATGCAGGCAGAGGACAAGGTCTAGGTAGGGGGGGATAGCTCATCGGAGGCCAATAGTGGATCCCCACACAAATCTAAATATGGCCACAAGGGTGGATTTGTTGAATATGGCCACGTAAATGGGTAGAGGTATGTGTTAACCCATTTAGGTTAACACCTAGGCCAACATTTGAGCTTCATTATTATTTGGGTACATGTGCACACATTGCACCTCCATTGTATTTGATTTGGTGTACACATACCTATGGTTTATACCTTAGGGAATGGGGATGGTGGCCTTAGCCACACCTCATTGGTTGTAATTTGTGTGATCACCCTATGCTTGCCATGTGGCATAGAGGATAGCCATTTTTGCTATATAATGAAGGGCAAGCTAGGGGGGTCTCTGATTCCCTCTAGCCCAAGTTGGAATCCACTCTTGTGTACTCTTTGAGTGTCTTGGGTGTGTACATAGGGTCTTCTTCTTTCATTTTATTGCTTTCTAGAAGTCATGCAAGTGTGAGTTTCTTATGTGAGTGAGAGACATGTGAGTATGCTTGTTCTTGTGATGGCTTGGTTGAGGATCCTTCTTGCTTGGAAAGCCATCTAGAGTGGATGTGTGTGTACGGCTTGGAGTGGCATGCCTTGCTTCTTTTCTAGGGATTCCTTGTTTGTGGTGAGGGTACCTAACCATGAGTGAGTTGTAGTCCCGACCCTAATCATCATTTGGTGTGTGGGATATGTTGAGTTGGGTGAGAGTTAAGTAGTTTTTACATTTTGTTCCTTATTCACTTATCAAATCCTTTTCCATTTTCTTTGTTGTTAGATTAGGTTCCTTACCCTTCCTCTTCCTTGTCTTCATCCTCCCTGAGAGCCGGAGTGAGACCAGTGACTTGGGGAGATTATCTGGTGAATCGCCAACTGTCGTGAGGATCTTTCCAATGGCAGAGCTCGTAACCCTAAAGGTATCCAAGCTCTACAACTCCTTTAGAAGCAATTCCACCGCGCCTCACGAGCGTTATCACACCGCCGCATTGCACTACGGGTACTCATCCCTCCTCTCACCTCACTTCACTCACACACACTCACTAGCATGCATTAGAGAGAGATTACCAAGAGGATTAGCAAGAGCAAGACTCAATTCTACAATGGAGAGTATCTTGTATTATGAGAGATATTCACTTATATACATGGCCATAAGTGTTCACACTCACGTAAATTGTGGCCGGTCGGGAACTTTAGGCCCATTAGAGGCCTAAAGCTATCACAATGACTACTCTCATAATATATTCATGAAGTACATCACTTGGGACTTCATCCTAACTTGCTACCACACGCTCTTGAAGCGAGAATCGCCATAAAATTTTGTCACACCATTACGGGCGCCCGTCCAAGTTGTAGATTTGGACATTATTGCTTCATATCTTGAATGTATGACCCTTTGGTGTAAGATAATGGCAGTAGATCTTGTTAACCCTAGAAATGGGTTAACACAAGTACCTCAAAAGGGCTTCAATGTATGTGTCTCAACTCTAATTCAATACCAAATCCTCACCCTCACCAATGTCTTCCCCATGAAACTCTAATCTCTAAGCATCACACAATGAGTTCGAGATATAATATCATGTCGCACCAAGAAGATCCAACTGCCATCTACCCATGTCACGCCAAGAAGATCCAAACAGCTATGAAGATATCATATCGCACTAAGAAGATATTGTTATCAGTCAATTCATGTCTGTACTATATTACATTATAGAGAGTGAGTGTGCCAGTGTTGTGGGTGTGCCCGCCCGATGTGAGTGTTTCTCCATTTTTTCCCATTGTCCATTTTATTCCTTACGTGGGAGGTTGTTTTCTTTTTCCCGAGTCGGCTGTGGAAAGATTGTTTCCAGGAGAGCCCGACTGTTGCTGGGCCGACCAGGTGGTGCTGGTCGTGGGCCATGGTCGTGGGCCAACCGACTAGGCATTTTGTTGGCCAACTAGCCCAGGCCTAGTTATGCGCTTCCATAGGGGCTATTGGACCAGTTCCCACTGGCCAACTGGCTACCCCTTCTTGTTTCTTGTATATATACCACACTTTCCCCCCACACCAGTTTGTATCAGATATTGTGTATATAGCAGAGTTTATACACACTTCTCTCTCTAGCACTTCTAAGTTTCTTTTCTCTCAATTTTTTATGTCATTCGGACATGGTATCAGAGCCCCACGTGGCTTGAAGCTTTGGAGATGGTGAGAGCATTCAGGACTTCTGTGTTTGGTGGTGATAGGAGTGTTTTCGGGCCATACGGGGCATGGAGAAGTAGGTAGAAGGCGGGCGTCATTGCTGGATAGCCACCTTGCAAGCAAGCCTCTTCATTTTTTTCCCACCCATCCTCCCTTCACAAGACCTTGCGAACCTCCGAGATGGCAGATTTGCTCGAGATGGTTTGCTCGAGATGGCAGAGAAACATGTGAAGATCCCCACCCTCCTGACGTTCTCGGTGGACCGAACAGTTGGACGGGAACAACTATGGCATCTAAAAGGTAATGATGGAGTCTGTTTTGGAGTCTTATGATTTGGCCGATTTCATCATAGTTGGAGTTCCACGGCCATAGTTGGACGAGGAGGAACTTTCACTATCCACTAAGAAAGAGCAGGAGGCCCAGGCACAGCTGTGGGATCGTGTCAATGTCTGTGTGTGTTCTTCATCTTCCTCAATTACACACCCAACGTGATCAATCATATCAAACACATGCCGCTGGCTCAAGGGATATGGCAGCACTTGGCCGTTTTGTATAATCAGGTATCACCAGTGGAAGAGAATTTCCTTGGAAGTACAAATGCAAGTGATGAATCCTACAAAGTCTTCGAGACAATGCGAGAGCACATCAACAAACTCCAGGCTCTTCAGCAAGAGGTTCTTCAGGCTGGGGAAGGAGATATCATCAGAGGACCTTACTGTCTCATCTATCCCCTCAGTACTCAACTTTCTATTCTTCTTTGATCACACCAGTGGAAGGCTCAACACCATTACTTGGGAGGAGCTTGTGCCGATGGTTTTGTGCCATGAGGAGAGGTTTTCTCAACCCTCCGCAAGGCGAAGGTTCTAAGGCTTTGACTGGCCAGCGGTCAAAAGGCCGCAACAACAACAACAACAACAACAAGGGAAAAGGGAAGTCTTCACACTCAAAGTCTTCTGAGAAGAAGCCCGACTCAGAGTGTGATGCTTTGAAGGCCAAGCGGACCTGTAACCATTGTGGCTAGAAGGGTCATTATTGGAGGAAATGTCCTCAACGGAGCACCGAGAAAGGTGCTGATTCCTCAACTCTTGCAGCCGCAGAGACTCTAGCTTTTGTCCACTTGGAGATTATGGACATCCGAGCTTCATCTTCTTCGAGCAGGGAGGTGGTTGGTCTCACCGTTGGGGAAACTCGAGAGTGGATTCTGGACAGTGGTGCTTCTAGGCACATGACTCTTTCCCGAGAGTTGTTACAGGACCTTCGGAGGTAAGCAGGTCACATCTTTATTGGTGACGAGTTCACTATCCCGATTCACAATGAGGGCATGTTGGAGATCGTCCTAATGGCAGAGGGGGGAAGCGTTCCTCCCGGGTTCTTTATGTTCCATCTCTTGGTTTTCATTTGTTATCAGTGCTCATGAGGTTTGCAAGACTGGCATGCGGGTGGAGTTTGATGAGCATTCAGTTGCTATCTGAGACAAGGCAACAGGCCAAGTTGTTTATTTTTGTTATTTTTGTTTTGGCCACTTGACGCGCTGTGGTGGGATTTCCGAGACCAGATGGTGGATGGCTTGCCAGATGTTGGCAGAGCAGGCAGGGACACTGCAGTTCTTGCACTTGTGGGAAAGAGCATAGGGAGTCTTTTCCGAAGCAGGCTAACCAGCGGGCTTCGAAACCACTAGAATTGGTTCACACATTGACTTGTGTGGGCCTATGCAGACCCCATCCTTGGGAGGAGCCTTGTATTTCATGTTGATTGTGGATGATTGTAGTAGGTTTACATGGGTATATTTTCTACTACATAAGGACCAAGCCTTTGCTCGGTTCAAGGACTGGTATGCTTTGGTTGAAAAGGAGTCTAGAATGCACGTGAATGTGTTTGGGCTGACAAAGGAGGGGAGTTCTCTTCTAATGCTTTTGCGCGGTTTTGTGTGGAGCATGGCATCAAGCGGGAGCTAGCCAATACACAGTCGCCTTCAAAGAATGAAGTAGTTGAACGAAAGAACCGGATTGTGGTGGAGATGGTGAGGACGATGTTGGAGCATCAAGACCTTCCTCGTCCACTTTGGGGAGAGGCTATGACTACAGTTGTCCATATCCTCAACCAATCTCCAACAACTGCAGTGCCTAAAATGACTCCGTTTGAGGCTTATTTTGGCAAGAAACCAGATGTCTCCCATTTCCGTGTTTTTGGGAGTGACGCCTATGTTCACATTCCAAAGAAGCAAAGGGGGAAGCTTGACTCAAAAGTCCCAGAAACTTATTTTTATAGGATATAACTCTTTTTCCAAAGGCTAGAGGTTATATGACTCAGAGAGGAACGAGGTTGTTGTCAGCAGAGATGTTATCTTTGATGAGCATGTTCCAACTTCCACTGTTGAGGAGCCACCGCTTCTTAGAGAGCCAAATGTGTATGAGGATGAGTCCTAGGGTATTGTTCTAGCTAACTCGCCTCATTTAGTTGCTGAGGTTGAGCCCGAGTTTGGAGATGTGCCACGGCAGGAGAAGGCTCTGTGTTCTGTTCGGGTACCAAAGTGGTTGTTGGATACCATTTGAGAGTCTAGTGTGACGGAGTATCCCTCCATGTGGACCACAGAGGATGCACCTCAAAGATCGCATAGAGTTCATGACAAATGTCAACCAGAGGAGTATTTGCAGGTAAATTATGCCTTGATGTCTCGTATCATTAGGGACAAGAAGCCTACTTCAGTTAAAGAAGCTCTTTCCCAGGAGACTTGAAAGGAAAGCCATGCAAGTGGAACTAGAGGCCATAGAGAAGAATGGGGCTTGGGAGTTGGTTACGAGGCCGTCAAAATGGTTAGTCATTGGTGTCAAGTGGGTCTACAAGACCAAGTATACGTCCAATGGGTCCATGGACAAGCATAAGGCCATACTTGTGGGGCTAAGGGCTATGCTCAGCGGCCTGGCATTGACTATGAGGACACTTTTGCACCGACAGCTAGGATAACCACGATTCGGACAGTTCTTGACCTTGCCTCCTCTCAACAATGGCCGGTGTATCAGATGGATGTGAAATCTGTGTTCCTGAATGGTGACTTGCAGGAGTGTATGTTGAGCAACCTCTAGGTTTTAAGGTTCCGCGATCATAAGATATGGTTTACATGTTGCGGAAGGCCTTGTATGGTCTTAAATGGTCTTAAACTAGCTCCGAGGGCTCGGAACCAGAAGATTGATTGTTTCTTTCTGAGAGAAAGGGTTTCCAAAGATCAGTTGTTGCAGATCCGAACTTATATCTCTTTCGAGAACGTGGTATGGTCACATTGATTATCCTCTATGTGGATGATCTTATTCTCACCAGGTCATGTGGAGCACATAGTTGTGACGAAGGTTGCCTTATCAGAGGAGTTTGAAATGACGGATTTAGGCTTACCTTGTTTCTTCTTGGGATTGGAGATTTGGCAAACCCAGAGGGGGTTCTTTGTTTCTTAGCGCGGTGTGTTCATGGGTTGCTAGAGGCCTTTGGGATGGAGAATTGCAAGCCTATTTCATCTCCGATGGACCCGAATACCAAACTTATTGTACATGATCCTTGTGGAGCAGGTTGATGCCTCCTTGTATCGGAAGTTTGTTGGTTCATTGATTTGGTTACTGAATGCCAGATTGGACTTGAGCTTTCCAATGGGACTGTTGAGCTCATTTATGCAGACACCTTTCAAGGCTCATTGGGATGCAGAATTGCAGATCTTGCGATATCTGCAGGGTACAAAGAATCTTTAACTCTTTTATAACACTGGAGGGGAAATGAAGGACCAAGTCAGTCTCCGAGAGTAGGAGTGACTTTGATTGGGAAGGAGATCCAAACACAGAGATCTACTTCAGGATACGGCTTTACCCTTGGCTTAGGAGGGACTTCTTGGAGTAGTAAGAGGCAGCCAACTATTGCCTTGTCTTCCATTGAGACAGAGTATCAAGCTGCATGTGGTGTGGCTATGGAGGTTACTTGGCAAGATTGCGTTTGCACAATAGGGACCCACGGTCATCTAGTGCGACAACCAAAGCTGTATAGCTATTGCTCGGAACTCGGTCTTCCATGCCCAGACCAAGCACATAGAGATACAATATCATTTTGTTCATGAGAAGATTTTGGCTGGTGATATCTTGCTAGTCTTTTGTTCGACGAAGGACAATGCAACGGACCTCTTCACGAAGCCTCTACCTGAACAGATGCTGCGTCAACACTCCAGCACACTAGGGTTGGTTCCACATTCAAGAGCTGAGAGGGGGTGTTAGCAATCATCTCCTGTATGTACCATATTACACTATAGGGAGTGAGAACCAGTGTTATGGGTGTGCCACTCGGTGTGAGTGCTTCTCCATTTTTCTCCACTCTCCATTTTATTCCTTACGTGGGAGGGCTATTTTCTTTTTCCCTGGTCGACTATGATAGATTGCTGCTAGGAGGACCCGACTATGGCGACCAAGTGGTGCTGGTCGTGGGCCAACCGACTAGGCATTTTGCTGGTCGACTAGACTAAGCCTAGTCGTGGACTTCCACAAGGGTTGTCGGCCCAGTTCCGACTAGCTGCCCCTTCTTGCGTATATACCACCCTTGTCTCCCACACCAATTTGTATCGGATATTGTACACAACAGAGTTTATACAGCACTTCTCTCTCCATCACTTCTGCATTTCTTTTCACTTGTTTCTCATTTTCACTATTCAAATAGATATACTATCATGTCGCACCAAGAAGATCCAAACCACCATTTACCCCATGCAAATCATTCCATAGAGGTCTTGGCGCTCATTCCACCAATCACAAGGTGTGGACCACTTCTACCAACTACCTAATTTTAAAGAGTCTTAACCATTTACGATAAGAGGCGACCACGCATATAAAGAATATCTACATCGCCTATACATTTCATGCCACCTTGTCCGAAAGTTGTCTAACATCAAGACTACCCAAAGCTTATCACCAATATGCTCCACATCTAGCTATAAATCGATCCCAAACTATACCACTTAACATCACATAACGATATATCCTCAACCATCCACACCTTTCCACCTAACAAAATAACTTCACCACCGACTTGGGTGACGTGAGGATGAGATCACCATTAGGAAGGTTTGTATGTTAATCACTCTGTTAATCAACAAGATTTCACAATCCTGACCTACCATAAGACGATTTGCCTCTAAGAACTTTGTAAACATACTTGCTTAAGAGTAGTAATAGAGACCCAACGATTTTTAAGTTAGCGTAAAAACTAGTCATTTAATATGAGTCATTTTTTACAATAAGCAATACACAATCGTTTCCTTGAAAAGAGTATTTGTGAGCTCTCCCCTTCTTCTCTACTCTTGCTTACTTGCATGCATGCACGTTAGATGAATGCTTGCTTGAATAGGTATGCTTGTAAGTTTCCCTCATGTATCAATTGTTTCTTCTTCCCTCGCTTTGTGAGAGAGAACCATTAATCATCTCTATTTGCCTCCATGTAGAGAAAGAGAGCTCTCCCTTCCTCCCATTCACAAAGAGCATACTATTAGATTCATGCATGTTAGATAGATGCTTGCTTGAATAGATTTACTTGGAGATTTTTCTCTTGTATTAGCTTCTTCTTCTCCCGTTTTATGAGAGAACCATCGAACCATCTTTATTTGCCTCCATCTAGGTGAAGAGAGTTCTCCCTCCCTTCCCTTGATAAAGAGCATGCGAGTGTGACAACGAAGTCAGAATGCGATGGACAAGCTACCACATCCATATCATGAAGTTGCATTTGTGACTCGAAGGCAAGGACCAACACATGATTCGATAAGGCTAAGGTAAGCTCTGAACTTGAAGAGAGAGAGAGGGGGGGGGGGGGGGATGGCGGTTGGGTATGTAACGTCGCCATACCCAAGAAAGGCTTCGAGCTCTTGTCACCACCTAACCATAGAGGATAAGATTGATGTGGTTATGCACACCTCCCATCAATGTGAGGCTTGCTGTCCATGTTAGCCCGACCGTTCGATCACTCAATCACTCCGACCGAGGTCTCCTCACCCCTAGACTCCGGATGCACTCACCGTCCGCACTCCAACATTCGGACTCCGCATCCGATCGAGCTCTCACGTGCCATTACAAGCTATGTGACAAGCTATGACATGAATGAGCTCTCATGAAGCGAGAAGATTATCTGATACAAAAACGTCAAATAGAGGGTAGGCATGCATCTAGGCAAAGTAAGCTCTCTCTTCTTCCCATTAGTAAATAGCATTCCAGTGTGAAAATGGAGTGAGGATGTGACGGATAAGCTAACACAACCGCAACAAGTTACATTTGCAACCTTGAAGACCCTTAAAGACCAATGACACATGACTCGAAGGGTAAGCTCTTGATCTGAGGGAGGGAGAGATGGGGGAGAGAGAAGCTATTACATGAATGTGCTCTCATGACACGAGAGAATTATCGGATACAAAAATGTCAAATTGAGGGTACGCATACAACCATGGACTTTTGCAAAGGCAAGCCAAAAACTAGTTACTCTCACTTACACGCTAGCGTGTCGATGATCTGTTGCCTTGAGGGAAGGCTCGGTTATGGAAACAAAAGAGAAGTCTAGTGAGTGTCCTTTGAAAGCAAGTCATCATATCTCATATTTCCAATTTGTAACTCCCCTTTGGAGAGCCCTTGCTTTAAAAGGCTCACTAACATGTACAGAATCTTCACAATCCCTGCTTATACAACCAAGCCCTTACATACATGTAGGGAGAAGGGCAGGTTATTTTGCCATTCACCGCTGCCTGCCCAGCCAGAAACAGATAGATATGCAAGTACACAAGTACACAGTATATGGCAGAACCAACAATGTCTCTTATGAGGTCTTCCCAGATTTGGCAGGCTTGATGGCGGGGGAAGTAGACTTAGCCTCTTTCCCATTGCAATCATGGTCAGTGTCCCTCATTCTCTTCAGGGACTGGAGGAGAGACACCCCAGATTGAGAGTCTGTGCTTGGAGAGGATTTGGCAAATGGGTTACTGGAAGATTTGGCAAATGGATTACTCGGCCTTGCCAAAGGGGACTCCTGTGCTGCACTAGATGGGATCTTATCCCCTGCATCCACACCACCTTGGCCCACATGTTTTACTGCCGGGCTTGTTCTAGCTTCATTGGTTTCCTTCCTTTCTATCCAAGTATCAGATTCTTTTGCTATGGCAGGAGAAGGGTGCTTGCTGGGCAAAGCATGATTATCTGACGCAGGATCATCAAGGTGCCGAGACAGGGCTACTGCCACAAAGGGCTTATGATCATCTGAACTCAAACTCTTATCAGGAGCAGCTTGATGTACCTGTCCAACTCTATTCTTACTTTGCATGAGCTGCCTTTGATTTTGAGCTGACTCTTGGATCATCTTCTCCTGAAACCAGCAATCATTCAAAACAAGTTAAGCTGATATGATTCTATATGCTCAAACCCAACATTGATGCAATTAAATTTGAAAATCATAGGATTATTCCAGGTATCAACAAGCTTGGCCAAAGTTTGGATGGAACTTATCACCTCATACATGGTACTCAGACGTTCAGCTAGAGCAGGTAACCGCATGGCACTGACAAGTTTAATGGCACCTTTCCAAGACTTGTCTAGTGTGAGCTTCTTTGTAAGCTCCACTGCCTTCACAAGTTTATCACCTGCACCAAGCACAAGGAAACAGCATACACGAATCAAACACCTGGCAACACATACACACACACACACACACACACACACATACATACATATATATCTGTGTGTAACCTAAATGTATAAATGTGTTTACATACATAAGGCATATACATGTTCGGGCACGCACGTGCACACACACATAAGGAGCAGAATAATGCAATCATGCAACAGACAAGAAACATAATCTGGGTATCATTATACCTTTACATGCTGCTGCGATAAGGCGCAATATGCACCGATCAAGGTTTGCTTCCAATTTCAATATCTCCTCCTCTTGATCCTCTTGATCATCCTCATTACACGTACAAGCTGCCTCATCTGTCATCTGCAAACACTCAGAAAAAAGTTTTTTAGAATAACAAGACAACCCATTAATATCCTCATTCTAATGGTTCACAATGCTTTTGGTCAGTGGGATGGATCATAGTGCAAACCTGTGCGAGATGCCAGCTCCCCAGAAGGAACTCATTCTCTAAATCGTCTGCTCCCATGTCAGAGTGCACCAGAGGCACACACAGGTTAAAGATACTCAGGATGGGCTTCGGTGACACCTGCAAGTGTAATGAACCCTCAATGACTCCGAATCTCATGAAAGACAATGCATGTGTATTAGACTTAAAGCTTGGCATGCACGGTGCCATCAAGGTTTACCTGAGGTTGCTTATCAGGGAGCTTGCAAACTACACACATTGCTTGAGTAGTGTTCAAGCCGACCATCCAAATGCTCTCGTCTTCACTTTTGACTTCTTTCGAGGCACTGCAAAACATTTTAGCATTCACTCTCATATCTCAGCAGGATGCATTTGACACGGTCCTATACATCAATATAATAGATGAAAAGAAGTACCTGAAAACAGGTATCCAATACCCACCATACTGGTTACTGTGAACTCGGAGAAGCCCCTGCATGACGACGTGTAGTGTTTCAGAGTACAGTGATTGTAGACAAAACAGTCGAACTGTGTATTAACACGATAAGAGGTGAACAAAAGTTCTTGTGTTTGAGCACCCACCTTTACTGCAAGGGGCATAAATCCCCCTCACTAATGCATACCAGTAGATGGTGAATGATGAAACCCTGATCAATGTATGATCAGATGTGTATTCATGGGTAAGCGGAGGAAATAGAACTACTATTTCTGACCATGTGTTATCAGTACAACTCAACCTATAATTTATGACCTAGGGTGATCTCCAGACATCCTGCTGATCATTTCTATCATCACTGGCATCAATATTAGATCTTAAATGTATAAAATCTATTTTGCAGTTAGAGCTCCATCAGTCGTACTACACTATCCATGTGCAAACTTTCAAACAGTAATCTCCCTCTCAGATGCATGACCTTTACTCGCGTTGAAGTTGAGTGAGTAGGATATGACTTGTCATCACAAATGATTAAGGCAACATACGGTAGATTACATCAGTAAGTCACCAAGGTGTAATAGCCAAACGAAAGAGCTCAGAGAGGATAGTACTCTTTCTTGATTCTTACCAGTGTGGACCCAAAAAACAGCAGGGGCTTACATTATTGCTATAAACTTTAATAGAAAAGTCTCATAGCAAAAAGCAAGAAAAAGTAAACTCAGAAGTTATTCAAAAAGGAGTCTAGCTCATTATTTTCTTTGAGACTTCTATTAAGTAAAATAAAATCTTAAAAAGGAGATCTCAATCAATGGGGGGACCATACTGCCATAAAAGCCCCATAGGAGTGGAGGAGAAGAAAATACCATGGTTCCACTCTCATAAATTTGCTGAGTTTTGTTTGCGCAGCTCCAAAAGATCCCATGATGGGGGCCCAGGTGTTTCAGCATTGGAAAGTTGGCATATGTCATGAAGCCTTATCTCCCAGAGTGGGTTGATGCTGGAGACAACAGGATTGATCATATGGGCTCCCCTCACGGTTTTTAATCAGTATATAGCATGACCTATCCGCTCAGAATGATCAGAGTTGACCAAGTTTTGACAAAGTGTTCTTACCAGTTTTGATATGTTTTGACTATTGTTGACAAGTAATGACTAGTTTTGGCAAGTAAGCAAAAGCAACATGCTTTCTCCTCCCCTCACATGTGCGCAAACATGGATGAGAGAGAGAGAGAGAGAGAGAGAGAGAGAGAGAGAGAGAGAAGTGCAACCAGCAAAGCAGGAGGCCGTACCAATGTTATGTATCAGTTTTGGGCCATGTACAAGGCTGCAAGGAAGTGGCCATTGAGCTAGGCTATACAGGCAGCTCCAAAGAGGGGTTAAAACTGTAGGGATGTGTATGCATGGGGAGGCTTTTTTGCAATAGTGTGGACTGCTTTTGCACATGAGATGAATAGAGGAAGAGAACGTTGTTAGACATCATCCCCTACTTCCTGGCTTCCTATTTGGTGTCCTATTTTAGCCTCTAGAGCTGACCATGTTAGTCTGAGGGGCTGGTCACCCCTCACATATATTTTACCCATATTTTATCCCCATTTTATGGTCCTGGGTATTTTCCCAATCGTGGAGGCATCTTATCTCCAGTCGGCTGCCTTCATGTAGGCATAGCATGCCTCCCTCATTATTCATTGCTTGCCTAGCTTGTCTAGTTGCAGTCCCTCACATACGAGGTTCTCTCCTCTTGCTCGGGACATGTATTCCTTTTGGTGATGATATTGAGAGCAGGTTCTCACCTGTGTTTCCTCTCCATCTCTCTCTCTCACTCTCTCTCTCCTGTGTTTCCAATTTCCCTTCTTCCGCTGCACATTCTATCATGATATCAGAGCGTTGGATGCTCCCTCCTCTACCTCCTCATTTCTGTGTTTTTCTGCCTATGGACAAATCTGTGTTTTTCCTTGCGTTGAAGCTTTTCAAGGGCTGACTCATCCCCATTTAGTGGGCTGCAGTCCCTCTTCATCAGGGCGTCAGTTGGCAGCCGGCTGACGGGCGTTTTTTCAGGACAGCATACCTGCCCTTCTTGGTGGCGGCACCTTCTAGGGTTCTCAGGCGTTTTTTTTCAGGTCTGGGCAGCAACATAGCTGTCCCAAACAGGCTGCGTTTTTGGTCTGTTTGGGCTTGGTTTCCCACGCCCTGTTCTTGAAGCTCTCTAGGCTCCCCTTTTGCCTGTCCCTTCTAGTTATCTTGTGCCATCCCTCTCCCCCCTGATTGTTCTTGTTCTCTGCAGCAGTTCTTGATCTGAGGCTCTAGCGTTTCCATATTCAGCCTATTCTACAGCCCCTTTTACCTCTGCGTTTTCAGATTTGCAGCCATGGTTGCTGCGTTTTTTCTAAACCAATCTTGCTGGTAGCTCTACCTTCACCTAGGCTTCATCTATTGGACCCGAAGGTACCTTCTCTTCAGCGTTTTTCCTCATAGGAGGTGTGGACACTGGTTGACCTAAATTTTCAGGTTTGTAGCCCTTGTTTGGCTGCGTTTTCTTCTCCAGTGGACACATATCACTTGCAGAGGGGGTTTATTATTTGGATTGTGGCAGTTTGGTACTTGAGGAGGATTCTGAATTTCAAATTTCAGTCAGCGTTTTGCTGATTTTGGAGCATCTATACGTGTGCTTTGTTCCTGGCCTACACGGTTTCCCGGTTTCTCCATGTTCCTTGCCTTCTGTTGGTGGTGGAGTGCTATTTTTTACTGGATAGCAGTGTTTTGGCTGCGTTTTGCTTCCCACAAGAGTTTTCTACACTCAGAGGGGTCCTATCTCCAGCTACTTCACTTGAGGATCGGTTTCGGGAACTGTTTTGTATCTGGGGAGACTTTCTTCTGTGAGACAGGAGTTTACAGTTTTCTGGAGAAGAGCAGTGATCTTTTCAGAGATCCTGAGCAAAGTTTTTTGTCCGAGCTTGTGTTCTTTGCAATATTTGCAGAACAAGGAGGGTGTTTTTGCCCTTGCGGTGTGATCCTTTCACATGGATCCTTTATTTGTTGCTGATTCTTGGGATCTGGTTCTACTTCTGGAACAGTCTTCTCCTATCTGTGATGCTTTTGAGGACTTTGTTACCACTGCAGTTTATATTCCTGCTTCCCTTCCTCATTGTGAGGAGTCTAACTCTGCATCTCCTTGTGATGCTTCTGAGGATGCCCCTCCCCCTGCCAGTTCTGCAGGCTTGTTGTTTTGGAGGATGGTTTTTTGGACCCGGTGGGATGCTTTGGATCTGTGGTTTCTAACCGTGCCTGGGACACAATGGTACTTCCAGAGTTTTTTGGATTTAAATCAAAATCAGGTTGGGCTTGTACCAGTCCGACGATATCTTTTTTCAGAGGGAGATGTGGAGTCCTTTCATCTTGCGATGCCCACCTCACTAGTGTGTACGTATGTACAGCATTGGGCAACTCATGTTATGGAGTTTGAGCAAATGGACCCCATCTTTTCTAAAGAGTCTTTACATCTTGCAATGCCGATCTTTTCAGAGAATGCTTTTGTCCAGCATTTGGCTACTCTTTGTACAGAGTTGGAGCAAATTGACTCTATTTCTTTTGAGGGTTCCAGTGAGGAGCAATTTGCTTCTCCCAGGATTGATTATATACAGGATCTGATCTTGGTTGGTTATGAGGTTTTTCATACCTTCTCCACGCTGGATACACGACATTCGACTTCGGGGAGTGTTCTTACACTTGGGTTTGGAACCATTATTTAGAGCAACACATCGCAGCCTATATGGTTGTTTTCTTCCAGAGGAGCGGTGTACCTGGTAGCTTGTTCTGTTGCTTTTGTAGCTGAGTTGCTGAGGAGATTGCTTGTGGAGCTTTCTTGGTACCTGTTTCTACAGTCTTTCATCTTTGATCGAGGACGACGTCTCTGGCTTCTTGGAGTTTGCTCAACATCCGGTGCTGAGAGAGGGTGTTAGACATCATCCCCTACTTGCTGCTTCCTATTTGGTGTCCTATTTTAGCCTCTAGGACTGCTGACCATGTTAGTCAGAGGGACTGGTCACCTCTCACATATATTTTACCCATATTTTATCCCCATTTTATGGTCCTGGGTATTTTCCCAATTGTGGAGGCATCTTATCTCCAGTCGGCTGCCTTCATGCAAGCATATATATAGCCGGCATGCCTCCCTCATTATTCATTGCTTGTCTAGCTGCAGTCCCTCACATACGAGATTCTCCCCTCTTGCTCGAGACATGTATTCCTTTTGGTGATGATATTGAGAGCAGGTTCTCACCTGTGTTTCCTCTCCATCTCTCTCTCTCACTCTCTCCTGTGTTTCCACTTTCCCTTCTTCCGCTACACATTCTATCAAATGTCACATGCACCCATGCACTAAGGTGCAATGTGATGCACTGGCTCATCATTAGTGTCATACTTGTACAAAAGTAGTATCTTTAGGATTATTTGTTGCCGTGACCCCATGGTGACAAGAAACACATGCTGGTACAAGTCCGGAGCAAGAGGGGAAGATGACCTCGTATGTGAGGGACTGCAACAAGCCAATATGCAGAGGCACTAAGGCATGCAAGAGGCACAAAGCAATGAATGTGAGGAAGGGAAGGCCCAGCTATATATAAGCCCAAATAGGGACACCCGACCAGCTCCTCACGACTAGGAATAAAACCTAATGACTCCATAAAATAGGAAAAAAGTGGAAATATGATGTGAGGGGTGACCAACCCCTCTAGCTAGCATGGTCAGCCCTAAAGGCTAAAATGGGACACCACAAAGGAAGCCAGCATCAAGGAGATGATGATGTCTAACACCCCCTCTAAGCACCGGATGCTGAGTGAACTCCAAGAAGCCAGAGACGCCATCTTCGATCAAAGATGAAAGACTGCAGCAACAAGTACCAGGAAAGCTCCACAAGCAATCTCCTCAACAACTCAACTACAAAAGCAATAGAAAAAGCAGCCAGGTACACCGCTCCTCTGGAAGAAAACAACCATATAGGTTGCGACATGCTGCTCGAAATAATGGTTCCACTCCCAAGTGTAAGAACACTCCCCGAAGTCAAATGTCGTCCAGCCTGGAGAAGAAAACGCAGCCAACAAAGAGGCTGCAAACCTGAAAATACAGGCCGACCAACTTCCACACCTCAAATGAGGAAAAAAACGCTGAAGATAAGGTACCTTCGGGTCCAAATGATGAAGCCCAGATGAAGGTAGAGCTACCAGCAAGAACAATCCAAAAAACGCAACAAAAGAGGGCTGATCAACCAACCAACATCAGCAAACGAGCCTGTAGGAGAAAAAACCCAGGAAATACACTATTGCTGCCCTGCACAGTGCAGGCCGACAGCACTACAAGAGTACCGAGGACAAATGTTGATGAAGATCGACCACAAAATTGCAACGGTGAAGCACCTAGAAGAGGGCAAATTGACCAACAACAAATCTGAGAAAAAAAAAACGCAAGAAAGAGGAGGGAGCAACTAATGCTGCAAACCACCGATGCTCTAATACCATGAAGGAATGCAGAGCGGAAGATGGGAAAGTGGAAACACAGGAGAGAGAGTGAGAGAGAGCGATGGAGAGAAACGCGGGTATATACCTGCTCTCAATATCACCAAACAAGAAACACATGCTAGTACAAATCTCGAGCAAGAGGGGAAGATGACCTCATATGTGAGGGATTGCAGCAAGCCAATTTGCAGAGGCACTAAGGCATGCAAGAGGCACAAAGCAATGAATGTGAGGGAGGGAAAGCCCGGCTATATATGTGCCCAAATAGGGGCAGCCGACCAGCTCCTCACGACTAGAATAAAACCTAATGACTCCATAAAATAGGTAAAAAGTGGGAATATGATGTGAGGGGTGACCACTCCCTCTAGTTAACATGGTCAGCCATAAAGGCTAAAATAGGACACCACAAAGGAAGCCATCAGCAAGGGGATGATGATGTCTAACAAAGGGAGCTACAAGAGACCCCAAGCCAAAGCTCCCGATCACACACGAAGTCATGGGTGAACAACCTATGTTGGCAACGGCCCTACCTTCTCCAAGCCAAGTATTGAAAGGAGTATTGCTATGCTCCTAGGTACCTTAGAGTCAGCCCTATTCATTTCTCGATCGAACGAAGATGAACTGGACCTATTCGTGCAAGGGTTGGAGAAGAACCCGATTGAGAAGATAAACTGAAGTAGCTATAGCCTCACCCCAAAAGGAGGAAGGTAGCTTCGCATGATGTAAGAGGGAGCGGGCCATTTCCTTCACCGTTCTATTCTTTCTTTCAACCACACCATTCTGCTGAGGAGTGTAGGGTATGGTGGTTTGTCGTTGTATGCCTTTTGAAGCTAGAAAATCCTCAAATGCTATAAACTCACCTCCATTGTCAGTCCTGAGAAAAGATACCTTTTGACTTGCTTGATTCTCCATTTGGGCAAGCCAAACCTTAAAATGAGAAAGAGCATCAGACTTCTAAGGTAAGAAATAAACCCATGATTTGCGAGAGAAGTCATCCACAAGAAGCATATAATACTTGGATCCACCAAGCGATTGTACTTCCATAGGTCCTGCAAGATCAGTATGAATAAGCTCAAGTATGCGTGTGGCCCTATGAGTAGCCTCCTCTGAAAAAGAAGCCTGATGTTGCTTTCCTTGAGCACAAGAAGAACAAATGTGATGGCGAGGTTTCTGAAGCTTTGGTAGACCTGTAACCATGTCATGTGAGACAAGATGTTGCAAAGTAGCAAGAGGAACATGGCCAAAGCGGAAATGCCATAGATCACTATCTTCATTAGAAACAAGTGCTTTAGGAGAAGCAAATAATTGATGAAGATGAGACTCATGTGGTGGCAACTGTGCTGTAAAAGAGCTTATATGATAAAGCCCAGCATTTTGATAACCATGTGCCACACAAGAAAGTGACTGTCTATCAATGATTTCAATCACTTCATCATCAAAGTAAACCCCAAGACCTTTAGAAGTAGCCTTAGAGATAGAAAATAAGTTGGCAGACATCTAAGGCACATGCAAAACATCATGTAAGATAGCATCTCCAAAAGAAACATCACCAATACCAATCACAGGGAGAGACGAAGCATCACCAATGTGTACTGATGAAGAGATAGACTTATAATTTTCCAATAAGGAAGAACTATTCGTCATGTGAGAGGTAGCACCATTGTCGGCAATCCACTCATCCGCAGTATGCGTATCAAGATCTTTGATTACCACAAGTGATGTGTCGCATGAAGAAGTAGAAGACATAGAAACATATGCAATCTTGGCGTTACCGTCTTCCATCTTGTCTTTGTTTTTGTCGTGAGAAGATGTTGACGTAGAAGAACCCTTCGATTTGGATTCAAGTTCAGCTTGTACCTTCTTGGATGCCGCCTTCTTAGCAAAACAACGATCCTCCTACAACCACAGAAAGTGCACTCCTTGGAAGAATCCTTTGATTTGTCCTTGTCGCCTGTGGTTGAAGAATCTTTAGCATTGGAATTAGAGCCTTTGCGTTGATCATTCCCCTTGCCTTTGCCTTTGCCTTTGCCTTTGCCCTTGCCTTGGCTTACAAAAGCCGAGTCCTTTTTGTTTTGCTTGCGAGTAAGGCACTTATCATGAAGAAGACCCATAGTCTCTTCAAAGAAACTCGAAGAAAGATGTTATCTTTGAACGATTCAAAAGAAGAAGGCAATTTACCAAGTAGCTTGTGGACCGGATTGCTTACCAATGTACCAAACTCTTCAAGTTGCCGCTTGATTCGATTAAATTCTCCAAGCTTCTCCACTATGTTGTCGGATTCGGAGATAGAAAGCTTATCCAAATCTTCTTCCAACTTAGCCATCTTAACCGTTGAAAGTCTTCCATATTGCATTTGTATAGCGTGCCATAATTGTTGAGCCGTACTCCTTGTAGAGAGAAATTGAGACACAACCGATGTAGACATGCCATGCACAAGTAAAGCTTTGGCCCGTGCATCCATATAGGTTTGATATTGAGAAGGCACCATATGAGGAGAAGTGATTATAGACCACACCCCGGCACTTTCCAAAAGAAGTTGCATAAACAAGGACCAAGTGTGGTAGTTGTTTGGGGTAAGCTTTTGTGAATCGGAAAGACTTGGAAGGCTCAAAGATTGAGTGAATGGGTTAAAGGGCTGATATGATTGAGTGGAGAGAGTAGTAGTAGTGGAAGTAGTAGAAGAAAGAATCATAGTAGATGAAGTTGCCATAAAAGGCATAGATGATGTAGGGGGATATACCATAGAGAGGGCATAGAAGTATGTGGATAGGAAGGCATAAAGGACAAAGAAGAAAGAGTGAAAGGATCCGTAGAAGGTAATGGATACGACGGAAAAGAGAAAGTAGAAGCACCTACCGAAGAAGGAATTGCACCAACTTCCGTTGTAGTAGTTGCCGGTCCAACCGTCATAGGAGATGTAGGATCCATAGTATCTTCAAGTTTGCCTTTGTCTTTTGGAGTAGAGGACTTCCGAGATCCCATAGGGAGTGGAGGGTGGGAAAACACAAGGGAAGAAGTGTCGTACCTCCAAAAACGCAGCCAATAGATGCGCTGTCCACCAAGGAAGTATCTCCAAAATATGCACAAAGTGCAAAAACGTAGCCGATATATGAACCAATAGACTCCGTAAAAACCACCAAAAGAGGGCTGAGAATGTAGCCTTAGGTAGAAGGAGTATGGAGGAGTTGATTGTCCACAAAAAACGCAAACACAAAGTGTGTAGCAAAGTGGAATTTTCAGCCAGTAGAAAGGTGTAGAAAAGAGGATGAATATGTACCTCAAAACACCATAAAGAGAGCTGAAGTTGATGATGAAAACGCAACCAAGAAATCTCTCCTCAAGAAGCCTCCAAAAAAACGCTACCGCATGTAGAAAAATCTAGTTGGCAATGTTTTCACCGCAAGTAGAGTTGTAGAACTCGGATTGAAGTGCTTTAAAAACACACTTATAGAGGATGGTAAGGGGCTGGTTTGAAGCCTCTTGCATCATTGAATGAGTGCAAGGATGATGAGTAAGGGCTTTTGCAAAAAACGCAAGCAGAAATTCTGCATGCAGGCAGTCTGCGAAGAATAACTCAAAAACGGTGAGGTATTTGCGAAAACGTTCTTCTGCAAAGTTGTAGACCACGATGATTCCAGTAGGTTGCGCAGGCACAATCCTCAAAAACGTATTCGTTTAACAAAAAATCAAAGAATGAAAAAACGCAATTGAAAGCAGGGTTGTTGAAGAGGACTAGAGGTAGAGAGGAAAACCGATAAGGAGGCTCTATGTGCGCCACCACCTTGCTCTGATACCATGTGAGAAAGAAGAGATGAGAGAAGAGACAATGTACTCAAGAACTTATCAATGAACCACTAGCCAACTTGATTAGAAATGAACTACAATGCCTCATATATATAGGAAAGTTCCTCCGCCCAAAAATGTGTGTAAATAGAAAAAAATGGAAATGAATGTTATAAATCCCAAAAATGCCTAGAGGCTAAAGAGTGTGCCACTAGCGTGACACCATCTGGAGATGACACCTATCCAACAGTTGGGACCCAATCTGGTGTCGTCTCTACATTCTCTCTCTCTCTCTCTCTCTCTCTCTCTCTCTCTCTCTCTTCAGCTCTATCTCCTATGAATGAAGATTAACGTGGATTGCTTCAAATGCACCTTCTTGCTAGTTCCCTCCTCGAATCATGACATATAAGCCTGCTTTATTTTCCAAACATTCTCACCCAACAGACCAAAGGCGCACATCCTCCAGCAACCTAAAAGAGCTCTCCTTGCCTGCTCTCCATCTTGCTTCCTTCTCTCCCTAAAACACAGCTCGCATTTCTCCTTGCTTCTTCCCTCCTTAAGACACAGTTCACATTTGGGTGCTAATATTGAAGTAGCCAACCACCTTGAGTGCACATTTCTTGATTTGGTCTCATAGGCTGAACCTTGGGCTCTGAATCTGATTCCTTTGGAACACCCTTCTTCACCCACTACTCACCTCAACTGCTTTTGAGGACTAGCACTAGCGGGATTCTGGACAATGGATGCCTCTATCTGCCCCTTGTTTGTCTATTTATAGGAAAATATCCTTTCAAGTCAAGAACCTTCTTTTGACCACATAAATGTGTCAAAACACTCATAATATGTTCAAACTATGTGGGAAAGGTGCCTAACCCATGGCCACCTAGCTTGGGCACTACTAGGCAATCTTTGAATCCTTGGATTGTTAGTCCCCTTATAATCTACACTCGAGTTGGCCGATGCTTGGCACTCACATACGTGATGCACATGACTTCATCCTCCAGAGCTGTTGAGAGCGACACCACCACCAAAGGCAAGCATTGAGTCTATGCATCCGGTTGTAGTTCTCTTTGTACATACAAGGTCCAAGTAGTACATGGGCCCTGTTTCTTCAAACAGACATTTTCTCTTTATGACTTCCAAGTTATCCATGGATCATGTGTACTGCCTTTTGGTCTCATAGACCCTTTGAGTTATTAATAGACAATAAAATCTCTCTCTCTCTCTCTCTCTCTCTCTCTCTCTCTCTCTCTGTTTCATCAGCTGAATTAAAGAAGTTGCTGCTGCTTTTTTTTTGTACCTGATACAACATTTTGAGGATAACATACCACACACCATGTGTTGCGCAAATCACACATTTACATGTTCTTGCATTATGGCTTAATTTTCAATTCAAATTCTTCCAGGTCTTCTATGGTTTGATCTCTTGAGGAAACTCACACAGACTTTCTTTTTCTCTTTTTATCTATCTATGCTGATGACCCGATACCCCTCTACCTTGACTTGATTTGTGTACTTCTAGTTCATATAATGAGATGAGTGTACCTCTTTTCCTAGAAGGGTATGTTTAAGGTTAGCCTTTTCCTAGAACGGTATTTTCAAGGTTAGCCTTTAAGCCCTCCTTAGGCAAGGGATGTCTGGCAAGGTGTCACATGCATCCCGCACTTGGATGCCACGTAGACATATCTAAACAAGAAGGTACAAGACCTAGAGTCGAAAGTGGTCCCATGTGAGCCCAATCTAGGACGAGTCAACCAAGGTTCCACTCTACACGTCCGAGGTCAAGTGTGCATTGTCCTCCACCATCACAAAGGCCTGACATTCACTCCACCATCAGATCGGTTTTGGCCGAGGCGGGTATCGTCATTAGCTGATCACCGCATATCTCACTCTACACAGGATCATCTGTTGATCACTGTCCTGTCAAATATTTTCATTTTACTTTTTGGTTCAATTTTCCATGGCTCAATATATCCATGGTACCACTATATTACTTTTGGTCTCATAGACCCTTGGGGTCTTTCGTAGACATTAATAACACTCTCTCTCTCTCTCTCTCTCTCTCTCTCTCTCTCTCTCTCTCTCTCTCTCTCTCTCTCTCTCTCTCTCGGCATGACCTCGGCGCTTCTTCCTGTCTATGCTAGATCGACCTATGCGAGACATTATGGGATGAGTCTATCTCAGCCGCTTCCCATAGCCTACCATTTTTCCAATTCCACACTTTTATCAGATATGCCTTTTCTGGTAGTGTATCATGCCTTTTCTGGCAGTTGTATCAAGCCACTAGTTCTTCTTTGGCCACATGTCATAGCTAGTTGTTTTTCAGTCTATGCTTTTCATTTTCTACTCGGGACATTTAGTTTCCTTGAGTTTTGGATGTATTGGTACTTTTGTCTCATAGGCCACTTTGTCCTCTTGTAGACGTTAATATCACTCTCTCTCTCTCTCTCTCTCTCTCTCTCTCTCTCTCTCTCTCTCTCTCTCTCTCTCTCTCTCTCTCTCTCTCTCTCTCCTTCTTCTATGTTGTGCGTTATCTTCATTGCGAACGATTGCTGAATTCTGAGCATTGAAGTTACCGATTCTTCCACCGAGCTTCTACATGTTACATTGGTATCAGAGCCTTCTTCAAGTGTGAAGATTCAGCCAAAAAACTAGCAAAAAAAGAAAGAAATTTTTTTTCTCGCTTGTGTGGTTGGTTTCTAGACTCCAACGGACCACCCCTTTCAATGTGACTCCTATCCCTAGAAGGACGATTGGTTTTTAGCCTCCGGAAGTCTCCCACACGCATAGTGGATGGTTAGATTGCGCTCCGGAAAGGACGTGCATTTTCCCGCTATGGCGAGCTTCGATGAAGAGAGAGAACGATGAACTTCAAAACAAAGAGCACCAGGCAATCATTCAAGGGCGGCAGACATATGAGTGTGCAGGATATGTTGGAGCAGATGATGCGAGCAATCGCAAAACAAAGCACCAAATTGGAAGAGCAAAAGGCGTAAATCTTGGCCCTAGAAGAGTGCATCGGTTTTCCAACCCCTTTTTCTCCATCTCCTCCTCCCTCTCCTTCCGTTTTCCAAATCCCGATAGCAAATCCTCTACCGGATGATCCGTTTCAAGGGTCACGATCGCAGTCGAGTTCGACACTGGAGTCGTAGATGCGGGCAACGGAAATTTGCTTGATAGAAGACCGTGCTGACGGTGCGGCAACATTCTGTGCTACTACGCAAGAGGACGCCAAGCGACGAGTGGAACACGAAAGATTTCTTGCGGATTTGGACGCAAGAGTAACACCAGTTGCTTCCTCGAGCTATCCTCCCGCGAAGATGAACTTCCGTAAGTATAATGGTAAGATTGACCCCGCAACTCTTTATTCTTGGTTGCATCAATTTGAAGCTTATTTTGCTACATTTAGAAAGAATGATACTGACTAGTTGGTATTTGGAAGGTGAGGCTATTCCTTGGTAGACCCAATGGGCTCATGCCCACACCAGATTAGGTATGGCGGCTTATGTTTGGGACAAGTCCCATTACCTTGAGCGACTCGAAGACAAGTTTAGGGGGGGTGCGTCAAAACGCGCAACCAATCCTATAGTTTGCCAATAAGATTTCGAACTTATGTTTGCAATTGGGCATATTTGACAAGGACAGAAAAGGACAGTTCCTTTATGGCCTTGACACGCAAATCAAGTGGAAAGTGCGTATGTTTCGGCCAACCACCTTCGAAGATGCACTCTCACTTGCGCAAAGTGCTGAAATGAAGTACAATGGCAGAAAGCCCAAGACTTCCCAACCTTCCACTCCTAAGGCATCCACCTCGGAGAGAAAAGGCCAAAAGCAGACGAGGTCTTCCCCAAGAAAAAGCACGGGAGCTTCTGGCTCCAAGAACTCGACCAATGTGCCCAAGCTTACTCCACACCAGAAAGCTCAGGCAAGCAAGACCGGTGAAAAACTGAGTGCTGAGAAGACAGCTCAGTACAAGGAAAGTAGGTGTTTCTTTTGTCATCCCAATTCTTCGGTTGGTGCAATCGTTAACCGAGAGCTCAAAGATAAGCAGAAGTGCACCCAAGACCAAGAGTATGAGTGCAACGAATTGCTCAAGACCTTTGGCTACATAGGTGGCCAAAGAGTCATTGTCTTGTTTGACAAGAGCAGCACGGAGGATGTGGTCACGGAACAAGTCACTCCGCGAGCCCATTTTGTCCCGACTTCGGTGGACAAGAAAGTTGAGGGATTTAGCACAGAAATAACGACGAGCATCAAGTTTGAAGCCCAAGGTGCTAAATTAATGATTCAAGGCATAGAGTTTATGCGAGATTTTTTAGCTTCCCCTCTTGTAGGAGGGGACATAATTCTGGAAATCCAGTGGTTTCACACGTTCCAACCAAATATTGATTAGGATAGGCACACTTTTCGGATTATCTGAAATGTGTCCAAAGCCCTAATGACCATTAAGTGTGAGCCAAGAGTCCCGAACGTTCCTCTCATAAGCCACTTGCAGGCTAAACGAGAAATCAAGAAAGGCTATGCATCCAGACTACCCAGACAATGGCTAGTTCTTCAAAGAAGTACCAAGCTCTCCATGAAAAGTTCCAAAAGGTTTGGACAATCTCCCTCCCCAGCTCCCTCCGTCTAGACCGGAGGACCACAAGATAGACGTCCTCCCAGGTTCAAATCCCCCGAGCAAGTTTCCATACCGCCTGTCCAAGGCAATGGAATCGGAGTTGCACCACCAACTCCAAGAACTGTTGCAAGCTAGCTTCATACATCCTAGTGTGTCATCATTTGCGCACCGATAGTATTCGAGCTAGAAAGAAAGAAGGTTCTTCTCGATTGTGTGTCGATTATCGTGCACTCAATAAGCTAACTATCAAGAGTAAGTTCATGATGACTCGAATAGATTATATTCTCGAGAGACTGAAGGGAGCCAAGGTGCTCTCGAAACTAGACTTAAAGAGTGGATACCCCCAGGTGAGGATTGTTGAGAGGGACATCCCCAAGAACGGGCTCACTATAAATTTGTGGTCTTGCCTTTTGGCTTGATGTACACCCCAACCACATTTAATCGCATGATGATGCATGTTTTCGAGGACTTGATTGGACAATGTGTGTTCATATTTTTGGATGACATACTGGTATTTTCAGCTACAGTTGAGCAACATGAAATTGATGTGAAGAAAGTCTTGAAGTTGTCGAAAAGCAACGAGCTCTACTTCAATGAGAAGAAGTCAAATTTTTATTTATTCGAGGTTCAGTACCTTGGATACATAATCAGTGTTGAGGACATCCGACTTGATCCGGCCAAGGTGGCAGATATTGTCAATTGGAAAATACCACAAACTACATATGACATTGGATCCTTTGTGGGTATATGCCAGGCATATTCCACCCACATAGACAGATTCTCTAACCTCTCATTAGATCTCACCGATCTACTAAAGGGTGTCAAGACTAGAAGACAACGGATCCGAATGACTCCACAAGCGTTAGAGACATTCAAGAACCTCAAGGTGGCTTTGTCAAAAACACCTTGTCTAGCGCTTGCCTCGTGAGACGAACTATTCCAAGTAATCACCGATGCGAGTAACATCGCAATTGGAGGTATGTTACAACAGAATGGCCATCCAGTAGCTTACATGTCTTGTAAGTTACTGCCCGCCGCCGCAGAAAAGAATTACTCGGTCTACAATCGAGAACTCCAAGCAGTTATTCAAGACCTGAAACATTGAAACCATTTCCTTTATGTTCATGAATTTGAGGTTCGCACTAACCATCGGACATTACGCTGGATTCAGACAATGCCAAATGCACAGTGGATTGACCGTTAGCACCGCTAGAGCCAAATCTTCCAATAATTTGGTGGTATGATCAAGTACCTTCCAGGAAAGGCCAACCCAATAACCGATGCCTTGAGCAAGAAGGGAACAGTGACATTGATTCAAACCACTAGACTCGACCTTGTTGGTGTGAGACTAGATGACATGAAGCACACATACGCGGATTCCGAGGAATTCGGTGCACAGTGGGAGCACGCATTGTGAGGGCAAAAGAATGAAAGGACTAAATGTATGGGAGATCGGAGCAAATCAACAGAGCATTAAATGAGTGAGTCTATATATGATGAAATCCAATACAAGAGCTCAGTGTGAGACTCTGAAGGAGCAGAGAGGGCTGCTGTCCCGTGATAATGCAGAGGGTGGAGAAGGCCACAATCCAAGGCAGATGGTAGGCTGTTGTCCCAAAGAAATGAGCAGAGAGGGCTCCCGTCCCGATGTCGAGGTTAGGGATCAGAGAGGGCTGCTGTCCCGGTGATGATGAATGAGGGCGGAGACGGCCGTGATCCCGAGATAGTAGATGCTGAAGTAAACCTACTGGAAAGCTCTACTGTAGCAAAGAGGGCTGCTGTCCCATGTGCTGTAGAAAAATGCTGATATACTGTAGGCGAAAAGCTACTGCAGATCTGCTCCTGAGAAACGCTGAAGTGCAGTAGACAAAGGCTGCTGCAGAACAGCAGTTGTAGGTAAAAACGCAGATAGAAGAGGATGCTCAGCCTGTAGCAGCAGCAAGAGAGGACGCTCAGCCTGTCGCAGCAGCAGGAGAGGATGCACAGCCAGAAGATGCGAAAATACCAGCAGCAGCACAAGGTAACGATGCACTGCCTGAAGATGAAGGAGCACCGGCTGCAGTAAGACTCGGGGTTATATTGTTCTGACTGAAGTGAATAATGTTGAGTTTCTTATATATGCTATAGGACTGCTGGTCAGTCAGGGTAAGCTGTCGGCCAGCAGCAAAGACAAATAAAATGCCAAAAAAAATACCCTTTTGGGCTGGATAAAATGGCAGGTTAAGGCATGTTTTCACACACCCCCTCTCAAGCCAAAAAGGGGACCATGAGAGAAGATGAAAAGGGGTTGAAGAGGAATGTAGCTTTGGTTTGTGGACGGTGTAGAACATGTGCTCTTTGACAAGTGGAGAATCTTTTGAGTTTAGGTGGTACTGGATCAATGCCACAATGCAAGAGGTATTCACATGCATGAATGCCCATTTTTGGGTTTTCATTCACACATGCGCCCCAAACACAAAAAACAGAATGCTATACACAGGGAATGCAAGATGGTAAATGCAATGCAGTGGGTTTCACATGAGCCGTGCCCTCATGGGATTTTCACTAACTCATGTGCCCGATACAACAATGCTAAAAAATCTAAAAGGAGAGGAAGATCCCCCTCTCAGTATGTGGAGGGTGATGGTGGAGGACCGATGCTGGTCCGTTCGCGAAGACGCTCGAGGATGGGCCGGTTGACGGACTTTGTAAGGATGTCGGCATGGTTGTCCACTGTAGGAATGTACTGGAGCCTGATGGTACCAAGCTCAACTTGTTCCATGGTAAAATGAAAATGGCCACCCACATGCTTGGTACGGTTAGAAAAAATAGGATTGCCAGCAAGGGCAATCGCACTCTGACTGTCGAGACGAAGATGGTAGAAGCGGTGTTAATGGGAACGCATCTCCGTAAGAAGCTGACGAAGATACATAGCCTCAGTGCTGGCGTCATAGAGGGCCCGATATTCGGCCTCAGTGGAAGAACTTGCAAAGGTAGAAGCAGTGTCAATGGGAACGCATCTCCGTAAGAAGCTGACAAAGATACATAGCCTCATTGGTGGCGTCATAGAGGGCCCGATATTTGGCCTCAGCGGAAGAACGTGCAATGGTATCCTGCTTCTTGCTAGACCAAGAGAAAGGGGCAAATCCAAGGGAGTACAAATAACCACCATGAGAACGCCGGGAATCGAAATCACTGGCCCAGTCGGAGTCTGTGTAACCATGCAAGGTGATCCCATGACTATAGTGAAGTCCAAACATATAGATACTTGCTAGATAGCAAACAACCCTCATTGTTGAACTCCAATGTGGTCCCTTAGGAGCATTGAAATACTGACTTAAAATGGATGTGCAATAGGAAATGCCAGGTCGAGAATTTGTGAGCCATATGAGTTTCCCAACAACTTGGCGGTAGGCTCGCTCTTCATGTAGAGGTGAGTCCTCTTCCTTTGATAGTTTGATGGTTGGATCCAATGGGGTAGCCACATGGATAGCACCATCAGGAAAGTAGGAAGTAATGAGTTGAAGACGGTACTTTTGGTGTGACACAAAAATACCATCAGGATGTTGGACCACCTCCATGCCAAGGAAATATGAGAGAAGACCAAGATCAATCATCTCAAAAGTTCATCTCAACTGTGCCATGATATCAACCACTTTGGCTTGATTTGAACCAAAAATGATGAGGTCATCGACATACAGCACTAGGTAGCAAACCATCCCCTAATCTGTGTGGATATAGATATTGGGATCACAATGAAATGGTTGAAAACCTTGGCTACAAAAAAATCTGTCGATGCGATGATACCACACTCGGGGGACTTGCTCAAGCCCATAAAGAGCTTTATGCAAGCGGAAGACTTTGTACTCATACCCATGGAGCGGGAAACCGAAGGTTGGTCAACATAGACCTCTTCCTCGAGAATGCCACTGAGGAAGGAACTCTTGAGATCCATCTGATAACTGGCCATGTGTGGTGTGCGAACGATTGAGTAAGAGACGGATTGTCGTCATTCGAGCGGTAGGTGCGAAGGTCTCGTAGAAGTCAATGCCTTCTTTTTGGCAAAAACCTTGCACCACAAGCCAGGCTTTGTATTTGTCCAAGGTACCATCGGTTTTAAATTTGGTGTGAAAGATCCATTTGGTTCCAATGACCTTATGATGAGGGCGATCCACAAGGGACCACGTGCCATTACGATTAATGATTTCAAGTTCTTGTTCCATAGCCTCTTTCCAGGCTGGCTGTTGGATAGCATCTTTCCACGATGTTGACTCATCATGCGCCACATAGTCTACAGAGAAAATAGAGGCAAATGAGGCACGAGGAGTGAGCCTGGTGGACCGACGAGGACCGTCCAAAGAGGTATCATGGGGAAGCATGCCAGAATCATGCATGGTCTATTGGTACCAACGAGGTAAAGGGTCCCTGGGTGACTGTAATTGAGTTCATGTGGCACAGTCGGAGATTCTTCTTCAAATGGTATGGGTAGCGGAAGGCGAAGTAAATCCTGCTCATCAAAGACAATGTCTTGACGAACAAAGACTTTGTTCGATCTTGGATAAAAAACTTTGTAAGCCTTTGATTCAGAATAGAAGCCCACAAAAATGAGCAACTCGCTCCTTGGCTCAAGCTTGCCCCTCATGTCATTCGGAGTGTGAGTGTACCCACGACACCCAAAATGCCTCAAACGGGATCCTATGAGCAACAGCGATCGTGGGGCAACGGTTTGGAAGGTACACCGCAGTGTTGATCGATTTTGACCAAAGGCATTCAGGCACAGAGCATGGAGCGTGCCATATCCATCACAGTTCGGTTCTTGCGCTCGGCCACTCCATTTTGTGAGGGGGAGTTGGTGGAGGTGAGTTGGCGTTGAATGCCATGTTCTTGCAAGAACTCAATAAATTGATGGGAGATAAACTCACCACCATTGTCACTACAAGCAATCCCAATCGAGACATCCGTTTGATTAGTGACTAACCGAACCCACGTGGAAAAGCATTGGAAGGCATCTGATTTATGCTTTAAGAAATACACCCACATTTACCTCGAATAATCATCAACAATTAGCATGTAGTAGAGAGACCCATTCAAGGAGGGGATTGGGGATTGCCCACTCAAATCGAAGTGAATCAACTTGAGGATACCCTAAGCACGATGAGTAGCATGATGTGGGAACGGTAAAAGATGCTGCTTACCCATTTGACATGGCTGGCAGACATCCTTTGTCAATTTGAGGCTAGGTATGCCTTCAACCAACTGGTCTCGAGACAACTCATAGAGTGTCATAGGTCAGGTGACCATAGCGAAAGTGCCATAGTCGTTCAGTGTCAAAAGGAGCTCTGGTCACATAGGCTCGAACCCAATGAAACTTAGAACCCTCAAAAGATGGCTCAGATAAAAAAGTAGACATCCGGTATAAGCCATCCTTTTGTGCTTGGCCTTGAGCAACAACAAGAGCGGTAGTCTCATCAATCACCTCTACAACTCACTTGTTGAAGTAAACTCCACAATCGAGTTGGGTCAGTTGGGATACAGAAAGTAAATTGAGGCCCAAGTTAGGAACAAGAATAGACATTGTCCAATGTTGCCTAATTGGGACCTATGTTGGTGACAAAAAAAAATGGTGCCAATAGATTTGATGGCATCAGTGTGTTGTTGCCACATCGAACTTCACCCTTAGCAGGTCGCCGAGAGATGAAAATGTCAACATTGCATGCCATATGGTGTGTAGCTCCACTGTCAACTACCCAAGTGACCGGATGGCCATAGCGAAGTGTTGGGTGGACTTCGATGATAGGCACAGAATGATCATCAAGTAACTGACAAATCTGAACGAGGGGGCGGACGCTTCCACACGTGGACTGCCCTCGTCTAGGTTGTTGTTTCTTCTTCCTACTGGAAGAGTGACCAAAATCAACCTCAAATGTGACCTAAGTGACATTGGTCGAGGAGTCGAGATGTGATGTAAGAGATGACCAATCAGACATCTCTTCCGGGGTGGAAAAAGAAATTGACTAGGTGGGGGGGCCTTGAGCGACTTGACCAATGGGTCGCCACGGAAATGATCTAGGCCAATTCGTACCATTGCCTTGTTGCGGGTCCCTTGGGAGGGAACCCTGCAGAGTAGGTGCTGGATTATTACCCCCTCTTGACCGCCAATCAGGGGCATTGCTGCCACCTTGGTTGTTTTGGCGATTCGAGTTAGTGGGGTTGTTATCTCTATTTTCCTTGGCTTTAATGCCACACTCATCATCAACACGGCCAAGCGTTTGGCAAACGAGTCCAGAATCTATTCTTTTGGGGAATATTCTGCCAGTAGGGAGTGGGTGTTGAGGCAGGGTTTTTGGGATCAGTATTATTGCCTTGAGGTTTGCCTTGATTACTTGAGTTGTTGTTCTCCTTCCCTTGCTGCCCTTTTTGAGTAGAGGTGGTATTGGACACAAGGGGCCCCTCTTGAGTAGAGGAAGATTTCTTGGGATGAAACTGGGCATGCAACTAAGCGAAGCGCAAGAGTTGGCACTCACACTCATATAGGTTAGGCATAGGTTCTAGACTAATGGTCTGTGTGACAAAAGTAAAGAAACTAGGAGGCAACTTGTTCAATAAAGTGATAACCTGGTCTTCCTGAGACTCGATGGAGCCAATGGTGGCATACTCCGCATTAAGGCATCGATATTCAACAAGCTTCACGATCAGGTCATCACTCTCTTTTATAGAGAAAAGTTGGATTTGATGTTCAAGATCAATGTGATGCGTGCAATCACATGTTGCATATCTCTATGCAAGGTGTGCCCATCTGTTAGAGACATAGGGGACCTGCTGGAGTTGTGAATGAAACTCCAACAAAAGGCCTTGCATGAGCTCCACTATGGCAATGGCATTCCTAGCCTCCCAATAGCGGATGACTTCAGGAGGTGCTAGTGAGGGGTGGGGTTTTGGTTCAAGTCCCTTCACCAGGATCCAAGAACCTTGGGAAGTGAAAACTTGTTCCATAAGATTAGCCCAGGTGGTGTAATTAGACCCATTGAAACGAGTCTTTTCTGTGAAAGCATTTCTAGACATAGAGACGTGAAAGGAAGGAGGTGGGGAGTCCAGGATGGCTGGTACCCATATCCAAAGTGTAAAGAGTGAGAAGGAACTCCAGAAAATCCACCAATACCACGCACAGGTGTGGGACCTGGAGAGGGTACTCCATAAGATGGAATATAAGGTTGGGCACTCGGCATAGGTGGAATACCTCGCTGAGGCACAAATCCTTGAGTGGGCACATAAGCAGGAAAAGCAGTAGTGCCAAAGATGGGTTGGTAAGCAACCTAATACCCCGTAAAGCTAGGTGGCACCACAATGCCAAAGGGCATAGTGCTGATAGACACCTGTGTCAGGTGAAACCCATACGCAGGACCCAATGGGGGTGCAGCCGATAATGGCTGCACGCCAACACTAGCACGAAAAGACATGGGTTGGGTGGGAGAGTTTTGTGCTTGAGGTTGAGCAATATTTCAAAACACATTAGGAGCAAGAATAGAAGGTGAACCAGAAGAGAAAACAATGTTACCTCCTTGAACACCAGAAATCTGGGAGTGAATTGTACTCCTAGATCCTCCTCTATTCAGGTTCACATATTTTCAAGGATCGAGGGTAGTTGATGGTACCATATGTTGAACATGTGCTATAGAAGAAGACACCAGGTAGAATTAGGAACATAAGAACTCAAAGGCATATACGAACCTGACACGATCACCGACAGGGTTGATGATGGATCTTCGAACAACCGAGGAGGTACCTGTCCTTCTTGAGAAAACGTCCCATACCGAAGTCCAGGCTGTCGGCTAAACTAAGCAACAAGGCTCTCCAAATGAGGCTGGATACCTGGGTCCAGTACTGGCACACTGGTTGTAGGCATGTATCCTCCTCTGGAAGTGAAGTCTGAGAAGCTCGGAGAAGAAAGACGACATGCCAAGGGTGTAGAGGGTGAGTAGGTGTAAATGGACTAGTCGTCTCCCAATGAAAGACCTCGAATGGGGCTCTCCAGTGAATAAGAAGTCCCATCCTCCGTGTGATCTATATCTAAATAAGGAGAATCAACATCTGGTAAGAAAGGCTAGTCCTCTAGAATCGTGGGTAGACGATCCATGTTATGTGCTCTCGAGGTCTTCAATCCTTTTGCTCACGATAGCTCTGATACCATGTGAGGGCAAAAGGACGAAAGGACCAAATGTATGAGAGATCAAAGCAAATCAACACAACATGAAATGAGTGAGTGTATATATGATGAAATCCAGTACAAGAACTCAGTGTGAGACTCTGAACAAGCAGAGAGGGTTGTTGTCCTATGATAATGTAGAGGGTGGAGAAGGCCACAATCCAAGGCAAATGGTAGGCTGTTGTCTTGAAGAAATGAGTAGAGAGGACTGCCGTCCCGATGTCAAGGTTAAGGAGCAGAGAGGGTTGCTGTCTCGATGATGATGAATGAGTGCAGAGAGGGCCGCGATCCCGAGGTAGTAGACACTGAAGTAAACCTGCTAGAAAGCTCTACTGTATAGTAGAGAGAGCTGCTGTCCCATGTGCTGTAGAAAAAAGCTAATATACTGTAGGCAAAAAGCTACTGTAGATCTGCTCCTAAGAAACACCGAAGTGCAGTAGATGAAGGCTGCTGCAGAACAGTAGCTATAGGTAAAAACGCAGATAGAAGAGGATGCTCAGCCTGTAGCAGCAGCAGGAGAGGATGCTTAGCCTCCTGTAGCAGTAGCAAGAGAGGATGCGCAGCCAAACGATGCGAAAACACCAGCAACAGCAGAAGGCAACGATGTACTACCTGACGATGAAGGAGCAAGACTCAAGGTTATATTGTTCTGACTGACGTGAATAATATACCTATATGAATCCAAGAACAAGCCCAAATTCACCTTCTAGGAACGTGCATGTTATATACTCATGGTAGTCAACCCACAAGACTATATAACTATCGACTCCATTATGCATAGTATGGACTAGATACTACGACATCCCCACTAACGTCATCAGTGCCCAATAGTGGATGTAGAACTTTGTATCAAGATATGCTCTCACACGCACTCCACAAACACACGAGCGCGCGCGCACATAAGAGCATATATTAACACAAAGGCCTTCGTACTAAGTTTCTGTCAAACCTCTGGAGATGCAGTGAATAATGTTGAGTTTCTTATATATGTTGTAGGATTGCGGGTCGGTCAAGGTAAGCTGTCGGCCAACAGCAAAGACAAATAAAATGCCAAAAAAAATACCCTTTTGGGCTGGATAAAATGACAGGTTAAGGCATGTTTTCACACAGGCATTGGATGCCACAAGACCATGCCACTTTTTGATACATGATGATTGGCTTTTTTACAAAGGCCGACTTTGTGTCATGAAGTCGTTCAAGGCAGCTCTTCTCCATGATGCCCATGACACCATCATTGGTGGTCACCGGAGCATGAATTCGAGTCTGGAGAAGCTAGAAAGGCTATACCATTGGCCAAGAATAAGGTGCGATGTGTTCACTCATGTGCAACGCTATGACGTTTGTCAGAAAGCGAAAGCTCCTCGTGAAAAGAAAATAGAATTATTACAACCTTTACCAATTCCCAAAGGACCTTTCCAAGATATATCGATGGACTTTGTCACAAATCTGCCTCCCAATCCGGGTAAGCGTAGTTGTAAACCGGCCTCCAGCCTTTGGACGAAACCAAAGGGCGGTGCAAAAACAAACTTGCACACAAAACACTTCAACACCTTTGAGGACCAAGAAAAGGAAAACAAGCACGGGGACCTAGAGTGCTCCTGCAAACAGTACACGAACACCGATTGGTCCCAAAACGCAATGGCGCCCCTTGCGGTATTTCTTTAATTGATTATAAGAGAGCTTTGACTACAATAAGGCTGGAAACTCAACCGTCACAGTAAAATTCTTGAAGCCTGCAAAGACCTTGCGTCATGGCTTCATATCCACTCGGCATCCACAAAAACAAGTCCAGCCATTGTTCACATCAAAAGACTCTTTCACATGAAGTCTTACATAAAGAAGCTTTCTCCCATGATCAGGGCTACCACAACCATCCATAGCCTCTCACCCTATGAACAGCATCACACCCTGACACATCGAGTGCTTCTGCATCACAATAGAGACTCCCAAACTATTTTCCATAAGAGAACTCGCATCATAGCACAGCATACAATACAGTCGACACACTTGTACCAACCCTCTCTACCTTCCAAGGTTACAATCCATCTCTGTCATGGATTCCCTGTCCCTTGTCCAATCAATAGCAAGGCTGTACCAAACATGTGTCCATTCATGTACCTTCTGCCTGCATGTGACCTATCTCCTGGAGAACCATAAACATGTTTCCTCGAGAAACCTACGACCTGTTTCCCGTGAACCCTTAGGCTTGTTTCCCTTTGAAACCTTTGTCCTATTTCCATACAGAACCATTCACAGCACCATTCAACAACAGTGCCAACAACGGCATACATCTAGCTACCTGTTCCCTCATGAAACATCTGGAAACATAGAGATGCCCATAACTGTAGGTCCCTCTGTTCCTTTCCAACAGGAAGAAAACAATCTGCTCCATGAGCATTCAGCCATGCGAGCTTGCATCACTCCCATGCCAAGAAACACATCCAACTGACCTGTACTTTGCAACCGGAAACCCAAGCACACGATTGAATTTGCTGCCAAACAAAAACAGCCCATAAAAAGTCCCTGGAATCCACTCTCCAAGCTGCCAAAACCCTTCTTCCAAAAGAGAGAGAAAGAAAGAAAAAACGCATGAGCAAGGCTACTGTCCAACCCGACACTCCCTGCTGTCCAGCCTTGCCAGTCCTCAAAGAGAGAGAGAAAACATGCTCAATCTAGCCCCGCCTCCTAGAGAGAGAGAGAGAGAGAGAGAGAGAGAGAGACAGACAGACATTCGTGGGTGGGCTTGCTGAACTGTACACTGCCTGCAGTATGCCCGTCTGTGCTCCCTGTTGAGCTATGCGCTGCCTGCAATCTGCCTGCCACCCTCCAAGGGAGAGACAGAGGGAGAGCGCGCTGAAGTCCTGTGTGCCCTGCTGACCAACCGTCAAAGAGACAAGCATGTTAGAAGTCATCTCCTGTCTAGATTTATACACCAGGGCCTCTGTTGTGGGGTGTGCCCTCCCTTATCAGGTGTTTTATCATTTTTCCTCACTCCCCGTATTTTTTCCCATTTTTCTGAGGCTTGGGAGGGTTGCCAGAGGATGCCAGGAGCACTCCAGTGCTGGCCGACTGTATGTTCATCAGTCGTGGGCTACTGGGCTGTTGGCCGACTGGATTTCATCAGTCGTGGGCATTCATGTGCTGGCTGACTGCATTTATGCAGTCGTGGGACATTTTTATCAGTCGTGGGCACTCTTTCTGCTGGCCGACTGCCCTCTATGGGATGTATATATAGGACCCCAGCCCCCATACCTTATTTGTATCATTTCTCGAGATCTTCTTGTGTATATAGAGCAGAGTTACACGCCTACATCTGTCTCTCTCTTGTGCTGTTTTTTTGCCTGCGTTTTTGCTTTTGCTCTTGTGTTCCCAGATCTGGTCATCATCTCCGCTGCGTATTCTGACATGGTATCAGAGCCTAGGCTCTAGATAGGTCTTGGGATTTGTGTGAGCAAGAGGGGGACTGTTTTGTGGCTGATTGGTGGACTGTTTTGGGCTGATCAGGAAGAGGAGAAGCAAGAGGAAGGCGGGCTGATTTGCTGGACAGCCACTTGCAGGTTTTAGTTCTTCTTCGTTCCCACCCACACACCCTTTTCAGAGTATATCCCCGCAATGGCAGATCTATTTGAGATGGCCGAGAGACATGTGAAGATCCCGACACTCCCCACGTTCCCGGTGGACCGTCAGTTGGACGGGAGCAACTACGGCATATGGAAGGGGATGAGGGAATCTGTTCTGGAGTCTTACGACCTCGCCGATTTCGTCATTGTTGGTGTTCCACGCCGGAAGTAGAGAAAGGGGAGTTACCGTCAACCCGAAAGGACCGGGAGGCCTAGACACAGACGTGGGATCGTGTCAACGCCAGGGTCCATTCGTTTATTTTCCTCAACTGCACACCACAAGTAATCAATCATGTAAAGCATATGACGCTGGCCAGAGGTATATGGCAGCATTTGGCCTCACTTTACAACAGGGTATCGCCCATGAAGAGGATTTCCTTGGAAGTACAGATGCGGGTTATGAGCCCTGCAAAGTCATCGACGATGCGGGAGCATATTAACAAGCTGCAGGCTCTTCAGCAGGAAGTTCTTCAGGCTGGGAAGGAGATATCGTCAGAGGACATGGCCATCACGTTGCTGTCACATTTGCCCTCTTCGTACTCAGCATTTTACTCCTCTTTGATTACCAGTGGCAGGCTCAGCACCATCACGTGGGAGGAGCTTGTGCCCATGGTCCTGTACCAAGAGGAACGATTCACGACGCACCTCAGGGTGGAGGTTCGGAGGCCTTAACTGGCCAACGGTCGAAAGGCCGTAACTCGGGCAAAGGGAAGGCTTCATCGGAGAAGTCTTCTGAGAAAAAGTCGGACGCTGACCGCGAGAAACTGAAGGCCTCTGAGAGGACCTGTAATGATTGTGGCGAGAAAGGCCACTACTAGAGGCAGTGTCCCAAGCGGAAGACCGAGAAGGGTGAAGACTCCTCAGCAGCAATCATGAAGACTCCGGCTTTTGTGCACCTAGAGGTGATGGACACCGATGCTTCATTTTCTTCAAGCAGGGAGGAGATTGGAGGACTCTCTGCAACGGATACTCGGGAGTGGATTCTCGATAGTGGTGCTTCCAGGCACATGACTCCTTCCCGTTCCGGTTTACAGGATCTCTGCAGGCTTTCTGGTCATATTCTTACTGGGGATACGTCCACTATCCCAGTTCACAATGAGGGCAGGATGGAGATAGTTCCCGATGGTGGCAGAGGGGGGAAGCATTCCTCCCAGGTATTGTATGTTCCGGCACTTGGTTTTCATCTGTTGTCAGTGCATCAGGTTTGCAAGACTGGCGTACGGGTGGAGTTTGATGAGCACTTTGTCGCTCTCCTCCGGGACAAAGCAACAGGCCAGGTGGTTTGGGAAGGCGGAGTGGAGAATGGAGTTTACAAGCTTTCAGCACTCTCTCTCCCAGGTCCTCACGATTGTGATGAGTGGCAGTCTGGTAATGACCACTCAAGTCTGGATACGCTGCAGGTAGAGGCTTCCCGGGACCAGATGGTGGATAGCGTACCAGTAGATGGCAGCAGTTGGCAGGAACTTTCCAGTACTGATGTTGGTAGTTCTTGTGTTCGTGAGTCAGAGGAAGCTGAACAGGTCACTTATGCTCTCATGTCTCGTAGTGTTCGGGACATAGAACCTCCAGTAGATGAGGATGTTCTTTCCACGGGGACCTTTCGGAAAGCCAGGCAGGTGGCAGGTGCTTACTTGCAGAAGGAGGTGGTTTCTCCAGGCTTTGTGGTTCCGGATTCAGAGGGGGTGGTTGACAGGTTTCATCAGGTTTCCAGGACTTGTTTGTGCACCGTAACAGGTGTTGATCCTTGTGAGCAGTGTGATGTCTCTGTGACTCAAAAGCTGTATGGTTCATTGAACACCAGATTGGACGGGAGCTTCCTGATGAGGCAGTTGAGCTCATGGTTACAGATGTCTCTTTGGGAGGAGGCAGGATTGCGTTTCCTGTGGTTTTTGCGGCATGCGAAGGATCATGGACTCTTGTACACAGGAGGGGGATTGTTGGATGGAGTCCGACTCCACGGTTGGAGTGACTCGGTTTGGGGAGGAGATTCGGACACGAGGGGATCTACTTATGGCCCAGGAGCAGTTTTACGGAGCAGGAGGAGGTTACATTGCAGGTTTGGGCTTCTACTGGAGGAACCCATGGTCATCCAGAGGCACTTTGTTCGTGAACAGATCGTTGCTGATGACATCTTGCTCGACGGAGGACAGTACGATGGACCTCTTCACGAAGTCGCTCTCTCAGGATTTGCTCAGGCGGCACCCCAGCTCCCAGTGGTTGGTTACACAGCCAGGAGCTGAGAGGGGGTGTTAGAAGTCATCTCCTGTCTGGATTTATACACCAGGGCCTCTGTTGTGGGTGTGCCCACCCTTATCAGGTGTTTTATCATTTTTCCTCACTCCCCGTATTTTTCCCCTATTTTTTCCCATTTTTCTGAGGCCTGGGAGGGTTGCCAGAGGATGCCAGGAGCACTCCAATGCTGGCCGACTGTATGTTCATCAGTCGTAGGCTACTGGGCTGCTGGCCGACTGGATTTCATCAGTCGTGGGCATTCATGTGCTGGCCGACTGCATTTATGCAGTCGTGGGACCTTTTCATCAGTCGTCGGCACTCTTTCTGCTGGCCGACTGCCCTCTATGGGATGTATATATAGGACCCCAGCCCCCATACCTTATTTGTATCATTTCTCGGGATCTTCTTGTGTATATAGAGCAGAGTTACACGCCTACATCTGTCTCTCTTGTGCTGTTTTTCTGCCTGCGTTTTTGCTTTTGCTCTTGTGTTCCCAGATCTGGTCATCATCTCCGCTGCGTATTCTGACATGGTATCAGAGCCTAGGCTCTAGATAGGTCTTGGGATTTGTGTGAGCAAGAAGGGGACTGTTTTGTGGCTGATTGGTGGACTGTTTTGGGCTGATCGGGAAGAGGAGAAGCAAGAGGAAGGCGGGCTGATTTGCTGGACAGCCACTTGCAGGTTTTAGTTCTTCTTCGTTCCCACCGACCCACCCTTTTCAGAGTATATCCCCGCAATGGCAGATCTATTTGAGATGGCCGAGAGACATGTGAAGATCCCGACACTCCCCACGTTCCCAGTGGACCGTCAGTTGGACGGGAGCAACTACGGCATATGGAAGGTGATGAGGGAATCTGTTCTGGAGTCTTACGACCTCGCCGATTTCGTCGTTGTTGGTGTTCCACGCCGGAAGTAGAGGAAGGGGAGTTACCGTCAACCCGAAAGGACCGGGAGGCCCAGACACAGATGTGGGATCGTGTCAACGCCAGGGTCCATTCGTTTATTTTCCTCAACTGCACACCACAGGTAATCAATCATGTAAAGCATATGACGCTAGCCAGAGGTATATGGCAGCATTTGGCCTCACTTTACAACAGGGTATCGCCCATGAAGAGGATTTCCTTGAAAGTACAGATGCGGGTTATGAGCCCTGCAAAGTCGTCGACGATGCGGGAGCATATTAACAAGCTGCAGGCTCTTCAGCAGGAAGTTCTTCAGGCTGGGAAGGAGATATTGTCAGAGGACATGGCCATCACGTTGCTGTCACATTTGCCCTCTTCGTACTCAGCATTTTACTCCTCTTTGATTACCAGTGGGACAGGCTCAGCACCATTACGTGGGAGGAGCTTGTGCCCATGGTCCTGGACCAAGAGGAACGATTCACGAACCCTCCTCAGGGTGGAGGTTCGGAGGCCTTAACTGGCCAACGGTCGAAAGGCCGTAACTCGGGCAAAGGGAAGGCTTCATCAGAGAAGTCTTCTGAGAAAAAGTCCGACGCTGACCGCGAGAAACTGAAGGCAGAGAGGACCTGTAACGATTGTGGCGAGAAAGGCCACTACTAGAGGCAGTGTCCCAAGCGGAAGACCGAGAAGGGTGAAGACTCCTCAACAGCAATCATGAAGACTCCGGCTTTTGTGCACCTAGAGGTGATGGACACCGATGCTTCATTTTCTTCAAGCAGGGAGGAGATTGGAGGACTCTCCGCAACGGATACTCGGGAGTGGATTCTCGATAGTGGTGCTTCCAGGCACATGACTCCTTCCCGTTCCGGTTTATAGGATCTCTGCAGGCTTTCTGGTCATATTCTTACTGGGGATACGTCCACTATCCCAGTTCACAGTGAGGGCAGGATGGAGATAGTTCCCGATGGCAGAGGGGGGAAGCATTCCTCCCAAGTATTGTATGTTCCGGCACTTGGTTTTCATCTGTTGTCAGTGCATCAGGTTTGCAAGACTGGCGTACGGGTGGAGTTTGATGAGCACTTTGTCGCTCTCCGGGACAAAGCAACAGGCCAGGTGGTTTGGGAAGGCGGAGTGGAGAATGGAGTTTACAGGCTTTCAACACTCTCTCCCAGGTCCTCAGGATTGTGATGAATGGCAGTCTGGTAATGACCACTCAAGTCTGGATACGCTGCAGGTAGAGGCTTTCCAGGACCAGATGGTGGATAGCGTACCAGTAGATGGCAGCAGTTGGCAGGAACTTTCCAGTACTGATGTTGGTAGTTCTTGTGTTCGTGAGTCAGAGGAAGCTGAACAGGTCACTTATGCTCTCATGTCTCGTAGTGTTCGGGACATAGAACCTCCAGTAGATGAGGATGTTCTTTCCACGGGGACCTTTCGGAAAGCCAGGCAGGTGGCAGGTGCTTACTTGCAGAAGGAGGTGGTTTCTCCAAGCTTTGTGGTTCCGGATTCAGAGGGGGTGGTTGACAGGTTTCATCAGGTTTCCAGGACTTGTTTGTGCACCGTAACAGGTGTTGATCCTTGTGAGCAGTGTGATGTCTCTGTGACTCAGAAGCTGTATGGTTCATTGATCTGGTTGATGGACACCAGATTGGACGGGAGCTTCCTGATGAGGCAGTTGAGCTCATGGTTACAGATGTCCCTTTGGGAGGCAGGATTGCGTTTCCTGTGGTTTCTGCGGCATGCGAAGGATCATGGACTCTTGTACACAGGAGGGGGATTGTTGGATGGAGTCCGACTCCACAGTTGGAGTGACTCGGTTTGGGGAGGAGATTCGGACACGAGGGGATCTACTTATGGCCCAGGAGCAGTTTTACGGAGCAGGAGGAGGTTACATTGCAGGTTTGGGCTTCCACTGGAGGAACCCATGGTCATCCAGAGGCACTTTGTTCGTGAACAGATCGTTGCTGATGACATCTTGCTAGAGTTCTGTTCGACGGAGGACAGTACGATGGACCTCTTCACGAAGTCGCTCTCTCAGGATTTACTCAGGCGGCACCCCAGCTCCCAATGGTTGGTTACACAACCAGGAGCTGAGAGGGGGTGTTAGAAGTCATCTCCTGTCTGGATTTATACACCAGGGCCTCTGTTGTGGGTGTGCCTGCCCTTATCAGGTGTTTTATCATTTTTCCTCACTCCCCGTATTTTTCCCCTATTTTTTCCCATTTTTCTGAGGGTTGCCAGAGAATGCCAGGAGCACTCCAGTGCTGGCCGACTGTATGTTCATCAGTCGTAGGCTACTGGGCTGCTGGCCGACTGGATTTCATCAATCGTGGGCATTCATGTGCTGGCCGACTGCATTTATGCAATCGTGGGACCTTTTCATCAGTCGTGGGCACTCTTTCTGCTGGCCGACTGCCCTCTATGGGATGTATATATAGGACCCCAGCCCCCATACCTTATTTGTATCATTTCTCGGGATCTTCTTGTGTATATAGAGCAGAGTTACACGCCTACATCTGTCTCTCTCTTGTGCTGTTTTTCTGCCTGCGTTTTTGCTTTTGCTCTTGTGTTCCCAGATCTGGTCATCATCGCTGCTGCGTATTCTGACAAAGCACACCTCCCTATGCTGTAGCCCAACTAGCCTGCCAGTCTCCTCTCGAAAAAGCATACCCTGACGATGAAGCAGGCGCCTCCCAAAAAGCATGAGATAGAAAGAGACGCCTCCTCCCAAAGTAGAGTAGCCCCCATAAATAGCCTAGGGGTCACTCAAGGTTATAAAACCTTCCTAGGGGCCACCCAAGGTTATAAAACCTTTTAAATTTTAATTCCTTTGTCCCCTTCACACTTGGGGTTGTCCACACATGGGTTTCCTTTTTAACTCCAAACTAATGCCATTCACACTATCCACCATATCCCCGTGCACACGTGCATACTGTCCAGAGAAAAACACAAGGTCGTGACAGTAATACTCAGTGCTTAACTATTGTTGATAGATTTAGCAAATTTATTATGCTTATTAGGACTTGGATATATAAGCCTAATTTGATGTAAGACTACCATGGTTAATAAGATAATAACTTGGTCTATTGCACTAGCTCATAGACCGGGTGAACAAGATAAAAGAAAAATAATTTGTGATACCTTAGAATCATAGGAGCTTAGAAATCCATTATCGCTAAAACCCAGCCAAGCAAGGTGAGAACCAGGACCCAAAGGGAGCCGCCCTTCCATAACTTTAGTACGCTCAGCCACGTTAAAAACTTTGAAGTTAATCACCTGGAATGCACATGTCCACTAGGTGAGAATGTCTTTAACATCAAAGAGACATGGAACTAAGGTTACTTTATGTCTTACCTGCTGACCACATGAGAAGGGAGAACCAGCATGAGTGACTACAGCAAGAAGCTCCTGATGACCTGCCATAGTGACTACAGGGCCCTCCAATGACAGGACAGATGTCTATAATAAAAAAGAAGATTTGTTAAATCACACTCCAAAGTAATAGGAAAGCAAAAATGTCATTTCCATTATGGACTTGGCCTTAATACCTGCAAGCCCCCTTCAGAAAAAATACGAAGGTGGTTGAGGCTAGTTGATGCAGCCACCCAGCTGATGCCAACAGCCACAGCCCTAGCCTCCTCCTCTGATGGAAGACGCATCGACCACTGCAGCAGGAATGATAACCCCATAATTAGGCATCACAAACATCGTGGCCCGTGGATAACCACAAAGAAGCCAAGATAGGTTGTATGTGTTTTACTGAAATAAAGTTAGACATGTAACCTCACTATTGCTTGCCCAGCTACGAAAAGGTCGATAAAGGATTGTGCTTGGGCTTTTCTCTCCCTTTCTAGGAGATGCAAAGACACTCCCCGTTTCATTCATGGCAGCCATAGTGAATCCAAAATAGTCTGTCATAGAGGGCACACGAACACCTCTGCCTGTATCATGAAATTCTACCTGAAAACACAGCCACAAGGCTTAATCAATAATGCTCAAAACCCACAACCAAATGTTCAAGTGAAATGCTTGCAGGTTTATGAGGAGAACATAAATGCAACCTCCACATGCGAAAGCCCTTCATTCTGGCAGCTGGTGACACTGCCTATCAAATTGTAGGTGAGAAAGTGACGTTTCCCTGAGTCAGGCTGAGTGGAGCAAGGCTGGAAAGCTTTTTGCATGTCAGGCAAGGAGGCCAGCCCTCCAACCGGTGGTCCACTAGGTAAGCTTGCATGTTTGTTTTGAAGGTGCATATCGCATTTCTTTAAAGAAGAGGATTGCTTGAGACTTCCATGCTCTGTGTCCATTTGCTTTAGTATCCTGCGACCTACATCAGGGGAAGAGGTCAGCTCCTTTTCAGGAGAAGATGGCCTGCTTTGATCCTCACTGAAGACTTGCTCCTCGTCATCACTAAAATGCAAGAGCTCTTCTCTATCAATCGCTGAAGGTTGAGGGGTATCATCACTGGGGAGGGTCATGTGAGCAGGCACAACAGGCTCCCACACCCCAAATTTGCCATCCGAATCAATCACAGCCAGTGCATTTCCTTTGGGCTTCCATGCCAAGCTACAGATCTGAGCTTCGAACTTCTGACAATCTATGTCCTGCCTGTTATCGACATCCCAGAGTATAACTTGATTGTCCCCTGCTGCTGTCGCAAGGTATTTTCCATTTGGTGACCATGACAAGAACCCTACTGTGGCAGAATGGCCCCCTTTCAAGCTGAAGACCTTCTCGCCAGTATCTCTGTCATACATGATCACATCAACCCCATTCTTTCTGCCAGGAACTGCTAGGACATCACCCTTGGGATGCCATGCTATTTCATTCCTGCTGGAATTGTTCAGATCTGTGTTGGGTGCAGCATGATAGAGCGTGTGCACCCGCTTGCCTGACGAGAGGGACCAGCACATAATAGTGCCATCACTTCCAGCAGAGGCGAGGTAATCATTGTTGGGGTCGAAGGATAGGCTAAGTACCGGAGCATTGTGGCCTTTGAAGACTCGGACAATGGAGCTATCAATGGTGCTGATGAGCTTGATACCATCGTCTTCACCTGCAGCAGCAAGCAGGGAGCCAGTGGGGCTAAATGCAACTGAACGGATGGGGAGGGTGAAGCGGGTAACATTGCTCTGGAATTCGCCCTCTGAGAGAAAGAGTATAATGGTAGCATTACTCAGAACAGCACACTGAGGAAAGCAGATATGGCACAGAAGGGGTGAAATCATAATTGGCGAGAAAGGGGAGAAATTCGAAACTTCAAAGGGCGGGAAACGAAAACACGGAGATGGAGAGCTTACCTGGGTAGGAGAAGAGCTTGACAGAGTGGTCGAGGGAGCCAGAGGCGAGGCTGCGGCCGGAGGGGGAGAGCGCTACGGCAGTGATGGCGGAGCGGTGGTGGGCAAGGCGGCGGAGGGGGAGGTGAGCGGAGGAGAGGGAGGTGGGCGGAGGCCAGGTGTGGAAGAAGATGAGGGCGTGGGAGTTAGAGGAGATGAGATGTTGGCCATCGCAATCCCAGGCTATGCAGCAGCTCCCCTCGCCTCGCTCTGCTGTCGTCCCCCCCTCCAGCTCTGCCTCCTGCATCGCTACCGCCTTGCTACCACCACGTCCACCATAGCCGCGCCCCTTCGCCATCAAACTTCTCTCCAACGGATACTAGCCCGCTCTGAAGGCAGCCTTTGCCTGCCTGCGTCTCCTCTCTCTCTCTCTCTGCTTCTCTGATAGAAGTGGCGGGAAACTATTGCCATCAGACGGTCGGTACATACGTAAATGGGAGAGTCCACAAGGGCGCCCGAGCACATGTCCGGACCTCAATGGCCATTTCTTTTCGGGGGGGGGGGTTCTCACGGACAGTTGTTGCGGAGAGTGTGCCTTTGTGTCCCCTATAAGAACTAACAATGATAGTCATTCAGATGGTTTTGTCCCGCCATGATCTTCTCTCTATTTTTGTTGTAAATGGACAGCCTTAGTTCAATGGTGTGTAAATTAAATTTCTGATCTATAATTGTTATTTTGTTTCAGCAAATTGATTTCAAAGCTTTGTAATATGTGGATTCCATAAATGGGTAACAAAAGTGCATACACACCACACAATTAATATATGTGTGTATATGTATGAATATATGTGTGTATATGTATGAATATATAACATTTATAAATATAAATGTTATATATTCATACATATACACACGAGCGCATAGATGAGTTGGTAGAATGGTTGGGTCCCATTGCGAGGACCCGGGTTCGATGCCATCAAGCTACACGACGTGGGTATGTGTTATGAGCTGGTATATAAATATAAATATATCTTCCCGCAAAAACATTTATAAATATAATATAACCGCACTTTGGTGTGGCACACTTCCTCTCCAAAAATTATAGAACCCAAGAAATATGCCGTTCCCTTGGAATAATACTTTTGTTCTTGTAAAAGCGAATTGAGTTCAATGGTGTGTAATCTACGAGTGTTTGTTTTGTTTCAACAAATTGCAATTGACTTCACAACCACTTTTTCATAAAAACACGATCAATATATGTGTGTACATGTAGAAATATATGTGCATGTACATGTACAAATGTGTGTGTATGTGCGTGTGTGTGTGTGTGTGTAAATATAATATATATATATATATAACACCACACTTTCATGTGGAACATGATTCCAGCCAAGAGAGAGAGTGAGAGGAAGGAGAGATCAAGCCATGGTGACTTGGTGCATAAACATGGATGGGTGGAAGAGAGAGAGAGTTATTGCACAACACAACAATGATTGTATTATGATTATAATTCCACTATATACAATGATTTATATAGGCACCAAGGCCCTATCTTATGATCTCTTAATAAGACAGTGTTCACCCACCACAGGACACATACTAAACTCCAAAATGTCTAACAAACCCCCTGTTAAGGAGTGTCATATAAGAGAGAGACCTTCAGTACGATGATTTGGGCTCTAAATTGCAATCATGTAATACAAAAGAACACAATGATGCTAACACTTGAAACTCTTGTGTTAGGCATGATACAAGAGCTTGACCGTACATAATGCCTACATCAATCTATCTATGGATAACCTCCCAAAGCTTTAAGTAGGGAAAGTAAGATAAAAAGGAGCCGAGCATTTTATAGAAGAAACAAGCTTACAAAAAAAACATCCAAAATATTCAAATTTTGGGGGACTTTCCGGGCAACGAACTAAGTAGGGAAAGTAGGGAAAGTAAGATAAAAAGGAGCCGAGCATTTTATAGAAGAAACAAGCTTACAAAAAAAACATCCAAAATATTCAAATTTTGGGGGACTTTCCGGGTAGAGAACCCATGACTACAAAATATTCAGATTTTGAGGGACATCTCAGCAAGAGAACCCTTGACTCATACAAAAAGGACTAGAAAGCCGATGATAATCTTTCTTGTTATTAAGAGAAGATTTGCCATGACAGTGAGGCTTTGTAGATGCTTCAGGTTCATATTCATCTTCATACTCTTACACTAAGTTTGCATGATCCTTTGATTGCTCTTTGCCCATCTTCTTAAAACACATGTCTTTTGTATGTCCAAGATTTTTGCAATAGATGCACTTGACGGTTCTTCTTTCTTATTTGCATTTCATCTTGAAGAGGAAGGCTTTCTCTGAATTAAGTGTTATTTTAGTCATCTTTCTAAGATAGTGGTCTTCATCAATAAGAATTTTTATTGACTCCTCATATTTCATCTCATGCCACATCCTTAGTTCTAGTAGGATCTCATTGTACTTTGAAATCCCTTCTATGCTAATAAATAGGACAGCTTTCATCTTCATAGACTTGTGCTTTCGTGGCAGCAAGTTATTAAATGATGAAGCCTAAGTTGCTCACGTTCACCAAAAGTTTGATTATCGTTCATCCGTAAATCAACACACATATGCTTAAGGAATGATTTAAACGAGTGCTCAATTATGCTTAACTGATGAGAGGATCCGTGGTAATTGGATGCATTGTCATCTAAGGAGATGTTGTCACCAACAACTCATCCTGATCTCAAGTGCATGTAATTGTATAACATGGAAAGACTCACACTGCACACAAATGGAGCTCTATCAAAGCTTTTAGTCCTCCACACCTTGAGGTATCTTCACTGATAGCAATCTAAAAGCAAGTACCACCACAATTGAAAGCTCAAACTAGCTCAAACTACCCTTTTCCATCGTGATAATGTAGAGCAATAATCATGGTTGGTATTTTTGGCATAATGATATGTTTGAGTACTCAAGAGTGTTGTTCCCAACTATTGATCCATATTATTACCCTCTTAGGTGATTTTTGACAAGTGTGATTGGAATTCATGGCCGTGATCACGAAACAGGATCATGGCTTTCCAATCACATGGCATGATTGATTGATGTCTTTTGGGCGCGATTGAACGAGCATGATTTTATATAAAGAATCACGGTCCATGAATTGTGCAGGCTTTGATTTTTAGGTGGTAGCTAGGGGGTGCAAATATTTGTGTCTTCTAGCTCAGATGTTCCATAATGGACCCTTGCACTTTGAATTTTATGGTGGATGTTGCAATGGAATCTAATCCCTAATGTTCAATAGAATTATCTTGCTCACATGTTCCAGAATGGACCCTTGCACATTGAATTTTATGGTGGAGAATGCAATGGAATCCAATTTGTAATGTTTAGTAGAAATAAAGAGAGAATATCAAGAACATTGACTAGGGAGCAATAGTGAGCTTGGAAGTGTGGATATACTAGAATGAAGTGATAAGATATGTACACAAGTACCCCAAGTACAAACTCGAAATATAAAAGTATAGATGTTCAGACACACTAAATGTCCAAGGGGGAAAACCCTCTATAATGTGTAGAGGGACAAAGTGCCCCTCGTAAGCCCTCGTTCACATGCTAATTTTTTCCAAATTTTAATAAAAAATGCAAAATCATGACGTGATTTCGCAAGTCTTGTAATGCAAAATATGAGGCAGTTCTTTCGAGAGACATTTGGAGAAAGGGGAACCTCATCTCCGACTAGATCCAAAACCTTCTTTGAAATAGCGCGAGAGGTATTCTCAAGTTTATAATTGAATTACAGACCGATGCCACTTCAACTGAGGTCAAGTAATGGACATTGTGGGAGAGAAACACCTTCAGTAGGAGCAGCATGGCTACTACCCAACCCACTTTGAAATAGCGAAGAGGTATTCTCAGGTTTCTAATTGAATTACAGACCGATGCCACTTCAATTGAGGTCAAGTAATGGACATTGAGAGAAACACACCTTTAGTAGGAGCAGCATGGCTACTACCCAACTAAAACCTCCTGATTTGAAATAGCGAGAGGTATTATCGGGTTTCCAGATGAATTGCACATAGATGCCAATTCAACTAAGGTCATGCAATGGACATCAAGAGAGAAACACTTGTAGAGTAGGGCTACTACCCAGCTAAAACCTCTTGCTTATTGTAACAATTCAAGAGGCTGGAGGCTTAAATCCACCGCCCCCATCTAGGATCTGAGGAAAGACATTGCAAATGCTCAGAGGGCAAGAAGAATGTTCTTCCCTACCACTAAAGAGATGAAACTAGAGAATAGATTGTGAGAAGCCTAACTACAGCTACAAGCCCTTGAACGAGAGAGGTTACAATCGGAAATTAGGAGAGAATTGGCTGAGAGACGGGCCGAATTGGCTCAGTGAGACAACACATAACCTAGTTTGGAGCCTATCTCGTCAAAGAGTCTCAAGAGGATATAGACACAATCACCCATATAGCCATAACAACCCTAGGGGGTGAAGCCTTAGACAAACCACAAGAATGAGTCTACACCAAGGCCAAATTTGATGCTATGCTTAGAGACCTATCATTTGTTGTGGACTACGTAAGAAATGTACTTTTGTCTGACTATGATACGGGTGCAAAGCTTGCTATTGTTGACATGAAGGGACCTGGTGGGGCCATACTCCCACTGTCATAAACCCTACATTGTTACCTCATGAGACACACCATGGTGGACTTAGAAGAGGAAGAGGTTCAACATCTACAAGAAGGGCACGGTGTTGAGAGTCTATGCTATTACCTCATGAGACACGCCATGGTGGACTTGGAAGAGGAGGGGATGAAACATCTATAAGAAGGGAGGTGCTAAGAGTCTTACTATAAATAATTGTAAGACCACCCCCACATTTGGTAGTAACAACATCCCACTGATTTATTAAGGATGGATGAAGAAATGTATAGGGGTGTTGCTAAGGATTTGGGTATGGCTCTTCTGCCATCAAGAGTTTCGCAAGCCAAGCCACAAAATATGGCAAAGCTCATGCAAAATTTTATAGGTGATGGTGATGCCATTCAACACCTAGAAATCTTTGAATCAATGTGTGAAACCAATGGACCTTTAAGTGACCAAATGAAAATACATACCTTTTCCTTAACTCTGGATGGAAAAGTTCACCAATGGTATCAATCTCTTAAGCCTAAGGATAAATTTATCTTCATAAGGGTTTAGAATATGTTCATACCAAATTTTGTATAAAGCAGGGACAAATAAGTCCAATAGCCCAACTATACAACATAAAATAACATGAATCAATGAGGGATTATGTCTCTCGATTAAAGAATCTCAACTCCAGGTGTAAACCCAGAGAAAGATTAACTAATGATGAGTAGTTATTACCTTGCTTCTGCCGAAGAGGGGTGAGGGGTATGAGATTCTAAGATGTCTAATTACTCGTTAATTGCCAAGCCGACATTACTTGACGAATCTTGCAAACTTGCCATCGATTTTGAGGACAACATGTTGGAATTGCGCCAACTAGACGATGCATCTCATTGTTTCTTCGTAGGCTTCAAGTTAGTGTAGCAACTTAGAGAAGGTTAGAAAACAAATTAAGAATCTAACTCTCGATGAGCTCAACACCGCATAGCTAGACAAATCAAGGCTAAATCAAACCAGGGAAGGTCTGATGAACCAACATCTCTACCCAAGGAGAAAACTAGTTCAGTGCTCAATTTGTAAGCAAAACCATATAAGTTCATAATGTCCACATCTAAGGCCTCAACCTTTGATGTATTGTGCGTACTATATGCGGGTGGGAAATGATGCTACTAGTATGTGATAGTACATTACACATAATTTCCACAACAATAATCATAAATTCCATGATAATAATTTCCACAAATATGTTGAACACATTTCCCCAACCATCTGTCACTTGCTCTAAGAGGACTGTTTTTGGTTGCTTGCACAATACCACGTAATAGTCCTCATTGTCTGAATTTGTAGGGGATCTAAGAACTACAAAGTGGTCCCCGATCTCCACCATGTCAGCCAGATTCTCATTATCCTCTGAGTACAATATATCATCTTGCTCGAGGGGTGTTGCATCCACAATTTCCACAACTCCCTATAGCAAGACCGCAGTTATAGGATACTTGGCATACATATACCACCACAAGTGTTGTCGCCACCATCACAACCACTAGCACCTAAACTAACACCAATCAATTTCTCCTATAGACTACTCTACAAAGCTGACGATGCCTTAATGAAGTTCTAGAGATCGCTCCTGAATATTACATCATGCAATGAGGATCACCAGTGCCTATGTTTCAAACCATGGCATATGGAAGGTAAGGGACATAAATGCTACGAGACAAAGAGAGGCCCATTATAGTGGTACCAATGCCAAGGTCTCTCCCCCTTCATCAACGAGGATGAAGGAAGACATGTTCAATTGTGTGTTTGTTGAAGATGGAGATTGATGTAGTAGGACTTATGGCCTTCCTTTCTTTAAAAATCAAGATGCTACTAAGACCACTGCTAAGAGGAAACAGATGCTTGTGGATAGATCTAAAAGAATTAGTAGAAGGATGACTTTGATCTATACCATGGTCTAATGATGGTCTACCAATACCCATTTAGGAGGATTTGAATATGATTAGAGAAGTAGAATCGCTACCACAACTTGCATAGATTCCAGTGAACCATCTAGGACATTATTACGAGAGTGATGAAACGAATGCAACACTACTAATATTGCATAAGGGTTATTAAGCTACAATTATCCTCGATGGAGGGGTAGGGAGTAAATATCGTTTCCAAACAATGTTGGGAAAAGCGGGGTAAAGTGACCTTAACAACATACTTGATTGTAAAAATGGTGGATGGGACAATAGCAAAACCCATGGGAGTTTTATGGAATTGAAAGAGTAAGATTTTATCATTTCAATTTTCTCATACTTTTATGGTTATGAACTCTTTATGCTAGCCCAGATTGTATGACATCATCCTTGGTAGACCTCTTATGAGGGATCCTAGGTTGATGGCACGATTGTGCTATGGACCACGTATATTTATGAAAGGATTCACAAATCCTCAAGGTTGGTTTACTGTTGGCAAATGCATCTTGGATGGTGGTTTGTTTGCAAATGATTCAGATACCATGAAGAGAGCTATTCAGTGCAAATCCTCAAGGTTGATTTACTATCATGGCAAATGCATCCTTAGGATGGTGGTTTGTTTGGAAATGATTCTAATACCACAAAGAGATCTATGCCAGTTCAACTTTGTGAGGTATTGGAAAAAATAGAGAAGGGATATGTTATATGCTTCTCTTCCTTTAGATGATTTCTATGAAAACTAGATGCATCTATTGGCAGCAATAGACATGACGAGGAAGGAAGGAATAAAATATGTTAAAGAATATTCTAAGTGAGTAAGCGAGATCATGATATGAATGATAAGACCATTGTTATCAACACTCGATAAGCATGTTAATAACTAAAGATAGTATTGGATGTAGCCATCAGGAACCATGTCCTTGGATGAAAGGTTTACAAATGGCTAAAGAAGAAATGCTACCAAGCTAAATGTCACAAGGCACTGCGAAGACAAGCCATTGATGTTTAATGGCTACGATACATAGAGGCTACTGAGATTCATAAAGAATTATTTAAGAACTAGAGAGAAGAATTGGGTCGAGTGATGATACAGGAAGATGATGAGGTGATGCAAAGCCTGAACCCATAATAGAGCCTAAGTTGTCTAGATTTGAAAGGCCAAAAAAGAAAAACTTTAAAGGAAGATGAGAAGGAATCCAAGAAGATTATGGCTACTGAGATTCATAAAGGATTCTTTAAGAACTAGAGAGAAGAATTGAGTCGAGCGATGATACAAGAAGATGATGAGGTGATTCAAAACCCTGAACCCATAAATAGAGCCTAAATTGTCTAGATTTGAAAGGCATAAAAGGAACAAAGCCTTGGAGGAAGCTGAGAAGGAAGCCAATAAGATTATGGCTCAGAAGGATAATGAGGAACCAATTTATGTAAGGTTCTCGAACACTTCAAGACATTTGACATTAAGTGGACTGTAGTCCATTTCAGAGCATAGTGCTTAAAAGATGGGTAGCCAAAAATATCATATGATGGACTAGTGAAAGTTAAGGAGGTGGACACCATGGACCCTGGGGAGGATCCCAAACCAGTATACATTACCACTAATCTAACTTCGAATGAAGAGGAGGAATTGATAGAGTCGTTGAATGAGTACAAGGATTGCTTCGCTTGGACCTATAAGGATATGAAAGGTGTGCCACTGGAGGCTGTCCAACACACAATTTTGATCATTGGGGGATCAAGGCCCATGAAGCAATGATCTTATCAAATGAACCCTAAATATTTCAGCAAGAGGAAATTGATACAATCATTTTTGCAGAGTTCATTTGCGAGATTGAACCATATAGATTGGGTATCGCCTTATTCTGCTAAAAAAGAATGGTAAGCTCATGGTGCAGGTGGATTTAAAGAACATCAACATGGTAGCATGAAAAGACCATTACCCTTTACTATACACTGAGCACGTTTTGGAAAGAGTGGCAAGGGGCGGAAGCATATAGCTTTTTGGATAGATTTTTAGAATATAATCACGTATCCATAGCCCCTCAAGATCACCATAAAATGGCATTCATAACCACATGGGGAACGTTTGCCTACAAAGTCATGCCATTCGATTTGACCAATGCTCCTACAACATTTCTAGATTAATGTGTACACAACATTCAAGGACTACAAAAGTGGTTGGAAGTCTTTATAGGTGATCTCACTATATATACTCATGATGGAAAGGGCAATCAGAATAATGCATGAGAAAGATATTTCAAGATGTCGATTATATCGCATATCTTAGAATCCTTTGAAATGTCAATTTTGGGTAAAAACATGGTGTCATCTTGGGACACAAGGTGTCAAAAAACAGAATCTCCACTGATGACAAAAAAGTGAAGCTCACTTTGGAAATGCAACCAAAGGACTGCAACGATTCATGGGGGTAATTATTGTAAATTCATTGTATTAATACTACACTGAGATAGCTCACCCATTATATCGATTACTTGGTAATCGTTATACAACACTACCATAAGACACATGTTCATACATGAAAATGCACGTTGATTCCCTACACCTATATTAGTAGGGCCCCTCTCATTTTTTTACTTATTCTCTCTTGTTCTAGGTGAACTCTTGCCAATTTTTCTCACACACTCTTACTCTTTAAGTTGTGTGACACTCCCATGTTGCAAAAATCGATGCTATGCATAAAAAGTATCTAACCCTTTGCTCCGAAGACCCCTTGCTAGACGGGAGAAATCAAAATTTGAAGTCGAGCTACCACTTAAAGAAGGAGCCACTCCGACCAAAGCCTCTCACCCTGGAATGAATCCTGATGATCTTGAAGAATGCAAGAGCCTTATCCAAGAAATGCTAACTAAAGGTTTTAATATTTTCAAAATGTTTTAAAGAGCACCTCAAAACAAGTCTTCAATGAACTTCAGAAATCTGGATTTGTGATTTCTGAAACAAAGCTTCACATGTTCCTTCAGAAGATAAATTTTTTAGGAGTAACAATTTATTTGGGATAGATAATGATCCAGGAACAAGTTACACAAAAGATCTACAGTTTTCCCGAAAGGTTTTCGGATGTCAACGTTGCATAAAGGTTCCTTGGATGTCTCAACTATGTCTCTTGGATCTACCCCCTCAACCTCTCCAAAGATCGGCAACCTCTCCAAAAGTTCTTGACTCACAAGTCCAAATGGACTAGCAAATAGACATAAGCGGTCAAGAAGATCAAAGAAAAATGCCTCTCTCTTCCGAAGATGCGCCTCCCCACAAATTATTACAAAACCACATGAACTGATGCCTTTGTCCCCCATACCATTCTCTCATACCATAGAAAGAAGGAGCTAGAACACCTTGCTCGTAGTTCCTGATGGCACTTGCCAGCTTGGCCACCTAACCATCCTTGGCAAGTTACCTTGCTGTGTAGAGATGTTCAACGTATAGCCCACATTGAGTCATGTATGTCACTCTGCACCTCTGCTTCAGTTGTCTCTCCCTCTACATTGTGTCAACCACCCTCTATAGCTAAAGGAATAGTGGGTGGAAAGTTTAATCTCCTACCTTGTTTCTTACATGGTTGGCTTTTTGTGACATACTCTGGACGATGTGATGGGTTATCTTCCTCAAAATTTAACTGTGGGTTTTTGATGCCGGCTAACGGTAAAGTTATCACCAAAAAAGTTCGATTGCATGTGCATTAGTGTGCCACTCACTGCTTCCCCCCACCAACCTACTAGTACTTGATGGACTTGGAGCTTTTGATGTTTTGGCCTTCTCCATCAACTTTGGTATTGTATGGCCTACTCCGTGATATTTACCTTGCATGAATGCATGCTTCTTTGTGTATGAAACAACTACATCATATAAAGAGATGGTTCCCCTAAAACCCTCTCCTGCTAACCAACTTGCATGTCTTGTTTGTACTAGATTGGTAGTACACTAGATTGCTTCTTTGTGTATGAAACAACTACATCACTAGATTGCTTCTTTGTGTATGAAACAACTACATCATATAAAGAGATGGTTCCCCTAAAACCCTCTCGTGCTAACCAACTTGCATGTCTTGTTTGTACTAGATTGGTAGTACACTAGTGTTGTCGACATCCTACAATATGAGATGAAGTTAATTGCAAGCTCCAACCACATTCCATAACCAAAAGATTAACTTGACAATTCAGATTCCAAATGCAAGCTATTCTTTTCAAAAACCAAGAAATTAATACTTACCCCTACCAAATGTTTCCTCCAATGGGGATATCTAGTATGCTACCAACTAAGCCAACAATCCATGGCTGGTAAGTTTGCATCAACGACTTTACCGTCATGATCTAATATTTTAAAAGTGTCTTTTCTTCGCTCACTGCACGCCGCCACTGACGACATAGTCTCTTGTGCTCTTCTTGAAAATTTCTAACTACATATTGTACTGCATGGATGTTCAAGCTTTGCTCCCAATGAAAAACACACGAACGCTCATGAGCTTCCAATATATTCTCTGGTCCATTATTATTGATTATCCTAATTGCCCTCTAGTTGGCGCCATCCTCATCAGCCACCATGAAGCCAAACAAATCTGGTTTAGAAAAGCCTTTTGGACCAACACATTGTTAATCATTTCCCCAAAGCACTTGTGTCCTCCTCTTTCATTTTGCAGAAAAGTAGTTGTGCCACTTTGTCCTAGTCTTTCATTTTGCAAGTTGAAATTGTTATGAGCTCTTGTAGGTTGCATGCCATCATACAACAGTTGAAAAACTACTAAAAACAAGATCAAATTTATTAAGAACTTTTCAAGACTAAACTGTAGCTTGGATCATATACATGTGTAGCCATTGTTGTCCATCCTTGCACACGACTGACATGATCAAAACAAACCTAAGTCCTCCTCAAATCATCGTCTCCTATTTGGTGCATACAGTTCACGAGATCCAAACCTGATACAAGCCCTGTGTGGTTGATATTTTAAACATGTAACACCACTTTGACTCCTCTAAATCTTGCCCATGAAAATGACTACCATGGAAGAAGTCAAAAGTACATTGTCTCTTCAATTCTAGGATACTTGACTCTACTCCTTGCATTGAACCCTTCATCCTAGAAGCACATACTATCCTCCTCAATCTACAAGAGATTTGGACAACTTAACAAACTATGTAACCTTAAGTTCACAAAAAATACCAAAGAATTAAAAGAAATATGGAATTAACATTACCTTTGACATTGAATTAGGTTCCAATAATAGTGAAAACTCCACGATGCTAATATTTGACAACTGCATCCAATATGAGTTGTTTGGTGAGATCCATTTGTATCTTCCTTGGACCACTTGTAGCCACCTCTGAAACTGCCTCTTCCACAAGTTCTCTTATATTTTGCAATGCCTTCCTTGATGTGTCCCTTTCAACCTCATGCAAATGTTCCCCTTGATGTATCATCAATCTCATCATATGTAGGTCAGCAGGCATACAATAGGTGACCCACATATGATGAGATTGATGATACATGGTTCCTCTCTAGTAGGTCTAGCTGACTGGATAGATATAAGATGATCTACACCATCATCTTATGGTTTGATTGCAAAAACTTTTAATCCAAAATGAGGACATAATATTACATCAAAATCAAATATAAAAACGACCATGTACAGTTCTAACAATAGGATCACTCTCCAAACCTCCTATAAAAATGTGAAAAGAAGTGTTCATGGCAAGAAAAACTCTCATAAAACTAGCTCACAACAAACACACAAGTTCTCAGAAAACTAGCTCTCAAACACACAACCAACTAATGAGAACGAATTCATAATCTAAACACTAATTCTATACATATTAGACAAAAAAGTTAAAAATTCATTTTTAGAAAGTAATCATAATTCTAACAAACATAAAAACATTCTTCAATCATTATAAATAGTGTCATTAACATTCTCACCAACATGAAAATGTTCTCAATCCTATTTAATGATTATTCCATAACTAACTCCCATTTAATGATTCCATAACTAACTCCTATTTAATGATTATTCCATAACTAACTCCCATTTAATGATTATTTCTTTTTATGATTCCATCCATTTTTATTTCAAGTAAAGAGCACATGCCCTTGTATAGTTCTTAATTCATTTTAATCCCAAGTAAAGAGTACAGACCCTTGTGTAGTTTTTAAGTGTCCATTACAAGTCTAATTTTTTACATTGTTAAGAGTACTTTTGTACTACTGAATAGAGATAATTAAATGAAAGAGAAGATAAAAAGAGAGTAGGCCAATAACAACCAAATGAAGAGGATGACTTAAAGTGGAATGAAGAGGATGACTTCTCCACTGGGGATCGATTGAGGCCAGGTCCTCATGTCTAGATGGAACTCATGTGTAGACTCACTATAGAGAATACTAGGCTGCTACATCATGCCATGTTATTGAGTATTATGGTCATCCCCAAGGACTGGATGAGTCAACTACATCCCCACATGCTAAACAGGGCTATTTTGAACTTGACTTGATGATTCACCTTGAAATATAACATTTTCAGATTTCTGTTGAACTTGTTCTCTAATAGTTTTCTAATTATTGGTACTTTTGCTGCTCACACTGCCACAATGTCCTCTTCATCTTCATCACATTTGTTCCACGGGAACACTCACGGGGACACGGATTATGGAAGGAGGCCGGAAGCAATTAATGCGAGAGAGTGGGATTGTAGCCATGGGAACACAAAGACGCACATAATTTTTCCATATTTTTGTGCCAAAGTGCAATGTAAATCGTTTTAGGCCAATGTGGGTTCTAAATGAGAGTTTAAGTGTATTAAGCAAGGCTCACTTATGGGGTTGTCCGCCCATGTGTGAAAGAGGCCTAGGGTTAGTGACATCTCTATAAAAGAGATGTTAGCTAAAGAAAGAGGACGTTTTTGGCCATTCTCATAAGCTATTGAGTGAAGCTCTTGAGCTCTCAAGCTATGGCAACTCTCTAACTCTCTCTCTATTGTACTCAATGAGCATCAAGATCCAATGAGTATAGCTCCACTTCTTTCTCTTAATCTGTTTTAGCATCATTGAAGTAGATTAATCTATGATTAGTTGAATGCTTCTTTCTTTCTCTTGTGTATGCATGCTTGTAGTGTGGGTGTGTGTAGTCTCCATTGATGCAAGCTCTTGCCCACTTCATTGGCAATGAGTTATTCATGGATAGACTCTCTCTATGAGCTTGTGGGTTTGTGATGCACGCTTGTGGGCAATGAGTTATTCATGGATAGACTCTCTCTATGAGCTTGTGGGTTTGTGAATGTTACATTCTATGCTTGCTTAAGCTTATGGGTTAGTAGATGCACGCTTATGGGTTTGCTTGCATTAGGAAAAGCTAAGATTTAATCAATGTTTGAATGGGATTAAGAGATTGCCATGCATTGCTTGTTCTCTTGATTAGTGTAGTGGGTTTACAGGATTGAGAGATTGATTAAGGTGTTGAATGGTTGAATCATCAAGTGGTGGTTCGTGTATGTGAGCTCTCCCGCAAGGGATAAGCCTTCATGCATTAGTCGGGTCGAGTCCTCGGATTGACATTGTGTTTCTCAACACATTTGTTGATCGGTAGTACTCTATGAGCACTATATTGCACTATATTCAATGGCGCCGCCACGGGGGAGCGAGTGCCTACATTAGTTGAGCACCATACACACACTACCACTCCTTATTAAGCTCCAATCGGTTGCAAAACCATTGGATAGGAGAGCAAGCTTTGGGACTAATTTTGGTACTTATTTAAGACTATTCTTTTGTTAAATTCTCTTTATTGTCTTGCAATTTGAGTGCGATTGGCTAGCTACGCCTCTCCCTTGAGGTCAGGACAAGGATTCAACACACGAGAAGGATTGGAGGTAGGCGCTAAACCTGCCAATTTCAATTTGTGTGCGAAAGAGAGAGGCCTGATTTGCATTTCTGTCATTCTGTTTGAGGATAATTTTTGCTTTCTGAGGTTAATTTTTACAGTTTCAATTTTCTGCATGTTCGTTTTATTTTCTGTTCTTAGCCTAGTTTCCTGTATCTATAATTTTGTGCATTTTAGTTCTGTGTTAAACCTGCACCTGTAGAGAAACTGAAATCTGTACACACACATGAAGATTGAACATTTCGAATTCCTTGCAAATCTCACAGCTGCACACTCATTGAGTTCCCTGCCACACGCATTGAATTCGCTGCAAATCTCACAGCTGCACACGCATTGAGTTCACTGCACACGCATTGAGCACGCACTTCAAAAAAGAAAAAATAATAATAAAAGAAGGCGGCTGTGCGTGAACAGCGCACCGCGTGGAGAGACCCACACACCGCACCATAAAGACCGCCACACCGGGGTGCAAAAAAAAAGAGTCGAAAGTTTTTCATTTTTTGGCGCAAAAAATTGGGAGGTTTTCTAACTTTTGTGAGGAGTTAGAAAACACCCATTGTCGAAATTTTGGTCCCGGAACCATTTTCCCATAGTGAGTTCAGTATGGGAAACTGGTAAATTTTAAGCGATTTTTGATCCTGAAAAATATGCTATTTTTTTGGCCTAATGTGTTCGAGGGGGTTCAAAATGGGTTCTGGCAAAGTTTGAGCCAACTTGATAATTTTTGGATTTTTTTGAAAAATAAAATAAAATAAATAAATAAAAAGATTTTTTAAAAAAAAAACAACCTTAAAATTTGACCTTATGCACTTGCGGTCGGGACGTCATATAGACACTGCCCATAGGGTCCAGGGCACCTTCTAGAGTACCTACACTGCAGGAAAGTGGGACCCAATCGGTAGGAAATTTGACAGATATTACTGAATCCTTTTTCGAATCCCAATCTGATACCCTTTCCAGGACAACTAGCTCATTGTCTATGGACAATCTAGGGCCGTCAAATAGTCATCCCTTAGCCCCAAATAGGACACCCACAAGATCTTTTAATCCATTTGAAGCCAACATCATGGGGTTACCACTCAATGTGAGACTTCAATATGTCTACACGAATGCTCAAGGAGCTGAGATCTTTAGGGATCCACAACAACGGTATCTCGTTAAGATTGCAGACTTTTTCTCAGAGCTTGATAGAGCACCTCTAGTCAATGACCAAGGTAACATGTACATGGGTAGAGATGGTGTTCGCTATACGAAGTCACCTATCATCCAGAGAATGTAGACAAATTAGGAGAGCTCTCTAAGAGCGAGTTCCTAGATTTATCAAAGCCTTCCGGAGCAAGGGAGTCTAGAGATGATTGGCTCATTGAGCCGGACATGCCTGGACCATCCAATGCCCAGTCCTCAAAGCCATCCATAGATGATTTACTTTTTGTAGGTCTAAATTTGGAAAGGGACAGGAAAGGCAAGAGCAAAATGGATCAGGGAGCTGAGAACCAATGGGAGTTTGTATGACAAATTCCAGTTGACAAAGGTCTTTCAGGATGACCCACTTCAAGAGGTCTATAAGGACTCTTTAGAAGGATATTATGCCACAACTAGATTGCCAGAGCTAGATCTTCCTCTGGCACTTGTGGTGGTAGTCGAGAAGCTTGCAGGATACAAGAACCGAATCGTGATAAATGGGCCAATGAATACTGAACCTTAGATTGGAAGGAGATTCGTGAGCTCACGTGGAGAGGACAACCATTATTCATGGAAGTGTTCTCAACTAATACAGCTAAACCAGGAGAGACAGCCTTTCTTGGAGAAACTGTTGCTCCTCCCCTATGAGAGTTCACTAGAGAGGGACCCTCAACATCAAAGTGGACCACTGCAAGTAGCCCAACTCTAGCACCAAGGTATTATCCTACACCAAAAGTGCAACCCCACAGATCACACCACAACAACGTTTCTCTCACTATGACAATCGGAGGGTAGGGGAGCCAACTTGGCCTCCCATAAATGCACCTCCTGAAATGCGGGTAACAAGATCTTTGGAGAGGGTTGGTGAGGCAGGTAATAGGGGACCCACACCAATTTGGGATGCATATGGACCATCTTACCAAAGAGAGGAACCACTGAGAGTGAGAGGCCGTAGGCCTAATGATGATGAGTATTCAAGACGAGTAAGGCCATCAACTCTTCAAAAACTGGTAACGAAGTACGAAGGGTCGGGAGATCCATATGACCATGTAGCAGCATTTAGGCAAGCAGTTCGAGCTGAGCAAGTGACTGACAAGCATACGCAAATTGAAGGATTTGGGCTCACTCTTGAGGGAAAGGCCCTTGCTTGGTTTCAGGCACTAGAGGCTTCAGACAAATCTTCTTTACGAGTTTTGGAAGAGAGATTCATTGCTGCTTTTTCCTTGATGAGGATTCAGCATGACACAGTAGCAAACATCTACTCTTTCAAGCAAGGCGAGACTGAGAGTGTTAGAGACTGTGTAAATAGGATGAAGCAGTACATTAATCGTTGCCCAGAAGATGAGAAGCCCACCCAGAGTCGATTAATTTCTCTCTTCTTAAAAGGACTCAAAAATTCAACACTGCACACACATCTCTATGCAAAGAAGCATACAAATTTCAATGAGTGTTGCCATGATGCTATGGATTTCACAGATAACTTCAAATTCCAAGATGGTACTGGCCCTGAGGTGCAACCTAGAGATCAGTGGGGTGATGACCTAAGTTCAGGGTCTAGCGCACTAGTAAATCCATACCAGATAGCTAACCTAGTACTAAGGAGATTGGGACAAACCTATCACCCACCCATGCAGCCACAACAACAGCAGCAGCGAATGAGGAGTGTACTATCTACAGGCCCTCATCTTTGTGGAGCATGTGGCGGTAACCATAAAACCGAAGAATGTAATACCTTTTCTCCTCTAGTCACAAACCAACCCACAAAGAAGTGGTGCCAGGCTTGTGCTTGGAATTTTACCCACACCACACAGGAATGTACTCACATTGCAAGAATGAGACAAGAGCGTGAGCAGCAAAGGGGTGCAGTGGCTCCACAAATGCATCAACAGTATACTAATTTTGAACGTAAGCCACCGATGGCACAAGAGCAAGCATGACCTGTACTTGGAGCTCAACCTCCTGCTCATGGGACTGCTCTTGTGAGAGGTGACTTGGTAAACTCAAGCTATGTGGAGGAGGAATATGCATCATATTCATCCAAGGAAAATCTCTTTGAAAGTCCCGCATATCCAAGCCAAGCACTGGAGCCTCAACTGGGGGAACAAAATTCTTTTGATGTTGCTAGGCGGCTACCAACCTAGGACTTCAAGCCCCTCAGGTCAATGGCAGCAACAAAGGAAAGTAGAAGCCAAACTAATGGGCCCCTGTTATGAGTGCGGAGAAGCCAAACTAATGGGCCCCTATTATGAGTGTGGAGAAGCCCATTGGGCTCGTGATTGTCCCCATCGCCAAAGGCAAGCAGCTCGATCCAATACAACAGTACCACAGTTTCCACCAATTGAAAGATATTGTCTAGGGTGTTGTGTAGAACACTTTCCAAAGGATTGTTTGCTGAAACCACATGAGGAAGGCACCTCTCAACCAAAGGTCTCACTCAACTTTGTAGAGGCAGTTCCATCGCCACCTTCATCAGAGAATGAGGATGTCGTGCCACTTAGAGTCATGACTAGATCACAGACACGAAATGCCAAAATGCAGACTGATGAGACACCTTGAACTAGGGATGCAAAGGCAAATCTAGTGGACAAGACCCTACATTCCAATAGAAAAAGGACCACTAGGAGGAAAAAGAACTGCAACAAGCAAACTAAGAGTGCATCCAAGAAGTCTCTAAACAAAACATGAAGGATCAAGCTTTTACATCCCAAGAAGTGCATGAGGAGCATCAACCTCAACCTAGGCCTAGTGCTGCTAAACAAGATGAGGCTATTACAATCGAGGATAGTTTAGGGGGTTCTGTTTTTGTGGATAAGGTGAACGAGACTCTAGATGCCATCATTGATGCTCATAGAAGTCGCATTGCAGCTTTATCTGAGCTACCCAAGAAGCTTCAAGAATACCCAAACCCTCGTGAGAGGAGAAGATCAATCTAGCTGTACATCAGCAACTCATTAGGGAAGCTCAATCAATACTTGAGGGCCCACCTCCACCTATCCCTCGGGACCCCACCTCTCTTAAGCCGATATTAGAAACCATACCAGAAGTGTCATCAAGTTGGGAAATGAAAAGTGAGCTGATCTCACAAGCTCATAGCGAGAAGTCTGCACTAATTGACACCCCATTGAAAGAAGGCATTCTGCCACCACCTACTCTTGCCTTCCCATGCAATGATGAAGTTATTGATGCTAACGAGGACATGGCAAATGAGATGTGGGGAGTAGTTCATGAGAAAGTTAATGAGAATATGTCTTCTATTATTTCACCTCCATTCTCTAAAGTGGATTTTACCAGGGGCACAGAAAACAACTTTAGACGCCCAAGCATCTAGGAGGAAGTTCAAACAATTGTTTCTCCTAGAAGTAAGCATACAATGAAAACCTTACCATCTTATTTGGGAGAATATGAGAACTGTTCTCAAACCTTGAGGATACCCTCCATGCTGACAAAGGAGATGGATATGGGTATCGTGCAAGCTATTTTGTCAGCACCAGTGGCTTGTACCTTACCTTTGCTTGATTTGATAAAGCTTCGACTAGAGTTGTGGAATGATATTACCACATGTTTGTCAGAGCAGGTATTGCTACAAAAGGGTCACCATCAATGTACTATACACCCTGAGACAAAGCATGTTATGCCAGTTCCTATCAACAAAGTAGGAAAATTTTGTGAGGACAATCAGGGAAATGCTACCCTCCCATTAGAAGTGCGAAAAGTAGCTTCAACTGCAATACTTGATAGTGGTGCAGGAGTGGGCATTGTGACAAGGTCCATTTGGGAAAAGTGGAGCAAACCAGCTATTAGGAGTACAAGGATGTGCTTGCAGCTAGCAGATGGAAGCTTAGAACATCCCATTGGGTTGCTAGTAGAGAACATATTGGTCACCACATGTGGGATTGAATATGAGCACACATTTGCAATAGTGGATTTTGGAAAGCATCCAAACTATGAAGTGATATTGGGTAGACCATTCATGCAACAATTTCAAATGATTCAAGATTGGGGATACAATTATTTGTACCTCCGACATGATTCTGTCATCACAAGGATCAACCTAAAGAATCACTCATATCGTGATGTAACAAGGTCTCCAATAGATGAGTTTGATTCTGCTTCATCTGAGGGCTCAAGAGTTACATTGTCAGATGGGTGAGAAGATCTGTGGATGTGTGGAGCCTCATGTAAGGATTTCAACACTGAGAGACTTAAGGGTAATCGAAGTGTATCAGATGAGGCATACATTCCACAACCCTTCTCTGAGCACTTAATTGATCCCCTAGAATGGAATCATGTCCTTGCAACATTATCGACATGTGCTTTACCTAAGCCAATTCAATTTTGTGACTCAGATGGATATGACATTATTCCTATACGAATGGTACAACCACGTGACCTTCTAGATGATTTGTACTATGGGGATGCATCCACAACAGCACTGCATGTAGAGGAAGTCTTTAACACTCGAATCTGCTAATGATGCTAATAAGGAAGATGGATGGGACTCTGATTTTGATGATGATGTGATAATCCCCGAGGAAGAGTTAGGAAAGGCACGCCTACTCTTGAGAGGAAGGGAGGTTCAAATAGAGATCCCTCGAAGCCGACCCAAACGTAAATGCTGTAAGAGCCATAAGAGAATCCGTAAACAAGATGAGAGGGAACGACGTGAGAGAATACAAAAAGAAAACGAGGAGTTTAAGAGGCACTAGAGAGAAGGTGTTACACAACCGCTCTTTGTGGAGTACCTTGTCAAATGGAGAGGTTTACCCAACGATGAAGCTTCATGACAACTGACCTCAAGCTTAAAAGGTTATGAAGACATTATGGGTGTATTTAGTGGATCAAACGCGAAGAGGCATAATAGTGGTTTTGCTTGCTATAATTTTTTGGAAATCACTATTAGAGAGCTTCATACTACTTGGAGATCATGGAACTTACATTTGGAAATGTTGGTAAAGGAGGTATTGTCATTGATAAAATGCAAGCAAAGTGATGAGCTATGGTGGATCAAATGCAAGACTCCCTATCATGTATTTACATGATAATGAATCTAATAGGACTTGACATTCCATATCGTTTTCTATTCTCTTATTCCATCCTTGATTTAAGAATTCTAAATCTAGAGACTTGTATATAAACATTGCCTTTGTAATTTGAATATGTGAATCTGAGAATAAGTCGACAAAGAAATTCACAAGAATATGTATCTTTATCTTTATTTTCTTGGTAGATATATGTGGTTTCATTGACTTTTGTAATTCTTGGAAAAGCTTGCATCTAAATCTCTCACTAGTGCAAGGGCTTGGAAGTAACCACTCCTCACATCTAAAGTCGGGAAAAATGAGATTGTCTATCTTCTCTTTAACAATGTTTACATATTTGGGATTCATTGGATAGGGTCACCTGTTGAACTAGTTTAGCATCGGCGGGTAGTACCATGGGGATGGTGTGTTGTACCACCTCTATAGGAACTCCTTTCTTGTCATGGTATGTCCATGTAAACTCCTTGAGGAGAGCAAAAAACTCAACCTCCTCTTCCTTGGTGAGGTCTTTAGTAATGTGGACTGGCTTAGAATCTTTGCCATATTTTGCCAAGTCTACCTCCTTCACTTTAGTAAGTCCATCAGACTTTGCTCTCCTCACTCGTCGTAGGTTCTCACATTGTCAAACACTAACTTATGATCCCCTATGGTGTATGATTTATAATTCTCTGGTATTGGGTGTAAGTCAAGTTCTTGTTCTTTGTCTTCCTTAGCTACTTTGATAGCCTTAGCCTCAACCTCTTGTTCCTTTTGGTAAGCCAAATGACTCAGTTTGGGTTGGCTAGAGACTTCCACCTGGGCTATATCAATTGGGGGTGGTCCATAATACATGACTTTTTGTAACTCTTCTCTCTAATTATCTATAAAATTTTGATGAATGTCTATAGCACCAATGCACTATAGCCATTGGGCTATGGTTGTTCTTTCTTACAATCTCTTGTGCTTATTTAACTTATAATGCTTTTGTTTGTTTTGTTTCTTCATTTTTCTTTTGCTTTGATGAGAATCTCCTTCATTTGATCATGTCTCTATTTCACTTGTCTCGATTTTACTTGGTTCGGTTGCACACTCACCTGTGTTTTCTTTGTTTCTTTCTGTCTCATTTCCAAACTCCTTACTAGAGGTGTAAGAGTTAGAAGTGTATGAATCAAAGTATTCTTCCCATGTGGATTCAAGCTCACTATACTCCCTGATTCCCTCGTTGCCTGAGTACATGGCACTCATCATTCACAATGGTACAACTTTGGGAAGTTCCTCACCATCTGGTTACCCATGTTAGTCCTCAACTTCCCCAATTATGGATGGCAGCCATCATTTGTATCCAATTTACATCATCACCTTCATAAATGACCTTCGATTGGGATGATCCCTAGCATGTATTAGTGTCCTTCTTGCATGTGAAGCAATATTGTAATGGAATGGAATTGACGGTGGTATCCGAAAAGTCCAACACTACCCATAGGATATATATGACCAAGTCATAAGTTCTACTCTAAGGATTGAATCATTGAACTACAAGTAGACATGGTTCCTTGCCTAAACATGGACCATTTTAGCTTCACACATAAATGGTCTTCCTAGGATCATCTCATAAGAGTCAGGCTGTTTGGAGAAATACATCATGAGATGAAGGTAAGCTTTACCCGATGTTTCAACACCTTGATCCTAAGATCTCATAAAATCCCAATAGGTTTGACAATTGTTCCATCTGCCATCTTGACAACAATTTCACACACTTCAAGTTGAGGTTTACCCATATTTTCCTAACACTTCTTGGAGATTAAACTCACTCTCACACCACTATCTAGGACTCCCATTACTATGATTCCCTTGGCAGCAGTGAGAGAGGGTTGCATTAGTCTCAAAGTATTGTCCCAATTTGTTCAATGGTATTTTGACCATGGAATTTGTGTTGTCCTCATCCATTTGAGGCTCTAGTGTAGTCTCCTAGGAAGAATGTTGTTTATGTATGTCTACAGAGGGTGGTAGCCCAACATTAAGTTCCCCATTCAGAAGAGCTTTCAATGGAGTAGCAAAGAGTTCAAGGTCTCCACACAAGCATGCATTGATTGTGGTCCCAATTTTTGAAGCCATGACATCCATCAAATTAGGATTTTCAATGGAGTAACCATCACCTCTCTACTATATGAGGGTGCAGTGAGATTGGAATATCCACCTCTTGAATGAGTCCAGGGTTCTCATACTTAAACATTCTCCTAAAGAGTTCATAATCCATGCTCGAGACATGTGAGTTCTCATTGACCTCAAGGATGACACTAGGTATATCTAATGGTTTGTGTGTTGCCACACGAGACAGGCTTTAAGTTGTTGGATGAATAGTGTTAGAGATGTTTACTTGTTTTAGCCTTGGTTCTAACTACTCTTAAGTATGTGTGACCATATTCCCGAGAGCTCATGAAGTTCTTCCAATTCTCTTAGAGGGTTAGGGTATGAACCAAGTTTCTCTTTGTTTGGTTTCTTGATGGCTTATATACTTTCCTTTTTGTTCTCCTTGGTTTTTGTTTGAGTGTCTCTGGTTTGCTCAGAACTAGCATGTGTGTCCATTGAATCAGAATCTTCATCAATATCATTCATGTAGACTAGTTCATCAAGTGTTCCTAAGTCCACCCATTCTATTTTCTCAAAATTTCCCCCCTTTTATGGATTTCTTTCTTCTATGAATCCTCTTCTTTTTTTGGATCCTACTACTGAAGTAGCCTAGTTTTCTATTTTATTTTCCACCCCAATAGGTGTGTTTTGAGCCGTGAGTCTCGATACTGAATTCAAAGGTGGGTTAGGTTTTCTCAAAATTGATCTTTGAGCTTAAACACCCACTCCAATCATGTTGAGAGGTGTGATTTGCAATCTTTGATCCAATGATCTATGCCACAACGGTTATAGGTTGTAGGTGGCATGTTAGAAGATGCATCTTGGGAGACTGGTTGGTTTCTGATGGGACACTCAAAAACTTGGTGTGGTCCAATGATAGCATTAAAATAGAATTCTCTTGACAATAGACTTGTTAATGTCCTGACCTCTTCCTACCACAGTTAGCTAGTATATACTAGTTTGATTCTGCCTCTTGCACTGAGTACATAGTAGTCTGGATAAAGCTCTGTGGAGTCCTCAGTGATGTGATGCACTATCCAAGTCAACCTTGTATTTTGCATATTCAAAAGATTCCTTGAAACCTATTTGGCTTAATGTTGTAATCCTTAGAGGTGGAGGTTGAGGTACCAAAAATGGTGGAGGTAATGACACATTTTGTGTATTGTAAATCCCCTTTGAAATAGGTTGTTGTATTGTTTGCTCAACATTGGGTTGAGGTGTTGCAATAGCCATTATGGCTTGTGGCTATGATGGAGCTAGTAAAGCCAACTATTGAGGTCTAGAAGCATTGGTAAGGGTTTGTAAATGCGTGTGGCATTGTGAAGCCTCATGACCATAACGTCCACAAAAAGTATAATTCCCATTATAGTGTGCCCTCTTAGGACTAGCCACTCACTGGTTGAATGCCTTTATCGGTAGATTTAGCACCATTAAACTCTCTCATCGGGTATATATGTACATTTTTGGGAGATTTATTTGCCTTCATTCCCTTATGGAGTGCTTTCATAAAGTCTGTGAAAATCATCTTCGCTAAAATATTACCTTTAGTAATGGGTTTGACAGTAGGAGTGCTATGTCCATTGACTCCTCCGAAAGCAATAGATTTAGAATCTAATGCTTTAACTCTCTTGACCCCATAAGATTATCTACTAATTGGATGGAATTTGTTGTGAATTCATCCCATATAGTGATTCCTCTAATGACTAAGCCATTATAGATCACTTCATGTTTAAGTTCTAGATGAATCTATTATTCGAATAGCGTTCATGCGAAAGGCAAGAGAGTTCAAATGCTTAAGCCAGCTAATGAAATCTCATAACGATTCCTCTTCTTCTCTCTCTGCTTTGTGTAGATGTGAAGCTACACCCCATAAGACTTCCTCATACACAAATTTCTTCAAGAACAATATCCTAAGAGCGGTGAAGTTCTATTGTTTCTCAACCCTCAGAGTTTTGTACCAATCCCCAACCTTACATAATGTTAGACTAAAGGCATTGGTCTTGGCAACCTCATTTCGTTCTCCTAGGGCCTTACACACTTGATCAAATACCTCCAGATGTCTCCGAACGAGGGGATCACCATCTCCGGTGAATCTTTGAGTTATCTTGGCTATTTAGGGAGCCTTTCCATACCTATATCAACCCCCATCTCTCATATCAGGTGCTATGCCCTTAGCTACCGCTCTTCCCAGGGCTTGTGTAAAAGTAACTAAGTTTGTGTGGGTAGAGCTAATGCTAGCACGATAGGTGCAACATGCAGCACTGCATTGATACATTGTTCTAAATGCAAGTGGAGCTAGATGTGCAACATAAGTCATGTGTCCTACTATAGGTGTTGCAGTCATGTGGGTATTAAGTGCAGTCAGTCTCACAAACAGGAATTAGTTGCACACACACTCAAGGAAATGGATGTGTTATCAGTGTGCTAGAGAATGGGATGTGAGGTTGATAATCCTCTCAGAATGGTTGTAGTAGATGTGCCAAGTGCAAGGAGGATTGTGTGGAAATTCTTTTACCATTGTGGTGGGCCTATGGCTCAGAGGTAATAATGATGTGTCGATTAAGACTCGATTAAGCAATGTGCTAGCAGTATCTTGGGTAGTGATAGCTATAGCATCTAAGAATGTGAAGCTCGTGCTAGTGTGCTCTTGAGTCTTGTGGGACATAAGATGTCGATGGGTCCATGGTATAGCCAAGTGATACTACAAAAGTAGGATCCGCAGGGCTCACAAGGGGTGTTACCATTTTGCTCAATGGGGGCCCTCTTGCATTGGATTTCCTTACTTACATCATAGGTCTTTGGATCCTTTTATGTTTGATGATCCTATGTATGCAGTGCTGCAGATGCCTTATAAAGCATTCCTCTTCCGTAGATTTGAGCTGATTGAACAATCTTTTCCCAGAGACTGATTGAACAATCTCTTCCCAACCTCCATAGATTTGTGTCCCTAGAGACTAATTGAAAAATCTCTTCCCAACTACCACCGTAGATTTGAGTTGTGCCTAAATCCACAAGAGAATTTGTTGCCCACATCATACTACCAGTCTTTTGTAAGAAGATGATGGTCCAAAACATGCACGCCTAGTTCTTTCCTCGAGGTAGATGGAATGTTAGGCTAACCAAAGTCGCACATTTGACAACAGTTGGATATCGCCAAAGCTTTTTTTGCGAGAGATATTCCAACTTCATGGGTTACATCACTAAATAATAAGCGATATGCCAAGTTTACCTCTCAATTTTGGAAGGCATTCTTTGAAGTAGTGTGGGGACTTATCTTGATTTTAGCATAGCTTATTATCCTGAGACTGATGGATAAATTGAAAGAGTGAATAAGGTTATAGAATATCTTCTTTGTGTTTTTATGCCGTGAGCTAAAAAGATGGTTAAACTATCTGCATCTAGTGGAATTTGCAACAATGCCTCTTATCATCATAGTATTAGTATCTGTTTAAGGTATGATCCACCACCACTAATAAAATTAGACGTTTCTGATCAAATGATCAATGAGAATGGTCATCAAATGTAGTCAATAAGGAAGGATATAAAGACTATTCAGGATAGGAAAAAGTAGTAAGCTAAGACCCAGAGAGATCCAATCATGAGTTTGAAGAAGGTGGTATGGTCTTTCTTCATGTATGACCCAAGAGGAGTTCTCTCTCATTGGGAAAGTATAAGAAGTTATAAAACGTAGATATTGTGGGCCATATGTGGTTATATGGAAGATCAAAATTAATCCTATGAATGTTTTCTTCCTCCACATGTTCAAATCCGTAATGTCTTTCACACATCAGCTTGTTGAAGAAGTATAGCTTAGATGTGGACAAGTAACTATGGACATATCCTAGAGGATGATCAAATAACTATGCCCGTCGAAGAGATATTTTTCCATCCAAAAATATTCAAAATCTGAATAATCTCTCTCTAGAACATTTTCTATCTCTAGGCCAAAACAGGTAGAAACAAGATCTTTTATATTTCAGAAGAGGGATTTGATTACAGGGAAAGATGCTGGACATCTTGAGAGGCTGGGGAGGAATCTTACATTCTCTTCCACTTGAAAAACGCGAGATGTCCTCATCTTGCAAATTGGGGGTAATCCCGTAAACAGTTCGGCTTCTTTCTCCCAGGTGGCATCTTCAAAAGGATAGAACTTCCAGTTGACTAATAATTCTCTCAGAATTCTGTTCCTGAGAACCTTTTCTCGAACATCAAGGATTTCTTCAGGTTGGAGTTCCATCTGCCCTTGGGCTGAAGAAGTTAAGATTTCATCAAGCACATGATTCGGGCTTGGTACATACTTTTTAAGAAGGCTGACATGAAATACATTATGTACTTTGAGATGAGGAGGCAGAAGAAGCTCGTAGGCTAAGTCACCTACTTTCTTTGTAATCAGATATGGCCCACAATATCTGGGGGATAACTTCTTGTACTTCCCAAGAGATAGAGAACTTCTTTTGGGGCGTACTCGAATGAAGACCATATTTGCTTCTTCGAATTTTCTGTCTGTCCTCTTCTTATATGCATACTGCTTCTGTCTATCGTGGGCAGCTTTTATATCTTTGTTTGCGAATTGACTGCATCTGCTGCTCCGTGTCATTAAGTATCTGTCTGGACATCTCGACCCTAATTAATGGGTCGGACCAAGTTAATGGAGTTAAGAAATCTTGTCCATACAAAGCTTTGAAAGGGCTCATCCCAATACTTCTGTGATAAGAAGCGTTGTAGGCGAACTCGACTAGGTGTAGATAGCTTAGCCACTTCTTGGGTTCCCTGCCATAGCATGACCGAAGTATATCTTCGATTACTTGGTTTACTCTTTCTGTTTGTCCATCGGTCTCAGGGTGATAAGCTGTGCTGAGATCCAAGAAAGTTCCTACTGCTTCAAAAAATGCAGTCCAGAATCTTGACGTGAATTTGGGATCTCGATCACTTACTATTCTTCTAGGTAGGCCATGCAATCTGAAGATTTCCTTGAGGAACACTCTGGCCACATCCGCTGTGCTGCAATGTAGGTTTCTTTTACTAGAATCAGATGGGCAACTTTGGTTAGTCTATCAACTACCACGAAGATGGAGTTGTAACCTGATTGCACTAAAGGTAATCTAGTAATAAAATCCATACTGATGCATTCCCACTTCATATGGGGGATGTCTAATGGTGTAATTTCCCATGCATTTTTACTCTCTTGGCCTTGACTTTCTGACAGGTCAGATATTGATGTACATGATTAAGCACATCCTTTTTTAGACCAGGCCAAAAGAAGCTTTTCTTCACAGACATGTAGGTTTTGATGAAACCTGGATGTCCTGCAATAAGGCTGTCATGGGCTTCATTCTTCAAAATTTGACCCTTAGTTCCCTCATCATTGGGAATCCATAGCCTGCGCGATTATAATACATAATTCCATCATCCAAGCTGTACCCTTGAACTCGGTTCAACTTCTGTGGAGTTTTGCTTTCCTGCATAAGTAGGGTAGCAATAGGGCCAAAGAATCTATCCTACATGATCTTCTCTCTTGCTTCAATAATCAAAGGATTTGACACTACAGTAATTGCAAGCAAGGAGGCTTTTCTGCTCACATTTTCTTTGCCAGGGCGGTACTTGATTTCAAAATCAAATTCCTGCATCCACCTTCTCTGGCGCATGTTGAGATCCTTCTGAGTGAAGATCCACTTTAAGCTTTGATGATCTGTCACATCAAAGTGAATCTTTGACCCAGTAGGTAATGTCTCCATAGCTTCAGGACATAAACTACTGAAAGTAGTTCCAGGTCGTGGACAGCATAATTCCTCTCATGCATTTTGAGTTTTCAGGATTCATAGGCCACTGCATGACCTTCCTGCATGAGTGCACCTCCCAGGGCAAAACCACTGGCATCAGTTACTACCTCAAAGGGTAGAGAGAAGTCTGGCAGCTTCAGAACGAGATTAGTTACCAAGGCCGTCTTCAGCTTATCAAAAGCACTCTGGCACCTGGCAGACCATTGAAATGGAATATTCTTCTTGAGAAGATTAGTCAGGGGGGAAGCTATGAGAGCATACTATACCAACTAGTCAATCCCAAGAATCCTCTTACTTCTTTCATTGTCTTTGGTTCAGGCCAATCTATGACTGCTTGGACTTTCGTAGAGTCTGGAGAAATTCCATCTTTGGATACCAGAAAGCCCAAGTATTCAACATGGTCAGCAAAGAAAGTGCATTTGCTCTTTTTTGCAAAGAGTTGGTGCTTCCTTAGAATCTCAAGAACTTTTCTGACATGAGCTTCATGGTCAGCTACATTCTTTGAGTAAATCAGAATATCATCAAAGAAAACAAGAACGAAATCATCCAAGTATTCTGTGAGAATGTCTTGCATTAAGCGATTGAATGTAGCTGGGGCATTTGTCAATCCAAACGGCATGACAGTGAATTCATAATGCCCATACCGAGTATTGATGGCTGTTTTCAGGATGTCTTGCTCTCATTAATCCTGATCTAATAATACCCTGATTTGAGATCTATCTTTGTGAAGATCTAGGCTCCACTTAGCCTGTCCAGAAGCTCATCAATTCTGGGGATAGGATATTTATTCTTAACTGTCAGCTGATTGAGAACTCTGTAGTCCACACAGAGTCTTAGCGTTCCATCTTTCTTTTTCTGAAAGAGAACTGGCGCACCCCAAGGTGAAACACTGGGTCTTATAAACCCTTGTTCCAACAGTTGTCTAAGCTATTCCTTGAGTTTGATGGCTTCAAGAACTGGCATTTTGTACGTGCACAAGGCTACTGGGCTGAGCTCCGGGGGTCAATTCTATGACATGATCTACTTCCTGAATTGGAGGCATCTCTGTTAGCTCTACTGGGAATAAATCATCATAATCACTTAACCATTCAGGTTCTTTAGCTTTTAACTTTGAGTCTATTGGATTCATTTTAACAAGATAAATGTGTTGCTTCTTTCTAAGTCCTTTTAGTAACTTAGAAGCCTTTACTAACTTCAAACTTGGGGATCCTGAATTTTCGGTTCCTTGAACCTTGTTTCGTGAAGGTCACGGAAGGAAATGGTTCCATTGTGACAGTGAATGTCAGCCTGATTTTTGTGGAGCCAATCCATTCCAAGGATCTCGTCGAAAACTCCCAAAGGTATAACTCTGAACTGACAGTCAGTTAAATTCCCATCTAGATTGAACTGAATACGATCTGTCTCAAGGTGAGTGAAAAGAATCTTCCCACTTGCCAATTCAACTTGCATAGGTTTCCCTGATTTCTGATCTAAGACTAGTTTACGCAAGCATCCAGGGGAAATGAAAGAATGAGTACTACCTGAATCAATCAAAAGCTTAAAAGGCTTACCCTAATACTCAGCTAAAGTATGAATGACGGAGAATTGACGGTTTGGCCCTTGGTTTTCAATTGCAGCATAAATCTGTCCTCTTTTCTCTTCCACTACTTCTACAATTGTGACTGTTTTGGCTGCTGCAGTCTGAGGCTGAACTCTTTCTCTTTGGTTTTCCCAGTTCTGGGAAGGAGTTCTGAGGCTACTCTGGACAATAGAGGTAGATGGCTGAGCTGGAGTTCTCCTGAGATTGCTCTGATTTGGGCCAGATGGACCTGATTTGACTGATAGGAAGGGGTTGGTCTTTGCACTCTTGGTCCTTAACTTCCCTGTCCCCATGATATGGCAGGAGTCGGGTAGTCTTTCAGCTGGTGACCAAAACCCTGGCATCCAAAACACCGGTTCTCACTTCTGAGCTCATCCCTCTGAATCCTTGAAATAGGTGGGTGGGGCTCCTGAGAAAGTGTTCTGGAGAAAGGGTCTTCCTTCACTTCTGAATCTTCCTGCATCTTGATTCTGATTTGGACCTTGCTGCCTCTTTGGGGGAGGAAAGTTTGAAGTACTTCCCAAGGTTTGGAATCTTTTAAAGTTAGAGGGTGCAGGCTTTGACGGGACCTTAACAACAAAGGCTTTGGCAAAGTCCTTTGTCATTCTTACTGCTTCGACCATTGAGACAGGTTTGGCATTCTTTACTAAGGTGTCGAATGGCTCGTTCATTCCTCGAATGAACCTGGCCATCAGCTGCTCTTCATCCAACTGAGGGGAATATTTGAGAAGAAGGGCAAAAGCTTGATGGTACTCTTCAATTGTCCAACTATCCTACTTTAATTCCAAGAATTCATTCATTTTAGTTTCAAGGAAGCCCGAAGAACAAAACCTCTTTCTGAGGTAAGCTTTAAGATCGGTCCAGGTCTGGGTATTCCGGTCGAGACGGTTAGTCTCGCAATGATTCCTCCAAGCGACCCTGGCTGTTTCCATAATCTTTAACCTGGCAAGAGCCATCTTGCTTCTCTCAGTTACATCAAAGTATTCCTCCATTGCTTCAATCCACTTTTCCACTACTTCACCTAACTTTTCCCCTTCACCCTTGAGAAGGGACCAGGTTGGGATTTGTGCAGGGCTTTTCGAACATCTGGATCTAACTCTTCGTCATCGGTTAGAGGATCCGGTTGCCTTCATGGGCCGCTTGCCTCATGATTCTGACAAAACGAGATTTTCGTCAACTTGACTTTGACAACAGATTTAAGATTATTTAATTTTTGTGATTTATTCTTTAAACAGATAATTATTTCATCATACTTCATGAAACAAGATTAACCACATTCACAATCATGAAAACAATTTGAATTTTTTTTTTGCAAAACATCATTTATTATCAAAAGTTTTCGATATATACATAGAGCATCACGGCTCCCAAAATCACTGCCTCAATCGTATTCGCATAAAGAAGCAAAACTGTGAAGGAGACATGCCATGGTACACACGATTCATTACAGAAAGAGGTGCTGTAATTCTATCTCTAGGGATAAAGCGGCTAAGAAGCCTAAAAAATCGGCATGAAGTTCTAAAGTTCCTGGGTGAATGATCAAAGAGTTGAACATGCTGAACAAGCCCTAGCCTTATCAGAATCATGACTAAGGAAATATTTTGCCTGAGCCTCTGACGTTGACTGGTACTGACATTAATACATCGTCCTCCACAAAACCACATATACTGACGTCGCTCAAGAGGATCAGGAAAGTAAAGACTCTCAAAATGACGTGCGAGTCTCACTCTGCTTACTCGGGTCGTAGCAGAGTTGATGAGGTGCTCGAATGCAAAGGCTATCATATCCTGACTCTGAGAGAGATCAGGAATGCCAATTAGATTTGGGTATCCGTCTATAAATTTCCAATTCAATTTATGAGTTTTCAATTTTTGAAGTTCATTTAACATAATATAAACAAGTGAAAACATTATTTCCCAGATTTACTTCAAAATTTTTAAGCAGCTACTACTGGTACGTAAATTTACAACAGTGCTCTGATACCAACTGTGAGATCCCACTGCCCCCTCTGCACACCGGGGATTCCTGGATGGTAGCAGCGGAAGCAGCTTCCTCTTACGCGGGGCAGGGTTTTCCACTTGGGGCCTCGCCCTCGAATGTCCGGGCACAAAACTAAGCTGGTGGTCATTCCAAAAACCAAAGCCGGGAAAATTTTCCATGCCCGAAAAGCGGGGACGATTCCACCATTTTGAATTTCTCAACAAATTTTTCTAACGAAGTCAAGGCTGATCTAACCTTTATCTGAACTAGATAGAAGGGAAACTATAAGAGACTTAACTTGAAGGAATCAACGCTTTTTTCCTAATTGAATTAGGCACAGCCATTGATCTATTCATTTGAGAAGTCTTCAGGCTTTTAATTAACTAGTCGAGCTCTAAGCGTAATCCTATTAATCAATTTTATTATTAAAACTCTACTGATTCCAGCCTAACCCCATCCGACCCATGGGTTAGCCACTGCCCAACCACTGGAATAGTAGAACCAGACAAGTACTCACCCACCCATAATTGAAAGACTTTCTTAACTTTTGCTTTAGAATAGAGATACTCACACACTCCACTTTAAACTTTAATTTATAAAACAATCCATTGATAAAAAATTACTGGGTACAGATGTCACAACTCAAAATTTCCATTCAATCCTTGTTTCTCACAAAACAGTATCACTCTCGACTCTCCATTGAGACCAGCAGGTCAACAACGAGATCCAGTTAACAGATTACAATAAGTTTCTCGTCATCATACATATATATCTTCCACGACATATGCATGGGTGTCCTCGGCACCGCGAGCCCGTGCATCGCCTGGTCAGAACCCTCCAGGATCCTCCTTAGGAGTCCTGGCACTTCACTCAGGGACCGCTTCATCGGCCCTCGTCCATCGTATCGAAAGCGCACCATTTTAACCATATCGAGGGTGGTCAAGCTTTGCCGCGTGAGCCGTCCTTTGAACACTCCCCGCTAGCTGTTGCAACCGAACTTCCCTTAGAACACACATATACCAAATGCTCCCTCCAGCATTCTGGCGTAAGACAGTCCTTTAAGAAAACAGGGTTTCCATGCAAGTTTTCAGTTTTGATTTTCTTTTGAATACAATGAGTATATCTTAATTCAGTATCCCAAGACTTCTAGATCATAGGTTTGGATTCCCAAGTAGAAATCCTCGAACTCTGAATTTTTTATCCTCAGATCAAAATCAAAGGTCCTAACTTAGTTTCAATTTTCGATGGGTGATTTGAGTGTAGATTACTGAACTGGTCACATTGTCATTTCTTGAAACTGACGAAGGAGTTACGTCTTGGTCATAGTTTGATTCAGGGTTTGAGTCTGGAAAGGTTCTCCTTGAACTATCTTTCTCGAAGGTAATATTTCAATTTACTTTCCTAAATTCAAAACTAAATACAAATTCCTATGAGGAATAAATTTGTCATTTATCTAAAATTCTGACTTTGATAGTTTTTTTAAAATTTTTTTCATTACCATCCTAGAGAATATGAAACGGTATAATTTTCCTTCACTGAGTATTTACTTATTCATTTTTTCAATATTCATGGGATTTAAACATAGGATTAAAGTGAACTCTTATTTTGATAAAAAATGCTTTTATGCATCATTTTATGCATAAAAATCAATATTGGTACACTTTTGTAATAAAAAAAATTCTTTTATGCATCATTTTATGCATAAAAATCCATAATGATAAAAGTAACACTTTTATAATTAAAAAAATATTCTTTTATGTAACTATTTATGCATAAAAAACCATAATGATAAAAGTAACACTTTTATTAAAAAAATATTCTTCTATGCAACTATTTATGCATAAAAATCCATAATGATAAAAGTAACACTTTTATAATTAAAAAAATATTCTTTTATGCAACTATTTATGCATGAAAATCCACAATGATAAAAGTAACACTTTTATAATTTAAAAAAATTCTTTTATGCAACTATTTATGCATAAAATTTCATAATGATAAAAGTAACACTTTTATAATTTAAAAAAATATTCTTCTATGCAACTATTTATGCATAAAAATCCATAATGATAAAAGTAACACTTTTATAATTAAAAAAAATATTCTTCTATGCAACTATTTATGCATAAAAATCCATAATGATAAAAGTAACACTTTTATAATTAAAAAAATATTATTCTATGCAACTATTTATGCATTAAAATCTATAATGATAAAAGTACTTTTATAATTAAGAAAAATTCTTCTATGCAACTATTTATGCATAAAAATCCATAATGATAAAAGTAACACTTTTATAATTAAAAAAATATTCTTTTATGCAACTATTTATGCATAAAAATCCATAATGATAAAAGTAACACTTTTATAATAAAAAAAATATTCTTCTATGCAACTATTTATGCATAAAAATCCATAATGATAAAAGTAACACTTTTATAATAGTAAAAAATATTCTTCTATGCAACTATTTATGCATAAAAATCCATAATGATAAAAGTAACACTTTTATTAAAAAAATATTCTTTCATGCAACTATTTATGCATAAAAATCCATAATGATAAAAGTAACACTTTTATAATAAAAAAATATTCTTTTATGCATCTATTTATGCATAAAAATCAATATTGATGAAAGTCACTTTTTTAAAATAAAAAATAATCAATATGCATCTTTCTATGCATAGTTATTAAATCTAATAAAAATCACTCTTTTATAACAAAATAATCAATATGCATCTTTCTATGCATAGAACTTAATTCTATTAAAAATCACTCTTTAAAAAAAAATCAATATGTATCTTTCTATGCATGAATGAAAATGACACTTTTAGAATACACAAACGATGGGGATTACTCTTTTTGATTAATAAAAGATGACATTTATTTCATAAATTTTTAGAAAATTTTGCCATAACCTCCTTTGTATGGCTGACCATTTTTTAATTTTTCTAATCTTAATCTACTTAGGAATTATCCCCAATTGGTTTAAAGCATTCTAAATAATCAATTTTCACTTTTAAGAGAGAAATAATATGAAAAGTTTAATTTCAATTATTAGATCACTTAACTAGGATAAAGAAGGGCTGATTTTAAGAATGAGAGAGGGGGAAAGTCTTTCCAAGAAGGCATAGCATCTGTTTATCATTTTCAGATAACAAACAATTTAGAAAACCATTAAAAGAGTAAAGAAAAATATAAGATTTCTAACTTACATGAATTCTGGGAGCTTTCCTTTGGCTTGATGGTTTAAGGGTTCTACTCTTGTTTGCAACAAGAGTGGCCACCAATTCTTTAGAAGAGGGAATGGTCAAAAACTAGTGAATTATTAAGAAATTCACAGTTCTTGGCTCTTGGGAGGAGCAGAGTAACAATGCATAAAACACTATTAAGCTTCAACAAAGGATTTGTAGGAAAAAGTGAGCTCCTAACCAAGCAAACTGATTCTAGAATTTTCCAGTTCAGTTTGGTCAATTTTTGACCATTTTTAGGTCAATTTAGCTTACTTTTTGAAACTAGACTTGAATTAGGAGAGAGGAGAGATGAAATATCTCAATTTTTGATGATTTAAATTTCCACCACATGTGTGAAGTAGGCGCCTCATTGATGAGGGGGAGAATCCCTATTGTGAGGTGTCAAAAATCCATTTTTTTAGAATTCCTTTGGTCCTTAGTCCACTCTTCATCTTATGTGAGCATTTACTCATCTTTGGGGGGATTTTATTTATTTCTTCTATTTATCTTCTCCACACATTTGGATGAATCTTATTGGCCCCTCAAAATCTTAATTTAAAATTTTTCGAAAATCTAGACCCCTAGGGTAAGGCCTCTTGAACAGATTATACTTGATTTCTAATGCACCTTCTGAAAATCTTTTTGAACTTTTGTTTTGAGGGAACTTATTTTAATAAGAAGAGATATTTTTCCATCCAAAAATATTCAAAATCGAAATAATCTCTCTCTAGAATATTTTCTCTCTTTAGACCAAAACAGGTAGAAACAAGATCTTTTATATTTCAGAAGAGGGATTTGATTACAGGGGAGGATGCTGGACATCTTGAGAGGCTGGGGAGGAATCTTACAGCTATGGTATCCTCTTCATCCACAAGTGCACCAACAGCAAGTTGAGCCATAAGGCTCTTCATATAGTTAATGTGCTCTCTGGAAGGCTATCTATGGTCTTCATTTTAAGTTCATAGAATTGAATTTTCATCCTATCTTCGAGTGCTTCCCTTAGCCTATAAAATTCTATCAAGTGTATCCCATGCTTCGTGCACTCTTAGCCTCAATGATGTGTGAATATATGTCACTCAACCCAAGTACAATTATTCCAAAATCTTTTTCATTCTTAGTGAGCCACAAATTTTCAAGATCCCCCCTGGTTGTTGGCTTTTTATCCTTACTAGTTGGTCCAGAGTCCCTTCTTCATAGGACAAACTTCACCTTCCCATTGAATTTATCAAGATTCCCTTTTAAATCCATTTGAGCAAGGTCTTACTGCTTGGCTTATAGCTCAAGGGTAGTGTCTAATGCTTTACAAAAGTTTGATCAATACAAAAGATTAACCATCCATCCCAAAATGGCTTTTACCATAAAAATGCATATTGGTACTAATAAAATCACTCAAATCCATTTTCCTAGCATAATGATAATAATATGGTTTTAATTTTCTAGTGGAATTGGCCTTTTTGATTTGTTTGATGGTTTTCACATACTTGGCATTAGATGATTCCGAAGAGGAAGGCAATGATGTGCAAAAAATAGAGTGATTTGGAGTGGATGATTGAAGCACCAAATCAAGGGGCTTTTCAAATGTGGAGTGGTAACTTTCTGTATAGAAAGTGCCCAATGTCAGAATTGAACCACCAATTATACCCAAATGCTGAGATTAAGGTTGATTAACCTTATACTAGTAGTGAGCTTAACTCACTGTCAACTATGCAGAGAATAGGATACTTTGGAGGGTGGATTTGAAGAGGTTAAGCTATGAAAGATCTCACATGCTCTTAGGGACTTAAGTAGCAGTGGGTAAGCTCCAATTTGAATCCTTTTAAATGGCATTAAATAATTTTAGCATGGATTAATCAGGTCTTCACCAAAATAGCTTAGAGATTGTATGACAGGTTGAGATCTCATTGTTGGAGCCGATTTCTTCAAAATTGATAATGCAAGCATGTTCGGCATGTGGGGGAAAAAGCTCCGGAGCGAGCTTGAATTAGAGTACATTGATACGATGTGGTGTAGATTTTCTTTTCCTCCAAAAATACAGTCACTTGTTTTTCGTCTCAATGTCGAAATTTTGTTGCTTCATTTGTCGATCCCACCTATAAAAGCACCTCTAATCATGATTAAGAGTGATTAGGACTAAAAAAACATAAGTGATTAACTTAAGCTAATATGATTAAAATAATGACAACATGATGTAGAAGAAAATGGAGTATATTAATCCTCATTAGAATGAGCCTCTTATATAGGCTGTGAGTACAAAGCATAAAGTGCAAAAGTTTCTCCTTAGTAGATCACTCGTATATTCACTCTTAGAATATCTCCACACTCCACTATTCCCTGTAAAAGATTCTAGGTCCCTAATTGTCTCTCTCCATGATTCTCGTATCCCTAGATGTAAGGTGGGCTAATTGGCATCTTCTAGGCCATTTTTGTAAAAGTAGAGATTCTTCAGTAACTTGAAGGCATCTACTACTAGATAATTACAACAACAAATAACCTTAGACCAAATGACCCTTACATACATAAGTGACTAGGGATATTTGGTGACCCGGGGGATTCACAAGCCATATCTTATGGTATCACGTGAGTGTAATGGAGGGGTTTTTAGGAAGGTGGGGCTTAAGCTTATAAGTTAGGGGTCTAGGGGTTTTACAGAGGGGGGGTTGGGAGAATGAAAGCAAGAGAACAATTTCTAATTATAGTTTACTATATGTGATATAATGGTAAAGGTTTAAAATTTGATTTGTTTAGTAATCTTATCAGTTGACCACCCCTACATACAATTTTGGGAGAATACACAAACATTTTTGCTTAAGTAGAATATATGCTTCTAATGTACATTTATGCTACTAAAATGGGTTACAGCTTGCCACATGTATCACCTTAAATAGGGGGTACTTTAGTTTCATAAGTGGGACTCATAAGCTTAAAAAGGGGTATAGTTTATTTTTAACAAAAACTTAAATAGGGGGTTTTTATATGAGTCACATGCACGCACATGACGTCCCCTTTGTACAAGAAGTGAGTCCCCGGGTTTGGTGAACACTATGTCAACCCAACAGTTTGTACAACCTAGTGTATCTCTTAAGGCTATTGAACTCAAGGAGAAATTGAGACTACTCTTAGAATAGAATTTTATCCAGTCTCATGTATCTTCGTGGGGTGCATTAGAACTATTTTAAAGGAAAAAGGATGGAACTTTGAGGCTGTGCATTGATTATAGGGGATTAAATTAAGTGTGATAATCAAGAATACATATCCTATCCTTACAGATGAACTCTTGGATTAAGTTAAGTGACAATCAAGAATACATATCCTATCCTTAGGATCGATGAACTCTTGGCCTTCTATCTTTTTGCTTTTCCCTTCTACCTTTTCTCGTTTACTTTTACTTTTTTACTTTTTACTTTTTTTTACTTTTGACTTTTTTACTTTTTCTTTTTTTATGGTTACCGTTTACGATTTTTGGTTTCACCACAACTACTCGAAAAGAGGTGTTGTCAAGATTTCTGAAATTTTTCCTTTTCCCTATTTAGCTCCTTTGACTTGTGGCCTAAAAGCTTGCCAAAATGCCTACCCAAATTAAATGTGGCCAGCCAATCAAGGCTAACATCTAGTGGCCCTATTTATAGGGAGATTAAGCCCGATTAATATGAATTACTAGCACTAATACAAAAACAAAAAAAAGGGGGACGAAACACAAAAAGTAATCTGGTTTGTAAATCCACCCTAAATCATTGTTTTCCGTCCAATTTCTCCATATAAGGAGTCGAAATTGGGGTAAATACAGATTGAACAAAGTTTTACATATGATTCCCACTAAGAAAACTTATACTATATTAGATATTACCAAGGTCTTCTTGAAAGAGATATTCAGATTACATGGGTTACCTAGAAGGATTATAAAGTGATAGAGATACTAAGTTTACCTAGACTAGGTTTTGAACCACCTTCTTCGAGACAGTAGGGACTTCCTTAGATCTCAGCACTGCCTATCATCTTGAGACTGACAGCTAAACAGAAAGAGTAAACCAAGTGATTGAAGAAATTCTTATTTCCTACTAAGGATAAGAACCCAAAAGGTGGTGGAATTATTTACATCTGGTACAATCTTCTTATGATGCTTCCTATCATCATAGCATTAGGATGAGCCCTTTCAAGGCATTCTATGGTATGGATTGCCTCACACCATTGATTTGGTCAAATCCGTTGATTAGGATTGAGGTGTCAAAGAAAATGCTAGGTGAGATGGATCATCAGATGCACGTCATTAAAAAAGACATTAAGGCAGCATTAGTATGCTAATCCTTGAAGGTCTAAGGAGACATGATATTCCTTGAAGGCCTAACCGAGTATTTAAGGAAGGAGACACGAGATTCCTCCAAGTACAACCCCAGGGAAGTTATATATCCTTGGGAAAGTACATGAAGCTATCCTATCTTCGAGAAAATATGGACCCTATATGATCATAAAAAAAATAGGAGAGCAGGTATATGAGCTCTTTTCCCTCCACATCTAAAGGTTCACAATGTTAGCTTTCTCAAAAAGTTTATGCCAAACCCTAGCCATATCCTAGATGATGAGTAAATTATCTCCCCAGTCCAGGGTTGCTAAGAATTAAAACATGAAGAAATTTAGGATGTACGAGAAAAGACTTTTAAGAACATGATCCTAAGAGAATGTCTAGTTAAATCCTTACGGTCATTATACCCTCAAGTTAGTGGTTAGTTTAGAATCATTATTTATTAATTGCGTATATTTAAGCATGGGATGGTGCCCCCGACCTGGCACCATAGCGTGCGTGACATTTAGGCAGAGCATGCTCAGCTCAACAGAAGGCCCGGCCACTCACAGATGCTGAGCACAGAGGACGCACACTTCACTGCTGCTGCTCCCAGTTGCCTTCCTTCGACGACCTCTTCTGCACCTTGCAACATTGTTGCATGAAGAAGAAAAACCTACCTCATGGCAGGATATGCTGAACAGGGTCCTAGAGAGGAAGCCCTGCTGCAGTGTCTGAAAAAGATGCAAGCAGAGGGTGTGCATCCGAACCCTTTCACGTTTGTGTCCGCCTTGAAAGCTTGCTGCGCCTTAGGACTCATAGATAGGGGTCGGGAAATACATGCCAATAAGGGATTTGGTGGAGATTTATTTGTTGCCAACACTTTGGTGGATCTGTATTCCAATTGCGCGGCAGCTTCGAAAGTGTTTCACATGTGGGTATATGTAGTCTCGGGAATGCTTTGATTGCAGGCTATGCTCAGAAAGGACTTGGGGAGGATGCCCTATGCTGTTGTTACTACAGGTACAGGACCAAGATTAGATTATTTCACAAATTAAATAATAAAAGAAATTAACCATAACATCATAGTATAAATCAAGAGCATGAAAAATCAAAGAACACAAGAGTGGGTACAATCTTTCCTCGGAACCACACACACGTAGTATTTAAATCATATTAATAAATTTAGCCCTTGGAACTATAAATAGCATAGCTTTTTTCAAAATTGGGCTTTTACAAAATCGAACCTTAGTCCAATGTTTTAAAGCATCTCATCAAAAATAAATCTTGCCCAACATATGCACAAGGGACCAAACCATACAAAATTAAATATCTAGCACACATGTGCTTGGCTAGATAATCTCGTCCAATGTCCACCTTGGTCGTCCCGAACTCATGATCTATACTCAACATAATCCACAATGTTAGATCACAATTACTTTGGAATCACTCGAAAAAATAAATCTAACAAATGGAAATCATTCATTACCATGCTTCACACATGAACCAGGCGTCACACATAAATAATTGGATTCACTTCCATGATAAATAATTGGATTCACTTCCATGATAAAATATTCTGAAAAATCTCACTCTCGTGATAGTCCTCCCGTTTGAGAAAACAACCGTCCTCAGTTGTAACTATCAGCACACATGAGTGATCACAAACATATTAATTGTTCCCACATTGGATTCACTCACAATGTTATTATGTATTTATGTGGATTCACTTTCACATATCCTCACATGTATCACATGTGTCTTAAATCTGATCGGATTCACTCATGATCGAACCCACGGAACCTTTACACGCGTCACACGTGTCTTAGAGTTGATCGGATTCACTCACAATCAAACTCCTACATTGGATTCACTCACAATGTTTTCATACACGTTACACGTATTCGCAAAGTATACCACACGTCTCACACGTGTCACAGTTGGTTGGACTCACTCACAACCAACTAGGGTCATCCTCATTAATTCAAAAGAGTTGATTGGATTCACTCACAATCAAACTCACACATTTCTTACATGCATCATACATGTTACTACTCACAGTTGGTTGGATTCACTCACAACAAATTAATCACAGTTGGGTCACCCAAAATATTCTTATTACTTATTAGATCACCCAATAAATTAATTACCGTAAAAAACAGATGTGTCCAACAGATGCAACTAGAGGATGTAAGTCCAAAGTCTATCACATTTCTTTGCACCTTGAAAGTTTGTGGCAGCAAAGGATTCATAGACAAGGGCAGAGAACTACATTCTCATGTTGTCAAGAGAGGACTTGAAAGGTTACAGTGTGTGGGCAACAGTTTGGTGGATATGTATGCAAAATGTGATGCATTCCTTGAGTCATGGACAAGCTGCCAGTTCGAGAAGAAGTCTTATGGAACACATTGATTGCAGGCTATGCTGAACACGGCCTTGACAAGGAAGCGATGGATTGTTTGAAACAAATGAAAATGGAGGGTATATGTCTAGATGTTGTCACTTTTATTTGCATTCTGGATGTGTGCGGCCACAGAAAAGCCATAGATAGGGGCCGCGGAATACATGTTGAGATTAGTAAGCAAGGGTTCGAAAGAGAATCCATGCTATAATCTACAGACTGGAGGCTGCTGAAGTAAATCTTGCTCCTGCATTCATTGACATGTATGGCAAGTGTGGGAGCATGGTTGACGTCCAGTGGGTTTTTGACACAATGCCCTTGAGGGACCTTTTGACCTGGAATGCTTTGATCACAGCATATGCACACCAAGGAGATTGTGAACATGTTTTCCGCTTGCTTGAGAGAACGAAGGAGGAAGGTGTGCAGCCAGATGGAGCCACATATCTCAGTGTTCTTTTTGTATGCAGTCATGCAGGTCTAGTGGAAAAAGGCAAGATATATTTTGATACTATGAATAAAGACTATGGCATCAACAAACTCTGCCATGGATCCTTGCAAACAAAGATTCACCATGGTAGCTTCTGTGTCCCCTGATCTATGGAGTTGCATAGTTGGAAAACCTCTGGGCTGGCTGCTTTCATATGCTCGAGAATGGCAGATGTTCTTGTGGGCACTATTGTCTGCCACTTTAGAAAATGTGTACCAGATTTCAGGGCAGCCCTTACAGAATTCAGGTATGTAGTTGCATTGTGTAGAGGTAGTGTAGCAGACTTGAGGGAACAATGCAAGGCACATGTATGTGCCATCATGGATCTCTTCCTGCCCCTCACTAAAGGAAATTTCCTGGGCAGGGCCACCGGTAGATATGTTCATGCTCAAGTGGAGAACAGCAGGGCGTCATCACTAAAATTATGCAAGTAGCAGGATTTGTACAGCATACATCAGTTCAAACTTGATTTTGGATCTGTGTTTTTCATTGTATATAATCAAGGTTCGGCAATATACAGTAGATTAGGCGTGTCTTTTGTGCACTTGCAGTTAATGTGATTATGCAGTAGATTAGTGACAATTAATCAATGTTAAATAGACTTAATCAAGTCAGCTTCTGCAGCCATTGGTACTACGTTGCAGAGCAGCAGGTCAGCCTTCTGTCCGCATTTTGGACACTCGGACAAGGTTAATGCTAGCCTGGCCGGGCATAGTGCGGACAGCTCTTCATGCATTTACAGCCCATGCTCAAGTGGAGAACAGCAGGCTTAAGTAGTCATCAGTCGGATTATGCCAGCGCTTCCTTCACCTCAATTCTGGACTGTTGGCCCCTGCATACAATGTTGTCTGCTTTTAATATCATCCTCATATGCACAATTGCGCATAATCCAAATACACCAAATTGAATAATTGCGCATAATCGAAATACACCAAATATATTATGCCCTAACTGTATTCCATAGTTTTGATGACGAGCAGCCAGAGAAGTCCCCAAGTAAGATTTGCTTCCATGTTAATTGGGATTTCTTGACAAGGGAAAAGCATTGTTGTACCATTTCTAAGAAACTTTTATTAAATTTGCATGAAATAAACAAGTGGGGTATGGTCTCTTCTTCTTGTCTGCAATGGAGGCACATACCATCTCCAATACCCATTTTTTTTGCTCTAGAATTGGTCCACAGTCCTTTATGCATAATGAGCCGTAGCAAAATAGACTTCTTTGGGAAAATTATTGATGACCAAATTTTTGAGAATTGGAATTCCCACAAAATGTTCCATTTGGCATTCAATCTAACATGCACCGGCATTCCATTGAATGGCAAGGGGGGAATGGGCAGAAGGGTATTGAACTGAGACCAGTAAAAAGCATCCAATGTAAAGGCACTCCTGCATTGGATGAGCGTGGTCTTGTCTGGGTCCCACCTTGGAAACTCTGGACTGTAGAAAGAGCATATCATCTCTATTCAATCTAAACATCTGCATTAATTGATCAGGCCCAATCCATTTTTGTGTAGTGAAATCCCATATATCTTCCTAGCATTGTAAGCCTTTCTTTGATAATTTATGAGCTCTCTTCAAATTAAGTGCATCCACATAGTCGCCCAGGCAAAGAGAGAACCAAATGGAGTCCATAAGAAAAATACCTGCAGCTTTCCTATTAATCTTTGACAGGCATACTGTTTTTCTAACTCTATTCCATACAGACCACATACTTTTGACCACATCAGAGCCGAAAGGTTTGATCTGAATTTTGCTAAACAACAATGGGAGAAACGGGAGGTTTTTCCATTGAGGTCTCCCCGACAATCTATGCCCACTCTAATTTCTATGTATTAGTACCGACCAGTCTGACTCAGGTTGGTATATGCTTCTTATGATCCATTTGGCAGCCATTCTGTTGGCTAAATCCTCCACATTTGGAATCCCCAATTCTCCCTTCTGTTTGGGCTATGTGCAATATGTCCAAGCAACTTGGGAATTTTGTAAACATCAACATCCCCTGCCCATAGGAAATTTCTGCATGATGTATGAAGCTCTTTGATATTACTCTTAGAAGGTGTCCAGCATGAGAGGAAGTATATGGTTGTGGGAATGAGGAGATGTTTAAGCACAAACATCTACCTTGCTAAATTCTGTTGGTATCCTTTCTATCTATTAAACTTTGCCTTCACTTTTTCCATTACCCACCACCACTGACATCTCTGTTTCATGGTCACTCCGAAGCCCATCGGAATAACCAACAGTCTGAACACTTGACCCTCTTTTTGTTGAGATATCGAGCTCAACTAGTGCTACAACGGCGGCCATGGTGATAGCTTCCGCATCTACACTAATGGCATGGTTGGTCAGATTATGGTGGGTGATATGCGGCCAATGGGATGACAAGCTGTGTGAGCCATTTTGGATTACTAGAGGCTCGCATAGTTATAGCGCCACATCATTTAGTCGGCTTCACATTATGGACCGACCCTTGTATGTTTTAGTGGTTGAGTAGAGAAGAAGAAGATAGAAGAAAATTCAGCTATCCATCTCTCTCTTGTGTGTGTGTGTGTGTGTGTGTGTGTGTGTGTGTGTTTGCTTGCTAGGGTTGGAAGCTCTCCCTCTCCCCCACATTCTCTTTATGGTATCAGCCTGGTTCGTGTGTGAGAGCTAAGGAGGCAAGCAAGAGGCAAGAACAAGCAAGGAACGAAGTGATACTATATGGGTAAGAGCACCATCATCTCTTTCCCCTTCTTGGTTTAGGTACAACACCCCCTCAGTAGCTCTGGGAGCTACACATCTACGATTGAGGAGCTGTCTCGCAGGAGTGGAGCTATAGGGCAAGCATATTGTCTTGTATTGGACTTAATTTTTTCAGCTAGATTTGCGTTTCGGGCCCCGTTTCATTTACTGCAGGTATTTTCAACAGTTTTTTGGAAGTTCTAGTAGAGAACTATTTCTGCTCGAAATCTGGTTATTGCAATGCAGCAGTGCATTTTGGAAGTGCAGACAAGGTTTGCACATGTATTGTTGATACTAGGTGTATATACATGTACTCTGATCATATTTGGTGTCACACAGGCTGTGCTAAAGTACCGCTGCAGAGCAGTTATGTTTACAGGTTATTTGATTGCTGCAAGAAAACATGTCTGACGGAATTAATGAGATTGTTAGTGAGAAGCTGGATGAGAATAACTTCCATGGCTAGAAATTCAGAATGACTAGTTTCCTAATGGGTAAAGGATTTTGGGATTATGTAGAAGGAGACAATGAGGAGCCTCCAGAGTTATCTGAGAAAGAATGCCACTCCTGTGCAGATATAAAGACATTCAAGGATTGGAATCAGGGTGCAAGAAAAGTCATGTACTGGCTTTCAATTAGTGTCACCAGACACTATGATAGGACACATACATGATGCAAACACTCCAGCAGTTGCATGGCAGAATCTAGTTCAGATGTTCCAAACTAACACAAAGGCAAGGAAGTTGCAATTAAAGCAAGAGTTGCATACTGTGGAAAAGAAAAGTATGTCCACCAATGAATATGCCTTAAAGATCAAGGGCATTGTTGAATCCCTTGGATCTATCAATGTATCAATAAAGGATGATGATTTGGTGAGTGTCTATCTGAATGGGCTTAGCAAAGAGTACAAGCCATTCAAGACCTCCATTACAGTTAGGGAGAATATTTCTAACTTTCAGGACTTGATATCTATGTTGATCATAAAAGAAAAGGCTTTAGGTGAGGATTCTTCTTCACAAAGCAAGAACACATAGGAACATGCCTTCTACTCTAATTCAGGTAGAGACAGAGACAGAGGTAGAGGCCGTGGTCGAGGCTAAGGTGGTAGCCAACAAGGAAATCAGAATTCTGGACAACAATAGTCTAATGATTCACAACAGTAATCATACACAGGTGGAAGAGGCCAATCTAGAGGCCGAGGTGGTTGGCAAAGAAATCAAAATGCAAATAGCATAGAGTGCTATTATCGTGGCAAACCATGGCACATGACAAAGGACTGCTACAAAAAGTAGAATGACATTAAAAGTGGAAAGTTACAAAGCAAGGCAACTATGCATCATCTAGCAATCATGGAGGTGATGAGACAGAAGTGAGCAGCTATTTGTGATGCAGCACATGCTTAGTTCCATAATAGGGAATGTGTCAGGATCTCAAGATATATGGTATGTGAAATCTGGCGCCTCTAACCACATGACCAGTCATGCTGAGTGGTTTAGAGATATATAGTAGAAAATGGATAAACCAGGTTATGTAGAAATAGGTGATGATAGTGCGCATCCCATTGCGCATGTTGGTAAAGTGCCATTGTCTATGCAGGATGGCAAAATGAAGTACTTGGCTAATATACTTCATGTTCCGAATATTACAAAGAACCTGGATTCTGTTGGATAGATGGTTGAGCAAGGTCAGCAAGTGAGGTTTAATCCTCAAGGATGTTTTTTGAAAGACTTCAAAAATAAGTGTTGCTTGGTTACAAAGGGTAACAGAAATGGCAAGATGTTTACTTTGGATGTGAACATGCCTGAGATAAAGGCAGCCATGTTTGCGCATAGAACAGGTGTCGTTGCAGATATTGACATATGGCACAAGTGCATTGGTCATGTGAATGTACAAGGACTGAAGTCTATGCAGGCCCAAAATATTGTTGCAGGTTTGCCAAAGTTTAAGGTTGATGGTATATGCATAAGGCATGTAAAGCATGCCAACTTGGTAAGCAGGCCAAACACGCTTTCCCACATGAAAAGCATATCAGTGCAAGGCCATTGGATGTCATACATTCAGATGTATGGGGACCGACCAAGACTATAAGAATTGCAGGTTGCAGGTATTATGTTACATTCATTGATGGCCACACTAGGAAAGTGTGGGTTTATTTCATGAAGGAGAAAAGTGAGGTGTTTGCTCACTTTCAGAGATTTAAAGCTTTGGTCAAGAAGGAAAAAGGCATGCAAATAAAATGCCTAAGATCAGATGGGGAGAATATTTTTCCAATAAGTTCAGTGATTTCTTGAGAAAGCAGGGAATCAAGAGGTAGTTTACGTGTAGGTACACTCCGCCAATAGAATGGTGCTGTAGAAAAGAAAAATAGGCACATTGCAGATGTGGCACGTGCCTTGATGGCTAAAAAGAATTTACCACATTACTTTTGGGCAGAATCAATAGCAATTGATGTGTACATTATGAACAGGACACCCACTGTAGCTCTTCATGGTATAACTCTTGATGAACAGAAGTTTACAGGCACAAGACCGGATGTGTCTCACTTGAAAGTGTTTGGGTGTATTGCATATGTACATGTTCTTGATGAAGTGAGAAGAAAGTTGGATCGTAGGGTTCTGATAATCTGTCGATGATCACCACTCTAGCTTTGGCATTCCCAAATAATGTAGCAACTTTTCTAATAAATAGAGGTCCTAAACCCATATACTCGAGGGATTGGAGAATGAAGTCCCATTCTAATCTATCATATGCTTTGTCAAAATCAATCTTAAAGGACACAAAGTCCTAGTTAGTGTCTTGGGCATGTTCCACTCCTTCCCATAAGGCAATAATGGCATCAAGGATGTTGTTGGAATTAGGGTTACGGGAAAGCACACAAAGCTTGGAGAAGAAGAAGCAAGAATGCACACAACACACAATGTATTAGATTGTGTCAATGTACAAAAGATAAGTTAGCCCTAGAATGATGGGCGTATATACAAGCAGGGGGAAAAAACCTCCTTAAGAGGAAAAAAGTGCCCCAACGGTCCCGATAATGTACCTCAATGTGCTTTGTGCGAGCATGAAAAATTAGGTTTCTCGTAACTGCCAATGTGCTCTGACTGTCAGTGTAGATAGAGGTGGCAGACTCCTGTCCAACACCCAAGTCAGCACCATAAGCCGTCTGAGCCACACACACTCAACCGTAGCTGTGAAAGCTGGAATTAGGGTTGCGGGAAAGCACACAAAGCTTGGAGAAGAAGAAGCAAGAATGCACACAACACACAATGTATTAGATTGTGTCAATGTACAAAAGATAAGTTAGCCCTAGAATGATAAGCGTATATACAAGCAGGGGGAAAAAACCTCCTAAAGAGGGAAAAGTGCCCCGGCGGTCCTAAGTGTGTTCACACACATCACTGCCTATATATATGGCAACAAATCCCCCCTGGGAGTGATGGTGTGAACGAGAGCTAGCACTCATGTATAGGGAAGTGCCATGCCCGAAGTAGATCAGTCCACAAAGGGGAGCAAGCCCAAAGCTTTGCGGAAAGCTTCGAACTTCTCACGAGGAAGCGCCTTTGTGAAAAGATCGACGAGGTTGTCCTGTGTTGGCACATAGGCTAAGCTAATCTCTCCTGCTGTTGAGATTCTCTCCCTGACATAGTGATAATGCACCTCAATGTGCTTTGTGCGAGCATGAAAAACTGGGTTTCTCGCAACTGCCATGCGCTCTGAGTGTCAGTGTAGATAAAGGTGACAGACTCCTGTCCAACACCCAAGTCAGCCCCATAAGCCGTCTGAGCCACACACACTCAACCGTAGCTGTGAAAGCTGCCCTGTACTTAGCTTCACAACTAGAAGTGGCCATAGTAGGTTGCTTCTTGCTCAACCAAGATATGCATGAGCTACCGAGCATGAAACAAAAACCACTTGTTGTGGACACTCTTGTGTCATAGCAACCAGCCCAATTTGAGTCCGAAAAAGCATGTAAATCTGGCAGCAACGATCCCCCCTGGGATAAAACAACCCAAGATGTATGGTGCCACTCAAGTAGCGAAAGATGCGTTTAACTGCCATCCAATCCTGAGACCCTGGGCTATGCATAAACCTGCTCACCTGTGAGACTGCAAACTGAATGTCCAACCTCGTAATGCATACATAAATGAGGCAACCAACAGCTGTCTGATAGAGTGTGACATCAAAGTGATCTCCAGCATCATGAAGACTCAACTTCAAACCTGTCTCCATTGGAGTAGCAATAGGCTTACAGTCTTCAAGGCCAAATCTCCGCAACAATGTCTCAATATACTTTGTCTGACACAAAGCAATACCTCCATCACACTGTTTAAATTGTATCCCCAAATAATGATGCAAATGCCCCAAATCTCACATCTCAAAAGAGGCATTCAAATCAGCCTTAAAATCAGCAATATGACTCTCATTTGGTCCTGTGAGCAGCATGTCATCGACATAGAGAGCAATGATTAGATGTAAATCATCCACATGTTTAACATACAAAGTGCTTTCTCTTGGACTATTCTGAAAACCATGTGCAGTCAAATATGCATGTATCTTTTCATACCAAGCTCGTGGAGCTTGCTTTAAACCATATAAAGCCTTTTTCAACCTGCACACTTTGTTTTGCTGCCCTCTTTGAACAAAACCACGAGGATGTGATACATACACCTCCTCATGCAAATCTCCATTTAAGAACGCAGTCTTTATGTCCAACTGATGTACATTCTAACCATTATTTATGAGCTGCCAATGCACAAATGCTACGAATGGTAGTCATACGAAGTGGGAGCAAAGGTCTCATCAAAATCAATACCCTTTTGTTGAGCATAACCCTTTGCAACAAGTCTAGCCTTATAGCGATCAACACTGCCATCTGGCTTTCGTTTCAACTTAAAAACCCACTTACACCCAATGGCCTTTTTACCAATAGGCAAATTACACAAAGACCATGTACCATTCTTCATTATAGCATCATATTCACTTTGCATTGCAGCCAACCAATTTTTTTATTTTTGTGCCTCATCAAATGAGAGAGGTTCTTCCTCTTCACACATACTAGACACAACTAAAGCATAACAATCTGATGCATAAGAGGCATGCTGAAAACCTGAACGAGTACGACTAGACATAGGTGCATCAATTTTACTATCACGCAAGGTTTGCACCAGCCATTTAGGCATACCTCTAGCCTGCTCATTTTCAGCCCTATCCTCATCAATTACATCCTGTAAATCTGCATCAGAAATAGGCTGATCTATGATGTCGTTTGAAATCTGCATAGGCTGAATATTTGCCTCATTAGGACTTACATTTGAATTCCCACCTGTAAATAGAGACAACAATATATCAAATACATCCCGTGAGCTCACACCTGTCTCTTTGGTACATGATAACAAAGGCTGCACAGCATCTTCCACAAAAACAACATCTCGACTAATCAAGATATGCTTTGACTGTTGCGGATGATATAATCTGTAACCCTTGCTCTCAGCACTGTAACCAACAAAAATGCATTTGACAGCCTTATCATCCAATTTTCTACGTTGTTGCATAGGCACTAAAGCATAGGCCAAGCAACCAAAGACACGCAAGTGACCAATAGAAGGCTTCCTGCCATGCCAAGCTTCATATGGAGTAATAGACTGCAAGGCCTTAGTGGGACACCTATTGAGTACATATGCAACACACATGACAGCCTCAAGCCAAAACGTATGTGGCAAAGCTTGGCTCTTGACCATACATCATGCCATCTCCATAAGTGACCTGTTTTTCCTCTCAGCAATACCATTTTGCTGAGGGGTGTACGGCACTGTACATTGGTGTTTTATCCCACGACTAGCCAGAAATGCATCAAACTCTTTAGACATGTACTCCCCCCCTCGATCAGAACGGAGGGTGCCCACAGTACAATTGGATACATTTTCAACCATAAGAAAAAACTGTTTGAAGCACAAAAACACTTCAAACTTTGCCTTTAGTGGATATACCCATGCATGCCTTGAGTAATCATCAATGAAAGTCACGAAGTACAAGTGTTTACCAAATGACGGAGTTTGCATAGGCCCACATATATCACTATGTACAAGTTGCAATTTGCGAGTGGCCTGCATAGAACCATCCTTTGGAAATGCAGAACGCTGCATTTTGCCTAAAATACAGCCTTCACAAACATGTTTCAATGGTGCCTCAAGAGGGGCAATGAAGCAACCATATCAAATTTCTGCAAACGCAGCAAACTAGCAAAGTTCAGATGACCAAAACAAGCATGCCATAGTTTTGCATCTGAAACTACCTTTTCATCAGAAACTGCATTTGCTGAATCTTCCACACACTTTTCATAAGAATTGAGCCTATACAACCCACAAAACAAGGTGCCAGATACAATAATCGTATCACCATAAGTCAAATCATGAACAGTACATCTGTCATCCACAAATTTGATTACAAGTCCAAGTCTAGCAAGCGCAGAGACAGACAATAGATTCTTCTTTATCCCTGGCACATATAAAGCATCTGAAAGTGTGAAAGCGCTGCCATTTGTAGCAGTAAGCATAATTTTACCAATGCCCTTCACTGGGTAAGAAGCATTATTGGCACATGTGACAGTATTCCCATTAGGGACAGCCTCAAGACAAGTGAACATATCACGATGCGAGGTAATGTGCTTTGAGCACCACTGTCAAAATACCATACATGAGAGTCAACAAAAACTGCCAAACATGCATCATGTATAGATGGATCATACTGGCAATACACGCTGAACGCCCATTCTGTATCCTGCACAACATTTACAGAATCTGCATTTATAGAAGCATCCGCTATTGTGGCTGCATTTGACTCTTTCTTCTTTGCCTCTTTAGCCTTTAGCTTAGGGCAATTCTTAATGACATGATCAGTTGCCTTACAATAGTTGCACCTCATTTTTTTCTTGCCTTTATCAAGAGCCTTCTCAGATCTATTGTTGCTACCTGTGGAAGGAGAAGAAGTTGCAGACCTACTAATAGGAGAAGAAACAGTGGAAGGGGCTGCCTTACCACTTCTTCTCTGCTGAGCAGCAACAAATGCCTGATCAACTGCATGCTGCCTAGCCCTATTTTGCCTAGACTGCGCTTCTTGCAAGAGCTTGTTGTTGACTAAATTATCATACTTGACAACATCAGGTCTGTCCTCAGTAACAAGTCTCCATGTGGAAGCAAAAGTCTGATATGACTCAGGTAAAGCATCAAGAACAGTCTGCACAAGAGAATGATCTGGAATAATCTCACCTGCAGAAATCAACTGTTCCTTGAGATCTTTAATCTCAGCAAGAAAAACATTCATGTCATCATCTTCCTGCATAATCTTCGATTCTAGCTCTTTACGCAGGTAAGAGATTTTTGCCTCGTTGTTACGACCTGCATACAAACCAGCTAGAATATCCCAAGCCTGTTTTGCTGCTTTAGCTGAACGAATATATGGGGTGATGTTACGTTTGACAGAAAGTGCAATCAAGGCATGAGCCTGCGCATCTTTACCATCCCAACGAGCTTGTTCAGCAGTGGGTAAAACAGCACCAATAATAGAGCTGCTAGAACCTGTAACATCCTCAACAGATCCTACATCCACCGAACCTGGACATACATCCATACCCTGCACAATGTTCCACACTCCTTTTGCAACCAAAACATGCTGCATCATATATGCCCAAAGTGGGTAGTTGCTGTCTCCATCCAATTTGTCATCAGCAGACAACATGCAAAATACATCATTGCTGTTATCAGCCATGGCCACTGACTGAAACTGATGTAAAAGCTACCTATAATGAAGCAAAGACTGAACAGAGAACAACTCGTGCTATGTAGCATGATCCACAATAGAATACGTATGCCTGTTTTACAGAAAACTACACTGTCAAAATTTCTATAGAAAATGACGAACACACCTGTGCAGAACTTGCAATGCAAAAACGGAGCCCGAAACGACCTCAGATGCGATTTCTGAGAGCGCAAATTCCTGCGAGTCTATCTGCGGAGTATAGGGACCTGCAAGCGCTCGTGAAATCTCACCTCAATCGGAGAACATGAGTCGGAGGGTGCTGGTGGCGTAGCCCTGGGAGGAGCCCCGATGCCTGCTCTGATACCAATTGTTGGAATTAGGGTTGCGGGAAAGCACACAAAGCTTGGAGAAGAAGAAGCAAGAATGCACACAACACACAATGTATTAGATTGTGTCAATGTACAAAAGATAAGTTAGCCCTAGAATGATGGGCGTATATACAAGCAGGGGGAAAAAACCTCCTAAAGAGGGAAAAAGTGCCCCGGCGGTCCTAAGTGTGTTCACACACATCACTGCCTATATATATATGGCAACAGATGTATCAGCCCTTTATGAAACCTTTTCACTCCTCTCTTATCCACTGTTTAAGATTATTACTCAGTCTCATTGCCAGCACTTTAGCAAAGATTTTATATGTTGTAGGTAGCATGGACATAGATCGCCAGTTAGAGAGATCATCCTTTGAACCCCTTTTGTGAATCAGTTTGATTAATCCTTCATTCAGAGATATTGGTAGAGCTCAGATCTAGACTTTCTTCCCACAAGTAGGAGAGGAATCACTTTGATTAATCCTTCATTCAGAGAGATTGGTAGAGCTCAGATCTAGACTTTCTTCCCACAAGTAGGAGAGGAGGAATCATCAGTTCTTTAAACTGTTTGAAGAATTCAGCTGTGCTGGTAGACCATCTATTCCAAGGCTTTTCCCATTATTTAAGCAATCTCTCACATCTACAAGTTCCCCTTCTGATACATCAACTTCTAGAGACTTGGGGATAGTTTCCTATCTACATACTGAAATTACCTTACATGCCCTATCTTTCTCCTCATTCCTAGCTATAGGGGTGCTCTCTTGCAATGTTCATATTCTCCTCAATGGAAACCGCAGGGAGGCCTTGAGAATTTTTTCAAACATGGCTATATTCTTTGTCAGCTTTCTTTTTAAGGATTGCGAATATCTCTTTGGATGGCCTGTCGACCTTGCCTTCCCACCGTTCTCTTATAAACAGTTTAAGATGTTGGCATTGTATTTCTTCCTCCCTTCTCAGGTCATCTTTGAGATTATTTATTTCACTACTCAAATCCTCTTGAGATGAGGACAATCTATTTTTGAGAGCCTTAAGTCTATTACACTTATTGTTCCTTATTTGAGCTTGTACTTTAGTGACTTCTTTTTTTATTGAAAATACGAAGTTTTGAGTGTCTCGAACAGCACTAGACCAGGCTTTGGCAGGAGCTCAAAAAGAAGTTTGAGCTTGTACTTTAGTGACTTCTTTTTTTATTGAAAATAAGAAGTTTTGAGTGCCTCGAACAGCACTAGACCAGGCTTTGGCAGGAGCTCAAAATGAAGAGAAGGATTCATCCCATATTTTTTTAATCCCCTCCTTGGACTGACGGCATCTTGAATAGTTTGGGATCGGTATGGAACCACCCAGATTTGAGTTTCTGGCAGGAGGCTTTGAGGGTTAACAGGATTGGATAGTGAGGGAACAATGTTCTTCATCATGACTTGTACAGTTGAACTCATAAATTTCTGACTGAGAACATCCGATATGTAACATCTATCCAACCTTGCCTTCCTAGTCAGCATATCTATCCTCCCATTGCTCCAAGTAAATTCATTTGAAGAGGCCATATCATGTAGTGCATGAAAGATCTTACATTCCTCCCATCATTTCTTTTCTTGACCTCTGATTGTTTGACCTAGTTACCTGTATTTGTCCAAGTGTGACTCCACCATGTTAAAATCTCCTAGCATAATAATTGGAGAATTAAATCTCATCAGAGATGTTCAAAGCCCAGGTCTGGATCCTACAGGACCCGAGGCATACAAAGATACCACTGTAAATTCATCGTCCCCCGTGTCAATTTGAGAAGCAATCCATCTGTGGTGGAGAGGGTCCACTTGTACCTCCTTTATGCAAGAGGCCAATGTTACATCAATTCCAAGGGCTACTCCCCCACTTCCCTATGGATGGTTAGTTACAAACCATTTGTGATTCTTGGATACTATACACTCTCCTCCCCTGGTTGGCAAGGTTCAGCAATATCCTTTAGAAGGGGGGTCAACCGATTATTCTATTTTACTTCTAGGTTACCTTTTGGAAGCCAACTTTTGTTGAATGGTTTGTTTCTTCTACCCACATTTTGAAAGCCTCGATTATCATTCTCTGTGGATCTCTTCTATTCCTCCGGTTTAGGAGAAGGAGGGGTGAACTTAACAAGACAGTTTCTAATGAAGTGGTCCTTAGCTCCAAAGTGGAAGCATGTGTTAGGAATATTCTTATAGACTATAGGTTGGTCAATGGAGTATCCACTCCCTGCTGAGATTGTTAAGTTGGTAGGAAAATCTTGATTAATGTCCATCTCAATAATGGCTTGAGGGTGCCAACGAGGGTTAAGATCATCTATGGGTCTAATCCCTAGCAATCTACCAAGAGGGTTCACTACGAGTTTCAGAAGAGGACAAAGGTGCAAAGGTAAATTGGGGAGCTCCACCCAAATATGCACATTATGCGCGCACATAATAGCACCAAAGAGGGTTTAGGACCCAGGGGAGAAAAGTCCAGGGACCATCTAAACACAGACAGCAGGGAGTTCCTAACCATCCATTGTTCTGTCCCTAGAACATTAATGGCCATTTGCTCAGTTTTAAACAGGAAACAATAGTAGTTGTTTGGTAAGAATTGAGTCTTTTCTACCTCCCATCCCTTGATGATCCAATTGTTTCTAATCCACGTGCGCAGGAACTCTACTCAAGCCCTAGGTCCAAAACACAGTCCCACTACTGCTCTAGCCTGGTAAGAAAAATTCCACTCATTCACCAGATCTTCAGAGGTAATGAGACAAAAAGCTTCTTACTAATTCCAGGTAGCCGATTTTGCATTCGAGCAGGATTGTCGCTTCCCTCTTCGTTGCCTTCTGCTCTGCAGTGTAAGAACTTTGCCTTTGTCAACGCCTCGTCGACCCGTCGGACTTCTTCCACTTCTAAAGTCGGGGAAGTTATATCGTTCCTCTACGAGGTCTCCGATGACATTTCTTGGTTCGACTCGATCTCCACCTTGGGTTCTCTCATCTCGTATGCCATATTCTGGGTTATAACTTGAACATCATGCTTTGAGGGCTCACATGGATGCAAGATGAAGCTATGGTAGATGAAATGTGAAGGGAGCCATGGATTTAGTGATAGGGGTGAAGAGATTAGTGAAGATAATCAACTTGTGGAATCATAAACACATGACCACGACTTGGATTAGCCAAAATGAGTGTAACCCTTCATTTTCATGTGGCTCTTAATATAGCCAAGAGATTACAAAAGATGTGGACACAAGTGATGCCACCTCAACTCTGAAATATCCCCAAATATCTCCTTTCCATAAGAGGCCGTTCACACACCTTCACACACCCCCCCTTGATACATACTCCTTGTGCATCTAGGCACCACATTTTAAACACCCCCCCGTGTGCCATCTAGGACACATGTCTAGGTGTGAGGTAGACATCATAGGCATCTTGACCTAACATACAACTAGGCATCTTGGCCTTACACATGAACTAGGCATCTTGGCCTTTACATCATTCTACCATGGCTATATCATCGGTGCCATCATCGGGTAGAAACAATACAACAAGATACAAGGGGTGGGTGAAAACTCCATAGCTTCAAAAAAGTGCTTCCATATCCTCCTTTGGAAAGGAGGCCTCCATCACATTCGCTTGTTGAGGTTGATTCTTTGACCAACAGTTGCTTTCCATGTGTCCGAGTTTCCCACACACCGTACATTCAAGATTTGGTTTATCTTTGAATTTGCATGTGTTGAATGTGTGGCCTAACTTGCCACAATGATTGCATCTAGGCTTGAATTCCCTTTTACCAGCATAAAGTGCCAAGTCCTTTGATGAGGACGCTCCATTTTCATATTTTCTTTTCATCTTTTGCTCATGTTCAAGCAATGAGGCTTGTACATCATTCAAGGTTAGATTAGAGTTGTTAGACAAGATTTCAACTATGTTGGCATACTCGTCTTTCCTTTCACATCAAGCAAGCAAAATAGGCTTAACTTCATCTCATCATCAAGTGTCTTACCAATGGTGGCAAGCTGTTGCTTAATGCTTTTATACTTGTTGATGTGACTTGTTAGATCATGGCTAGTACCTAGGTTGAGTTGATACAATTGCATGAGTAAATGAACTTTGGAGTGTTTTTCATGTGTACCAAACAACTTGTTTAACTCTTCCCATGCATCCTTGGCCTTCTCAATCCTAGTGATATGATGAATGACTTCATCATCCAATGCAAGTGCTATGAGTCCCAAGGCTCTCTCATTCTTCTCATTCCATGCAATTTTCTAGGCTTGCTTGAGTGTCCCTCCCTTCAATTATTCCCCATAATTTTTTCTTCATGATTGCATACATGATTTTTGACTGCCATGTGTGGAATCCAACACCACTAAACTTGATAATTTCATCATGTGGTGGTGCCATGATGAGTAGGGGGTCTTACCAAAGTCCCCGTCTATGCGGTGGTACTTGGCAGTGTCTACCCTTTACAATGATTAGCATACAGAGACTTATGACCACTTTCCTTAATGTGAAAGACACTTACATACATTCCATATCCTTTATTGATTTTGTAGAATGTTTCAACTTGGTAGCATCCACATCAATGAAGGAGTGTACAACACTCATCAATGAAAAGGTCCACTAGTGAAGGTTAGGCATTACATGACAACTTAACCATGATTTCTCATGGGTTCATGGAAGAAAAGAAGTTTTGAGCAAGCCCTCCACCAAACACTTTAGAAAGGTTCAAGAAAACACGTGTACTTGTGCCTGGATTAGTCCTTAATACTATGATTAAGGTCTATAATTAAAAATGTTCACAACACCTCAAGCTTTTAAGCTATGGAAAACAGGGATGGGTCTGATTCTTTAATTAGTGTGAGCAGCTCCTTGAGTCTTTTGAGAAGCCCTCTAGTGAGCTTCTAGAGCACCCCTAGGCACACCTCTGTGTTAGAGGAATTAGGATGAAACGCTATATATAGCAGGTACAAGGCAGAATGGCGTAGACCTGTTGGCGACGAGTTCTTGAGACGAAATGGCACTCGATTTTGCAGCTTTGCCCTCAAATTGGTTTAGGGATTTTGAAGCCTGAGTGGGTTGAGAGTACTCCTTTCAAATCCTACACCAAATGGTTGGTTATAGCATCTATGCACGACTCAGAAAACCAGGTTGGGGTGGAGCTTCCATGGAAGCTTGGAGAAGATAAGCTTGTGATTAAGAAGGGATTAGTGGATGATTAGTGCAAGGGGTTCAAGAAATAGTTTGGAGGAATGATGGAGGATGTTATAGGATCAAAAATGCTCTAATACCAACTTGAACATCATGCTTTTAGGGCTCACATGGATGTAAGATGAAGCTATAGTGGATGAAATGTGAAGGGAGACATGGATTTAGTGATAGGGGTAAAGAGATTAGTGAAGATAATCAACTTGTGGAATCATAAGCACATGACCACGACTTGGATTAGCCAAAATGAGTGTGACCCTTCATTTTCATGTGGCTCTTAATATAGCCAAGAGATTACAAAAGATGTGGACACAAGTGATGCCACCTCAACTCCAAAATATCCCCAAATATCTCCTCTCCATATAAGGGGCCGTTCACACACCCCCCCTTGATACATAATCCTTGTGCATCTAGGAACCATATTTTCAATATTGTAGACTGCACGGAAGTCTACAGCCGGTTCTAAAGATGGATGAAAGTGCCTAAAGGTAAGGTTATCCAAACCTAAGTAAGGGGAAGGTGCCACTTGGTGCCCATGTAGTGGGGGGGTTGCATGGCGGTTTTCCTACATGAAATCTTTCATCCTGATTGAAGCATGCCAGGCCCCCTGCATACCTTGTACTGATTGTTCCACCTGGGATGACAAGCCCTCCAAATGAAGTTGCATTCCTTGTACTGATTGCCCCGCCTAGGGCGATGAGCCTTCCATAAGAGAAATCGGTTGTATTGGTTTCAGGGATGGCTGCTCGGAAGTCGGTTTGGGGGTACTCGAATTGGAACCCCCTGGTGCCATGGGGGAACCCCCCAAGGCCAAAGTGCACAGCAAGCAGTCATCCATACAGTTTTTAGGGTTAAGCCAACTCTTTTAATTCTTCATCAAGTAGCGTCCACAACCATGTTACGTGTATTTATGACAAGCAAGAGAACATGGGATGGATTGCTAAAGATGTGATGTGAATATGACAATATGTACCCAAAATCTTTATTTATTTATTAATAATTAATGAATGTTGAGTTTTACTAAGGTGCATGAACGTTGGAAAGAAACGATGTAGAGAAAGTAACCTTAGAAAAAATAAAATTAATTAAGTGGCCACTGAATTAATACAACCAAAATAAATTGAATATGACAATAATAGAAGGCCAAAAAGTTAAAAAACTAATGAACAATTCCATAAATAAAAAGGCTCCATGTAAAATTTTGAAAGCCCCAAATTCCTTTTATTCAATACTCACGGACCTCAAATTTGAAGGTTCCAATAGCCTTCAAAGGGAGATGATAGGTATACTCCCGACAAGAAGGGTTCAAATGATTCTATCCTTTCAAAAGAAGGGCATGCTTTTTGCTCATTCAAGAACACCGAATGTGGCTACCTAACCAAAAGCATCTCACTAAGAAACTTCTAATGCATTTTTTGCCACCATTTTACACAAAATATAAAGAAAAACTTGCCAATCCATCTATATAGAAATCCTTCTCGAGCTCAATACTAGGAATAACCACCAACTTGAGAGTTCAAAGCAAAGCTTTACACTAGACCTCTGGATTAATAATGTTCAATCCCCCTTTGTATTTAGAAAAGGTAATATTTTCCAAGCAACTCTGGCCCTGGTATTTGGATGCCATGAAATCCTGACCATAAGCAGTTGCGTATGACCCTCTATAGCTATCTAATGCACCTACAGTGATAACACCAACAAGAAGTGGCATAACAAGTGGCAAGCAACACATGGTTTACTACTAGGGCTCTAGATGATAGATCGAGCTTCCTGGAGCTCCAATGAAGGAGATTTTTCTTTATGCTCATGATAGGGACAAACTAGTGTGGGTAGGTGTAATGTCTATTCCAACTTGGCTAAGCTATCTGGCAATGTGTCCTCTCTCAATCCGTGTGAATCTAGCATTTATGCCCCAATCAATTCTCTCAAGGTCACTAACCCAAAATCTAGTAGACTTATGCCAATGTATAAAGGCCCCTACTACTAGACAAAGCTCTTCCAAGGTAGTGCAAAATAAGCAAATGCATGAGTACGATGCCTCTCAAGAAACATCGTTTGTATCATCAGCCAACTCAAAGTGCTACACAGTGGCAATCTCAATCCAAATACTCTGGCATTAGAGCAAAGGAAAATTCTCAAATTTTCTACAACAATATAGCTAAGGGGAAGCCCTATTGTATAGAGCAAAAAATCTAGAAGCACTCATCTCGACCTCTACAACAAGCAAGCACTCATCTCGACCTCTACAAGCACATTATTGTGAGCCTCTTGATAAAGGCAAGACTTTGATGCAATCTTGAGAAAATCCCATGCATGCAAGATACCCTCTAAGAAGTCCCAAACCACTATATCATATGCTTCCTCAAAATCAAGTAACAAGATTGCCAAAGGCTAATTACTTACCTTGGCCCGCTCATCACCTCCTAAAAGGAAAAGATGTTATCAAAGATGCTTCTTTCTTAGAGGAATCCATTATGTGTGTCATGAATAACTATTTATAACACTAGCTACAATCTCATGCTCACTGTCTTGGCAAAAGAATTTTGTATGCAGTCCCAAGTATGTAATAGGCCTACACTAAGCAATGTTAGTCTTATCACCACTTTTAGGAATTAGGTGAATAATGTTGAGATATTGAGATCAACTAGTGCTGCGGACATTGATGACCCACTTGGGTGTGATAGCTTCCGCACTTATGCCACTAGCATGGTTGGTGAGATTATGGTTGATATGCATTCATCAGTGGATGGCAGGCTGTGTGATAGCCCACTTTGGAGTATTAGTGTTATAGCATAGTTATAGCACCAACTCATATAGTCAAGTTCACACTATGGACCGACCATTATATGTTATTGTAGGAGAGCACTTTCCCTTATAGTATATACTCTTATCTTTTTAGTTATATGGTTGTAGAGAAGAGAAGAAGATAGAAGAAAATTCAGCCATCCATCTCTCTCCTGTGTCTTGCTTTCTCTTTTGTGTGTGTGTGTTTGCTTGCAAGGAACTCAAGCTCTCCCTCTCCCCCGCATTCTCTTTATGGTATCAGAGCTCAAATTTGTGTGAGAGCTAAGGAGACAAGCAAGAGACAAGAACAAGCAAGCAAGAAAGCGGTACATGGGTAAGAGCATCATCATCTCTTCCCCTTCTTGTTTAGGTATGACACCCCCTCAGTACCTTAGGAAGCTACACATCTCCAATTGAGGAGATGTCTTCACAAGCTTGGGAGATGCATGTGTGGTGCATAGTACTTTCTACTATAGCTTTTCTGCCAGAATCACATTTCGGTCTCCGTTCGGTCGTCAATACAAGGTGTTTTTAGTAGTTTCAGGAAGTTCTAGTAGAGAACTGTCTATGGTGGTCAAATTCTGATTATTGGAGTGCAGTAGTGCATTTTGGGAGTGTAGATAGTCTTTGCACATGTATTGCTAATCTTGGATGTATATACATGTACTCTGGTCACATCTAGTGACCTATAGGTTGTGTTGAGGTACCACTGTGGTGGCAGTCACAAAAGATACTGCTGTGTTATAGGTTGTATACAGAAATTATCTATGTGCAGGTTTCTAGTTTATAGGCAAACATGTCTGACAGACTCAATCATATTGTCAGTGAGAAACTAGACAAGAACAACTTCCATGTTTAGAAGTTTAGACTGACCAATTTCCTGCTAAATAAAAGATTTTGGGACTATGTCGAAGGAGACAATGAGGAGCCTCTAGAGTTATCTAAAGAGAATGCCACTTTAGCAGATATAAAGGCATTCAAGGGCTGGAACTAGGGTGCAAGGAAACTCATGTATTGGCTTTCAATCAGTGTCATAGACATAATGATAGGACACATACAAGATGCCAACACTCTAGCAGTTGCATGGTAGAACCTAGTGCAGATGTTCCAGACCAATACAAAGGTAAGGAAATTACAGCTAAAACAAGAGCTACATATTGTGGAGAAGAAAAACATGTCTATCAACAATGAGTATGCTTTAAGTATCAAGGGCATTGTTAATTCCCTTGGGTCTATCAATGTATCGATGGAGGATGATGATTCAGTGAGTGTTTGTTTAAATGGGCTTCGTAAAGAGTACAAACCATTCAAGACATCCATTGTAGTCAGAGAGAATGTTTCTAACTTTTGGGATTTATTTTTTATGCTGATCATAGAAGAAAAGTTTTTGTGGGTAAGGATTCTTCTTCATAAAGTAAGAACACATCAGAACATGCCATCTACTCCAATTCAGGTAGAGGTAGAGGCAGAGGTCGTGGTCGAGGCCAAGGTGGTGGCTGACATGGAAACCAGAATTATAGACAACAACAATCCAATGATTCGAAGTAACAACAACCATACACAAGTGGAAGAGGCTAGTCTAGAGGTAGGGGGCTAGAGAGGCTGAGGTGGTTGGTAAAGAAATCATACAAGTAGCATAGAGTGCTACTATGGCAAAGGACTGCTTTAAAAATTAGAATGACATTAATAGTGGAAAGTTATAGCAAGGCAACTATGCATCATCTAGTAAACAGGGTGGTGATGACAAAAGTGAGCAGCTATTTGTGATGCAGCAGCACATGCTCAGTTCCACAATGTCACGATCTGAAAATATATGATATGTGGATTATGCCACCTCTAACCACATGACTAGTCATGGTGAGTGGTTTAAAGATATGCAGAAAATGGAAAAATGGAAAGATATGCAGAAAATGGAAAAAACAAGTTATGTAGAAACGGGTGATGAGACTGCACATCCCATTGCGCATGTTTGTAAAGTGCCATTGTCTATGCAGGATGGTAAAATGAACATGTTCTAAATATTACAAAGAACCTGGTTTCAGTTGGAAAGATAGTTGAGTAGGGTTTGCAATGAGGTTTAATCCTTAAGGATGTTTTGTGGAAGACTTCAAAAATTAGTGTCACTTGGTTACAAAGGGTAAAAGAAATGGTAGGATGTTTACTATGAATGTGAACATACCTGAGGTAAAGGAAGCCATGTTTGTGCATGGAACAAGTGTCATTGCAGAATTGACATATGGCACAAGCGTATTGGTCATGTTAATATACAACGGCTAAAGTCTGTAGGTTCAAAATATTGTTGAGGTTTGCCAAAGTTTAAGGTTGATTGTATCCATAAAGTATGTGAAGCATGCTATCTTAGTAAGCATGCCAAACATGTTTTCCCACATGAAAAGCATGTTAGTGTAAGGCCATTATATGTTATACATTTAGATGTATGGGGATAAACAAAGACTACAACAATTACAGATTACAGGTATTATGTTACATTCATTGATGCACACTGGGAAAGTGTGGATTTTTTTATTTTTTATTTACTACTAGGAAAGTGTGGATTTATTTCATGAAGGAGAAAAGTGAGATGTTTGCTCACTTTCAGAGATTTAAAGTCTTGGTCGAGAAGGAAAAAGGCATACAAATAAAATGCCTGAGATCAAATGGTGGGGGAAGTATTCCTCCAATGAGTTCAGTGATTTCTTGAGAAAGCAGGGAATCAAGAGACAGTTTACATGCAGGTACACTCCACAACAGAATGGTGTTACAAAAAGAAAAAATAGGCACATTGGAGAAGTGGCACATGCCTTGATGTCTGAAAAGAATATGCCACATTATTTTTGGGTAGAAGCAGTAGAGCAACTACTGTGTACATTATGAACAGGACCGCCACTGCAACTATTCATGGTATGACACCTAAACAGAAGTTTACAGGGATCAAATCAGATGTGTCTCACTTGAAAGTGTTTTGGTGTATTGCATATGTGTATGTTCTCAATGAAGTGAGAACAAAGTTAGATCCAAAGGCATAAAAATGCATCTTCATTGGTTGTGCTTTGGAGCAAAAGGGTTATAGATGTTATGACCCTACCACTCATGAGATGTGAGTAAGTAGAGATCTTATCTTTGAAGAGATGAGTATCTGGTATACACCAACAGTGAAGGTAGCAAAAGATGCAAATGTAAGAAGTATGGATGTTCCACCACATGTAGAGCAACAAATCATAGGTGCTTAGTGGACCTGGAGAGTCCTCTAGTAGTGGATCTAGTATTAGTCCATGGTCAGGCATATTGAAGATAAGTGTAGGTTTACATGTATTATGCAAAGGAAAGAAAGCGATAGATAAACCTTTTGTGCCTGATTTGTCAGTAGGTCACTCATATGTGGATGGTGACTCTAGTGGCTCTGAGCAGGACCTTGATGAGGAGCTTGGCAATAGTAGGTCTAACCTTCTTAATGTCCCTTATTGGGATATACATCATCCTGTCAAAGTTTAGATAGAACCCCGTTAATACCACTTGTGGGTTATCCGAGAGGTCTCGCTCAATTCCAACACATGGATGACATTGGCCATCTCTCCAAGAGTGTCCGTATTTGCATCAATAAAGACTGGGATTTGGTTGGTTTTATGGAAGCTGTAACATTGTAAAACATGTCCTTCATTGGTTTCTATGTTACTAGCCTGACCTCTTACTTGTTCACTCATGGCCCTTCTCTCACCCATTGGTCTTCCAGCTTGGGGCCTTTCATCTCCTTCTAAGACAACTCTCCTTATAAACACTATGTGGTCTTGTTCAGCCACTTTCGTCGTGTGCTTGGATGATGAATTGGGCTAATGTCCCACAATCGTAATTTGGTATCCTCCCTCCATTGTGAAGGATTCCTTGTTTGCTTCCAAACTAGAATCTAGAGCTACAAGGGTAGTTAGATATCAATTCTTAGTGCTATCCCACTCCCTAGTGTTGGTGCATATGATAACATCCCATGCTCAAACATTGGGTTCGATAATGAAGTTGTAATGATTCAGCTCAAACATAAATGCATAAGCACTTGGTCCAACACATAAGTCACTTGTGGAGATTCTTTTTATGGTATTTCTTAATTTTTTAAGATTTTTGGGTTTTCTATGCTTTTTCTATTTTTTATGATTTTTTGGTAACTCTTCTTAATTTTTCAATGTTTTTTTGGTATTTTAGAAGGTTTTACATGTTTTATGGTGTTTCCCTAGGATTTTAGTACGTCAAAGTCTCAATTTATGTTCAAGATCCCTTGCACTAACTAGTTTCCTAATTTTTTAATTCCTTTGGAGTTTTATCTCAGTAGAATCGACGATCCTACTCGAGTGATTCTCCTCATAATTTCACTAAAAATTATTTGAGATAAAACGATTCCAAATGAAATGATCCTTGTTAGAACGATTCCATTTAAAATGATTTTGGTCACAAACGATCATATCAAAAGCAATTCTACTTTTTGAATTGTAGAAATCCAATTATACGATTCAAGACTTAAGGGATCGGAGCAATTAGACTCTAGCGATTCTAGATTTTGGACGAGTCAACTCTTGGATCACAGGTGATTCAAGTTGTCCCATGATTGAGACTTAGATCAACAATGGGCGCTTATACCTTTGGGATCAGAATGATCTGACTATTTACCAAAACAACTGTCAGTGTCAGCCAATCGCTCCTCGATTGTAGTGTAACTATTGCACTGTCAGTAAATATTCACTAGATTTGGCAAGCACACTGGCATTGAAACCCACATTCACGACCGTTATGGCCAATTAATGTGCCTGCAAACGATCCTAGATGTCAAGTCAATGATAGTGGTAGCCTAGTTAAAATAATCTGACTCTAGGGGGGTTAGATTGGACAACTCTACCCTAAATGATCCTCCTTCTAGGATTGAAACAATCCCTAACACTAGGAAACGATTCCACTTTACTGCAAGTTGTTTTCCTAGATTTTCCCTAGTTTTTTGCTTGGCACTTAGCTTAGTAATGGTTCCAAGATGGTTATTCTACCATGTAAACATCCTAATTGAATTATTATTTTAAATTAATTTGAAAGAATGGGCTAGTTTTTGACCTTTAGATATAATGGAAAATTTCCTAATTTAGCTTATAATTAGCTTGTTTAATGTAGTCTAATGCGTATGATGTTAATGGAAAAGCCTAACAAGCGAGATTACTAACCTCAATCTTACAAGGGGGAGCTCAACTCAGCCATCCATCTCCACCAATGAAGCAAAACAACAAAAAACACAAAAGAAGGATTATGGGTTAGGAAAAGCTCAATCAAATCATATATACTTTACTCCTAATCACTCAATCACACACCCTAAACTCAACACACAATCACTTTACCACAAGTTTTGTAACTCATGAGCAAGAGAAAACAAACAATGGATCAATAGAGCGTTCTAATTTCTAAGAAAGAGCCCTATGCGCAATAGAGTTCTACCCAAACCTTGAGCCCTATTGGATCCTCATCAAGCTGTTAGAAGCTCAAGGCTTCTACGAGGGAACCCATTTCTTTGAGTCTCAAGAACATTCCCATCCACATAACCCCTAAAGCTAAAAAGATCCAAGTGACGACCTTGGCACCCACTACCCTCAAAACATCCAATTGACAACCTTGGCACCTAGTACCCTCAAAAGATCCAAGTGGCGATGCATCATTGGATCCCAAAAAAACAGCTAGAATTCTATTGAAGGGAACCCCCAGATCTGGGTGCCAAGATCAAAGAAACTCATGCCCCAGACTCCCACAAGCACACTCGTGAACAACACCCAAGGCCTTACCTTTGACACCACCCCCAAAGCTTAAGTAATAATGGAAAGCGATGGTAGCACCCCCGATGTGCATGATGCCAAATTTGCCAATGAAGCACATAGTAGAAACCTTAGTCACACCACCAAGCCTATGCACAATGGTTGCACCCTCGATTATTCAAATTTTAGATGAGACACCCAAGGTGCTAAATGTTTCACTATGCCTCAAAACCCTAAGGTGCTAAGTGTTTCACAGATGCCCCAAAACCCTAAGGGATCCTCATAATCCCATGACCCCTTCGTGTGCCATGCCACACCATTAACTCACCAGCCCTGGAAGGCCAAAGTTTAGACAAGAACACCAACAAAGCTAACCGTGGCGGCATCTAAGATTTTGTCGTGGATGGGCAAGAAATTCTCTACCCTCACCCATTGTGATCACGTGCATGATAAGCCTCAAACCCTAAGCCCATATGTACATATGTAACGTAGCCCCCCTGCTCACAAGATAGTTACTACCTTCATGGAGAATGATTTAAAAAAATAAAAACCCAAAAACATAATAAGAAACATCCAAAAAACACACTTTTGCACACATATGCACATGCAACATGCACACCTACCTTCACGTATATGTATACCCTCATTTACACACACCCACAAGTGCAAACACTCTTACACAGTCACATTCACCCACCGTCACGCATATATGCACCCTCATTTACACACGCCTACAAGTGCACACAGTCTTACACATTCACATGTGCATGTGCACCACACCCATGCATGCACCCACATTTATGTTGGAGATGCAATCCACACTTCTAGAGAGAACCAGCTCACATGGTGAGGCTGGGTTTGAATTTTGGCAAGTTGAGGTTTCTACAAATTGGATTACCGGAGGTCACCTAACACCTTAAGGTTTTGGGGTCTAAATGGCTAGACCAATTTGTAGAACAGCTTAGTTAAGCGCACTTGTGCAAGAACAGAACTAGGATGGGTGACCTCCTAGGAAGTGGGAGGATCCATGTTTCCAACATGGTATCAGAGCCCAGGTTGTGATGTTGGAAGCTAAGACCTCAACCAAAGTGTGGCTTGAGGGGGGTGTTGGAGATGCAATCCACACTTCTAGAGAGAACTAGCTCACGTGGTGAGGCTTGGTTTGAATTTTGGCAAGTTGAGGTTTCTACAAATTGGATTACTGGAGGTCACCTAACACCTTAAGGTTTTGGGGTCTAGATGGCTAGACCAATTTGTGGGACACCTTAGTTAAGCGCGCAGGAACACAACTAGGATGGGTGACCTCCCGGGAAGTGGGAGGATCCATGTTTCCAACAATTTACACATGCACGTACACCACACACTGTACATGCACACACATTCCCATAATTACCTATGTACCTTGCACATGTGCATACACACATGTGCACCCCATGCATTTACACTCACACGTGCATACACTTACACTTTTGCCCACTTATTTGCACATACACATGTATTCCACCCATTTGCCTCATACATGTATATGCACATGTACACACATCACACATGCATACGTGCATGCACCCCATGTATACTAACGTGTACACACACATTTATATAGAACACAGTGCATGGGCACACACCCACCCAATTACATAAAGTACACCCACATCCACACACACACACACTTGCATGCACCTCACGTAAACCCAATTGTATAACATGCGCACACACATTTGCATAGCACACCATGCATGCACACACACCCTGCTCGCACACATGCATGTGTACCCCCCACCCAGTTACATAATGTGCACACACACTTGCATTCATGTGCATACACCCCATATATTTACACATTTACACAACATGCATGCACACATTCACTCGAGCACACATATGCACACGTAAATGCACCTTGTGTGCTTGCACATGCACACTCACTTGCATCATGCACACACTCACATCCACACACATTTACACAACATGCATGCACACATTCACTCGAGCACATATATGCACACATAAATGCACCTTGTACGTTTGCACGTGCACACTCACTTGCATTTGCATCTCATGCACACGCTCACATCCACACACATTCGCACATCGTACACGCACTTGCACCATGCACACACATTCACCCACACATACACAACCGACACGTGTGCGCATCGCACCCCATCCATGCACAACCCAGCTCCCTCTGTAGCCTTTAATCCCACCCCCCTCTAGCCTCTAATCCCCCCCCTTCCCTCCTTTTTTGATTAACTAATAATGTGTGTGTGTGTGTGTGTGTGAATAACAAACCCCCCTTCTTTCTATTTGTCCATTATATATGTAATTATTTAAAAGATAATAAATTTAATTAATTTATTAATTATTAAAAATTTAAAAACAACCTCTCCCTTTATTTGTTATTTCCCTATTAAAAAAGAGCCTCCCTTTTCTTTTATTTTTTTCTTTTTATTTTCTAAAAAAAATTAAAATTAAACAATCAATTTAATTAATTAAATAACAATTAAATTAAAAAACCCTAACCCCCCCATCCCCTTATGTCTACACAAGTGCACCTACCTACTTCCCCTTCTCTCCCCCTTCGCCTCCTTGCCCCGACCTTTATTACCCTGTTCACCTGCGTTGCTCGCCACAGCCTAGTTTGTCGCTTTCATGTCCCCCTGCCACCTCTCCACATCGTGCCCTCTATGCCCAATTGGGCCTGCCTTTCTTCCCATCATCTCTTTCCTCCCTTTTGCCACCGCTTGTTGGCCACCTCTCGCGTCATCTCTAACCTTTACCCTTTTGAAATAGCAAGTGATGTTGGGTAAATGTTAGTATAGGATCCTCAAACATGTATCAGTTGTATAAGTCATAGATTAGGGAGAACTTAATCAAGCCTATTAGCCATGATTAATGGCTAATAGAGATGTACTTAAGCCTATAAAAAGGCACTCTATCTAATGGATTATCACATGAGCTTTTTTGCATAATTAGCACTAATTATGATCAAATTTCTAACCCATTAAGGATTCTACTTTAGTGGTGTTGCTAAACACTTGTGCACCATTAATGGATTATCACATGAGCTTTTTTGCATAATTAGCACTAATTATAATCAAATTTTTGACCCATTAAGGATTCTACTTTAGTGGTGTTGCTAAACACTTGTGCATCATCAAAATCAATTTGTCCCTTTATTTAGTACTCCAATTTACTCTCCCAAATCAGGGTATTTTGTGGTTTTATAGTTTTTGAAATTGGGAAGTATTAATCATATGAAATGCATATCTCCACCGTCGTGAGGGACTAGACACTAGCATTGGGTAAATCCACTCATAGTTGATAAATTTAATGGTGATGGTTTCCATACATGGCATGTAAAACTTAAGTTTGTTCTCATGGAAGATGGGCTTTAGGGAATAGTAAGTGGAAGAGAGAAGTGACCCGGATTAGAAGGGGAAGAAAAAAGGTTTTCATACATAGTTGATGTTTAATGGTGACAGTTTCCATATATGGAAGGTAAAACTTAAGTTTGTTCTCATGGAAGAGAAGTGTCCTAGATCAGAAGGGGAAGATAAAAGGTTTTTATACATAGTTGAAATTTTTAATAGTGATGATTTCTATGCATGGCAGATAAAACTTAGGTTTGTTCTCATGGAAGATGGGCTTTAGGGAATAGTAAGTGGAAGAGAGATAAAACTTAGGTTTGTTCTCATGGAAGATGGGCTTTAGGGAATAGTAAGTGGAAGAGAGAAGTATCCTGGATTACAAGGGGAAGAAAAAAGGTTTTGGTTTGGAAGAGATAACACATATCTAGCCATCATTACATTAGGGTAGGAAATAGTTTCATCCATCACATTGCATCAAAAGAAAAATCTAAAGGATCATGGGATGAACTAGAGAAGTTAGGAAATAGTTTCATTACATTACATTAGGGCTAGGAAATAGTTTCATCCATCACATTGCATCAGAAGAAAACTCTAAAGGAGCATGGGATGAACTAGAGAAGCTATTTGGTGCTAAAAAAATAACTCTAAAATTAGTCTTAAAAATCAGTTTTTGGGTTGGACATCAAGGATAGTTAGTCACTCCAAGCACATTTAACTAAAATAAAATAAAAAGCTTTATGCAACAACTTGAAATATGGAAGAGGAGGATGCCATAGCAATCCTTCTCAAGAGCATATTTAAATGAAAAGTTTTATACAACAACTTGCATGTGTTGGGTCTCCAATATGGAAGAGGAGGATGCTATAGAAATCCTTCTCAAGAGCATAACCTTGGAAGCATTTACCATGTTGGTGGCCACCTTTTAAGAATTTAACCTACCTAACCTTTACTGGCATTAAAACAGCCTTGATCAAAGAAGAAAAAAGGCTTAAAGCCACAGTAGATGGATCTTCATCATACTACGAGGAGAAAGCATTCTTCACCAAATAATGAAGAGGAGCCAGAGTGAAGTGTAACTTTTGTGGCAAGCGAGGCCACATAGAGAAAGGTTGTTGGAGCAAGAAGAACACTCTAACAATTAAGCAAGAAGAACACTCTAACAATTAAGCAAACATCACCAAAGAAGAGCCAAATGAAGGGGCTTCCCAAGAAGGAGGCTACTCATCGGGGGACGACTCTTCTAGGTGATGGAAGAGGACACCCCTCTCACCTTATATTTAAACCCACCCATTGTACTCCTACCCTTGTGCAAAACTACAGGCTCTAAGCTAACATTGTAGCCTATGAGGCACCTATTAAACTACTCTAGCAAATGACTAAGAGTATAGATCCAGTGTATATGGTGGTAGTAGCTCATCACTTGAGGGGGAGTGTTGAAATAGCAAGTGATGTTGGGTAAATGTTAGGAGTAAAGGGGAGTGGTATATGGCCCTCAAACATTTATATGAGTTACATAGTCATAGACTACGTTTCAACGAGGTTCAAAGGAACCCAAATATGAAGGAATATGTGGAATGTCCAGCCCATGTGGAGGCCAAAAGTAGGCGCCTAGAAGAAGGTGGGTGTTATGGAATGTCTAGCCCATGTGGAGGCCAAAAGTAGGCTCCTAGAAGAAGGTGGGTGTTATGGAAATATATTTTAGCCCTCTTAAAATATTACTCTATCCTCTTAGATAATTCGGGGATGCTTGGATTATCTTTGCGTCAAGCCAAATTATGTTAATATCATGGGTGATGCCATTATAAATATTAATACGTTTTGTGGATATTGTTATGGCTCACCCTAACCCCCCTTGAAACACATCCAACAAGATATTACCTAGTGAACTGCAACTATCGTAGGATCTTGCCAATGGCCGAGCTCATAACCCTTGAGGTCTCCAAGCTCTACAACTCCTTGAGAAGTAATTCCACCGCTCCTCCCACGAGCGTTGTCACACCGCCACATTGCACTACGAGTACTCGTCCCTCCACTCACCTCATATCACTCACACACACTCACTAGTATACATTAGAGAGAGAGATTAGCAAGAACAAGCCTCAATTGCACAATGGGAGAGTATGTTGTATTATGAGAGAAATTCACTTATATACATGGCCATAAGTGTTCACACTCACTTAAACTATGGCCGGCCGGACACTTTAGGCTCATAAGGGGCCTAATGCTATTACAATGACTACTCTCATAATATATCCGTGAAGTACATCACTTGGGACTTCATCCTAACTTACTACCACACGCTCTTGAAGTGGGAATTACCATTATTACTCCGTGTCACACCATTACGGGTGCTTGTCCAAGTTATAGATTTGCACACCATTGCTTCATAGCTTGAATGTATGACCTTTCGGTGTATCTGCCTTGACTCCTTGATATAAGATAATGGTAGTAGCTCTTGTTAACCCCAGGAATTGGTTAACATTTCCCCTTCCTGATGGCGACGATCACGTCCTCATGATCACGTTGAAGACCTTTGTGTGGGGAGAATTGACAAGCTTTGTTGATGGCTTAATGTTGAGTGGCATTCAATGGTCGTTATTCCTCCGGAAGGAATAGGAAAGATTAGTTAGTAAAGGAAAAGGTTAGTTGTGTATTGGGAATTCCTAATGGGTTGGGGAGGTGAAGTTTTTGCAAATGATTGCATTTTTATATTTTTGTGAGCATGTTTTTTTTTTACTACACCTTGCGAGCAACAAGTTCTTGTGGCTACTCTCTTTTTTGAGAAAATAGGTTCTCATCTGTCGCGTAGCTTCTGCACTTACGCTTTACATTGAGAGGGGTGAAAAGAGCATTGTGAGTTTGTCTTTGATGCGCTCATAAGTCTCCATTTCAGATGTGGAAATTGATTCTTGAATTTTTAGCTCAAATGTTGTCGAGGCAATGGGTAAGACTACTCGCTAGTTACCATTAGGGTTGCTTGAATACACAAGCTCTTGTAAAGGTGCTGACTGCATCATGAGAGTGGTTGAGTGACTTGCTTGGTGTTACTTAGGCCTCCATTCTTGTCAAGCTTTAGGTGAAGCTATTGGGATTAAATTCAAGAGCGAGACTGTCTTCACTTTGTTCGATTTTGGCAACCATACGATGGGTTTACCATCATAGTATCCTTTTTGTTGAAGCAAGTGCATAAGCACCCATCTTTAATGAACATTATAAATTGGTGGCTAATCCCTTTGGTGCTGAGGTTTGTTTCTTTGAGTAAGCTTAGGTGACTTTTTGATGCGCTTGGGAATCCAAGTGTTGGTATTACTTTGGTAGTACCCTTATGCTTGCAGTAATCTTTTTGGTACCTACACTTGTTGACTTGGTGGAGTTCTTTGAGGAACTCGCATAGGCTTTTGTGGTCAGTGTTGTGGAGTACTTTTATTTTTCCTTGGCCTAAGAGTTTTACGTCGTTGAGGAAGAGGCTTTAATGATCGAGGCACCTAAATTGGATTGGTGCCTTCGTAGTAGCCTTGGGCTACAAGTAGCTTCTGGTACCATTAAGATACCTTGATTTATGTTGCCTTGGGTGGATTTTTCTTTTTGGTGGAAGTGGAAGGTTTTGGGTCCTCCTTCACATTGGTTGGCGCTGAGGCTATAGGTTTGAGACTTATGGGCATTGTTGACGATGAGATTTGAGTCTCTTACAAAGTGGTGTTTACTGATGTGGAGGCTTTTGAGCATGCAGCCCCCTCTTTTGGCGAGGTTGGTTGATGAAGAGGCGTTTACTCCGAGGATTTTCCCTTGAGTTTCTTATTTGAGATAGATGGTTTTGGTTGGGGATCTTCTTTAGGAATAGCAAATAATTGCATGGCTTTGGCATTAGACTTCATTGGTGAGGATGGGGTTGAAGGAGTAGATGCTTATCGGAGTTAGTCGTTGACACAGATGGTAGGTCATTGTGTAGAGGGGCTTTCATGGAAGAGGCTTGTAACTTTTTACATTCAGCATCATAGAAATCCATTAGGGTTGGATCCTCTTCCTTGTAGTATGTATTGTCAACTTCGTACCGTTGACCACCATAATGACCCTATCGCTGGCAAAGCACAGTGGTGCTTGGGTAGCAATAGTCCATTTACGGCCCAAGATCAAATCTGCTTCCAACACATACTCAATCACAAAAAAATTACAAGTAAGGGGGTTAGTTTCAATATACATTTTATGTTCAAAGTACCCCAAACATGGCATGTTCAAGTCTTGTGTAAAAGGAATTCTTTCAGGATGAGCCGTGAGTGTTGGTTGATGTTGGTTGACCTAACAAATCCCATAACTCAAGGGTCTTGTGTAAAAGGAATTCTTTCAGGATGAGTGTTCGTTGATGTTGGTTGACCTAACAAATCCCATAACTCAAGGGTCATGAGATTGTGTTCTCATGTTGGATAAAGTTGTGCTTGAGCTGTGGTGATTTTATTGGAAAGTTCCAATCCAACTAGAATCCTTTCAATAAGACATGTTGGAAGTTCCAACTCCTCCAAGATCTCGTCCTCCCGTAAGAGCAATTGCACAATGACTATAGGAGTGTTCAAGGTGACTGTTTGCATGGATCCATTAAGTGAATACAATAAGTCACGTATCTGAGATGAGAACAGACTCCTCCTCCCAAAGTAGAGAGCTAAGATCGTCAAACTTGGCACACTTAGGCCGTGAGATGCTTAGGCCATGAAACGCTTAAGGTGTGAGATGCTTAGGCCGTGAACCTATCTCACGCGGTTTTTTTTTAATAGCGCGATACCCCAGGACGTGAGACCTTCAGCCGCCGTGAAAGTGTAGAAATGGTTCACGTGTAAATCGTTTTTTTTTTAGAAATTTTATTTATTTATTTTTTAGTCTAGTGGGAAATTCGAATTTCCTTGTTTGGAGGGAATATTTTATGAATTTTAAATTAGGGAGATATTGGCATCTTCCCAAAAAGGCAAGTGGGAATCAAAAAAGTCAATCTTTTTATAACACCCTTACAAAAATGATCCCCAAAATGGACAATTTGACAACGCATGAGCATTTACTCATTCAATGCTCATTAACCTTAATGAGTTATGTAAAAAAAGTGATTAAAAATTAATCAAAGATTAATCCTTTCACTAATCTTTTTTTCTTTTACACTAATCAAAGATTCTAATTAACTACTAATCCCTAATTAATTCACACAATTGAGCACATCATGGGATAGAGCAAGGAATTGCTAAGCTATGTACATCAACTAATGTGTAAATTAATATATAATTAGAGATTAATCAGGCTATTAATTTTAGTCTCTTCTTTTAAGGTAAAATTAAGCAAAAGAGAGTCAAATTCCTCAAATTTGATGAAGAAATTAATGTAATTAGGTGTTTTGATGCATCTAGATGCTCTCAAAACATTCAAAAACACTAATTTCGACTACTTACATGTCCAAATTAGACCCCTAAAAATACATTTTCTCAAAATTTTACCTCTTGAAGTGGATTAATCACCCTTAATGACAAAAACTAGTCCATTAAGAGAGATTAGTCAATTTTAAGAGTTTTTTTTATGATTTTGATAAATTTTATCAAGGATTAAGCTACTCAAAATGCTTTCTAACCCTCTAATGCATACAATTACAACAAAAAACACACAATTTAAGCTAAAATTAATGATTTTAGCTCTATGCTTAACTCTAAAGAGAGCTAACACAACCACTAAAATTTGCATTCTATTACATTGTTTGATGCAATGGATGCAAACTAAACCTAATACACTATATGTGCAAGTCCTAGGAACATTTAAAACCACATTAACAACAACAACAAAAATAAAAAATTAAGCCAAAAAAACACTCTTTCCAAAACAAAAAAAAAGAGCTATTCTACACCAAATCTCCATCAAATCCACATCTTTTTCATAGGAAGCCATTAATCAAGACAATGGGCATTGGGTAATGCGTAGATTAGGGAAAAAATGATAGAAAAAGACAAGGGATGGCTCCCCAGCACAGCGACGCCAAAATGTTATGGCTCACCCTAACGCCCCTTGAAACACAGCCAAGAAGAGATTACCTGGTGAACCGCAATTGTCATGAGGATCTTTCCAATGGCTGAGCTCATAACCCTTGAGGTCCCCAAGCTCTACAACTCCTTGAGAAGTAATTCCATCGCACCTTCTGCAAGCGTTGTCACACCGCCGCGTTGCACTACTGTTACTCGTCTCTGCACTCACCTTACATCACTCACACACACTTACTAGCATAAATTAGAGAGAGATATTAGCAAGATCAAGCCTCAATTGTACAATGGGAGAGTATGTTGTATTATGAGAGAAATTCACTTATATACATGGCCAAAGTGTTCACACTCACTTAAACTGTGGTGGCCGACCGGGCACTTAGGCTCATAAGGGGCCTAATGCTATTACAATGACTCCTCTTATAATATACCCATAAATTACATCACTTGGGACTTTATTCTAACTTACTACCACACGCTCTTGAAGCGGGAATCACCATATTTACTTCGTCACACCATTACAGACGTCTGCCCAAGTTGTAGATTTGCACACCATTGCTTCATAGCCTTAATGTATGACCTTTTGGTATATCTACCTTGATTCCTTGATATAAGATAATGGTAGTAGCTCTTGTTAACCCTAGGAATGGGTTAACAAATATTGACGTATGTTTGGGGTCTCCAATGTTTATTTCAGTTGGTTTCTATGGGGGTGATTCCTGGGTTACTTACTCCTGGCAAACATGTGTGTGGCTATGATTTGTATACTTATGGAAGATTTGTTTCACCAATTTATTATTGGTTATTTTATAGGTGAAGAGCATTCCGAAGATTAAGGACAAATTGCATGAATTTATTACTTGCACACCATTATTGTAAACAAGCTTTGTATATACATGTGCTAGCTTGTTCATATTTTGATTTATTTGGAAAAGCCTTAGTTTATCAAGCATAGACTTGATATTTAATATTTTTGTAAAGTGTGATATGCTTTAAACCCTAGCCTCAATTTATGGGCACTCTATTTTGAGCATAAGAGAGTGTCGTGCAAGAAAAGCACCTTTTTGTATTTTTGGAGGCTATGGCCTAAGTTGGAATAAAGTATCTCGTAAATACTTATGTGTGGGGAAAATAGGCCAAACACACATGAGGGGGGATGATTGCACCCAATCTTGGAGTCATGCTTTGCGAGCTAAGTATTTTCTTGTGTTATTTATTGAATATGTGGAGCATGAGGAATTAGATGAGTTAAATTAATTTAATCAATTCTTTCAAAGTTTATTTAAACTCTATTTTCTTAGAAAATTAGATTCATGACAGTGGGAAAGCAGCCAAGTGGGTGCTCACTTCAAGGGAGATGGTGCTCAAACCTAGAAGATTAGGGAGAACTTAATGAAGCTTATGGGTCATGGTTAATGGCTAATGGAGATGTACTTAAGTCTGTAAAATGCTCTCTATTTAATGGATTATCATATGAGATTTTTACTAAATCTCTTGCCTTGTCATTATGCTCCATTTTTATCATTAGCTTTATCATTGATGTTAATCTCTTTCTTACATTTCTAGCATGTCAAGATGATCATAATTCATTTTTATAAACCCTAATACTTTCTAGACATAAATCTCAAGTTGCCATGCCCGATCTACCAGCTTTCCTACTCTCTATACACTAGCTTGATCAAATCTGCCCCAAAGACATAAGCTACCGCTAGGTGTAATGAGTGTGCAACAGGGAGAGCATGGTGCTTCACCTGCATGCAGAGGAGGTGGACTGCCCTCGGACTGCTGCTTTTGCCAATCCACACATGATCCACCCATTCTGTAGAAAGTGTGGCAGAGAGCTCTTGACAAGCCATAGAGACAAACAAGGGTGAGAGAGAATCGTGGTCCTGGCATGCTCATTCCATGCCGCCAATCACTAGGTGCCGCCCGCTTCTCCCAATTACCTCATGAGATAAAGGATCCACATAATTCCCATAACCACATGGAGGCCTGTCATCATAAAGAACCTCTTCATTACCTATCACTTTCAATACCTTGACATGATGCCTACCATCAAGGCTACCCAAAGATTCCCACTACGATGCCCTTGTAATTCAGCATGCTGCTGTTTTGCTATGAATTGGTCCTGAACTATACTACTAACCTCGACCGCTAACCCTTTGTTGAAATATGCAAGTGAATGGGTGTGTGAGGGAACAAGCCCTTAGCAAGAGACTGTAAAAGGGAGTCTGTAATTAAGTGGGTAGTAGTGAAAAGGTGAGAGGAATCTATCGATGAGAGAATCAAGGGTAGCATGAGTGAATATAGGGGTGTGGAAAGATTCTAGGAAAAGGTGCCCCCCCCAGATGTAGGGGAGGTGGCACAAATCAAGGAGAAATCAATGGGATTAGATGCTTGGTATTTTATGGACGTACAACCTATAAATTGAGGCATTGGCCTAATGAAAAATTGTTGGTTTTTGAGTATCCATGCCTACATTAAGCTATTAGATTAATTGCTCACTAATCTCGTCTTAATCATCAGCTAATTACTTATTAATTATGTTGATTCTTGCATTTGATCCACCATAGCTCATCACACTGCTACAAATTTAACACGGTATCAGAGCCAAGCTTAGGATTCATCTGATTTTTTAGCCTAATTACCTTGTTAATTACTTTACTAATCATGATTAGGATTTAAACCTATTTTTACTCTCTTTTCAACCATTCTCTGCACCCCCATCTGGTGGAGGAGCTCCCCCTCCTTCCAGCCAAGACCTCTTAGCCACACATAACTATACTCCCCACGATTTAGCGCATCACTTCAATTCGTCAGATCGCTGTGTAGAACTCCCGAAATTCGCGATTTTGCAAGCGCCACTTTTATGAAGCAATTTGGAGGTCTACACTTACACAAGGTGAATTGGTCTAATTTCTCTTGGCCCCATGGGTTTTCAAGGGTGCTCTACATGCTGGTGATCTTAGATTTGAGAAATTCCTCAAGGAGAAGTGGCATCAAGCTCTGCATCAAATCTGCCAAGTGACTTTGGTAAAACAAAGATTAAGCATTCAATGTTTGTCAAATCTTTTATTTCTTGGCTTGATCATGTACTAGACTAATTGCTATTGATGCCTTTGAAAGGATTAGAGCTCATTTGAACTCTAAGGCACCAGAATCTGATATAGAACCCTATCACTTCAGATTGCAATTCGGAGATGGTTTGATATTCCAACCATTCAATACAGATTAGTTATCCTTGCTTGGCTTTATGTAATTTTTGGTGAATTCATGCTGATAAACTTGTTATAATCATCATTAAACATCAGATTGGAGTTGTAAAAGGGTAGACACTACCCTTGAATCTTGAATTGGATCAAGAGGTAAGACCCCCTTCACATTAGCATGAGCAATGCACAAGAAATAGCTAAATTTAACGGGGAGCAGTTCCATACATGGCAAACAAAGACCATGTATCTGCTTATGAGGAAGAATCTATGGGGGCTAGTTGAGGGAAGAGATGAATGTCCACAGGAGCATGGGGAGAATGAGTAGAAGAGTAGGAATGAGAAAGCATTAGGACTCATTGCACTCAGCTTAAATAATGAAATCATTCACCATATTGCAAGGATACAACAAGCTAAGGATGCATGGGATGAACTTAATAAATTATTTGGCACTTAAGCAAAAAATTCAAAGATAAATCTGCTAATGCAATTCTGCAAACTTGACATGAAGGAAAGTGAACCTCTAACCCCACACTTGAACAAATACAAAAGCATTAAGCAACAACTGGTAGCCATTGGTAAGAAGGTAGAGGATGATGAGGCACTAGCAATGCTTCTGAAGAGTGTGGACAAAGGAGAGTATGAGAACATTGTGACAACCTTAAAGAATGTACCAGATTTGAAGTTACATGAGATAGAAGAAGCTCTACTAGAGCAAGAGAACAATGTCAAAGAGAAGAAAGGGTTGGACCCAACAACTGGAGAGGAGAGAGAATTCTACACCCGAGGAGGACTCTCACACGAGGACGAGGACGAGGACGAGGAAGAGGCAGGGGAGGAGGAAGGACCTTCACTTCACAACTGTGAGAAGCCAAGACACATGGCTAGAGACTGTTACAGTAAACCAAATGAAGAGGGATTGACATCGGCAAACTTCATGGAGACTCCTAAGGTAAAGGAGTCAGGACATCTTTTCTGAGAGAGGAAGAGAGAGAAACCCCACAACCCAATATAACCTGTTCCAATAGAGTAAAACCACCTCTGAGCCACCAATGATGTAGGCCATGTGGTAGATGTATGTGTGAGCACTTTAGTCAAGGTCACGGGCACTTGTAGTAGCCTTGGATGACACATAGAGAGAGAGTGTCAAGGACTATAAGTTAGGGACTTGAGGCACTGGTGGTGGGCTACCGAGTAAGAGGGAAACTTGGTATAGGGTCCAGATGTGCTAGAGTTATTCACTTGAGGGGAGGTGTTGAAATATGCAAGTGAATGGGTGTGTATGGGAACAAGCCCTTAGCAAGAGACTGTAAAAGGGAGTCTGTAATTAAGTGGGTAGCAGTGAAAAGATAAGAGAAATCTACTGATGAGAGAATCAAGGGTAGCATGAGTGAATATAGGGGTGTAGAAAGATTCTAGGAAAAGGTGTCCCCAGATGTAGGGGAGGTGACACAAATCAAGGAGAAATCAGCGGGATTAGATGCTTAGCATCTTGTGGATGTACAACCTATAAATTGAGGCATTGGCCTAATGAGAAATTACTGGTTTTTGAGTATCCATGCCTATATTAAGTTATTAGATTAATTGCTCACTAATCTCGTTTGAATCATCATCTAATCACCTGTTAATTATGTTGATTCTTGCATTTGATCCACCATAGCTCATCACATTATTGCAAATTTAACACCCTTATGGCATATCCTGGACCATCCTCGCCTTTCCACCTTGGCAACAGCCTATCGACCTTGGGTGACGTGAGGACGTGGTTACCATTAAGAAGGGGGTATGTTAATCACTCCGTAGGTTAACATGGTTTCATCTCCCTAACTTATTATAAGTCGCTTTGCCATTTTACCCTTGCAAATGGGCACTTATCCTTTGTAAGATGACATTGAAACATAGAAAGCGGCCTTACTATGTGCTTAATGTCAAATAGGGAAAGTTTGAGGACTTAGTGTATATACTTGCTTAAGACTAATAATAGAGATAAGACTATTTTTAAGTTTGGTTGGTCTAGTGTGAAAACTAGTCATTTGTATATAAGTCATTTTTGACAATAAGCAATAGAGAATCATTTTTGACAATAAGCAATGGAGAATCATTTCCTTGCAATAGTTTAGTTGTGAGCTCCTCTTCTTCCCTCTTCTTGCTTACTTGCATGCTATTGGATTCTTACATTTTAGATGGATGCTTGTTTGAATAGGTGTAATTGTAGGTTTCCCTCTTCCATTAGCTTCTTCTTCCCTTGTCTTTTATGAGAGAAAACCATCACAAAGGACCATCTCTTATTGCCCTCCATATAGGCATAAAGAGCTCTCCTTTCACCTCATTGGCAAAGGAGCATTCCAGTGTGACAACAGAGTGAGGACGCGATGGACGAGCTAACACACCCACATAAAAAAATTACAATTTATGGTTCTAGAGCAAGACTGAACGACACATGACACATGCTTTGTGATGGATGACATTCCCTACTAGAAGTTATTTGGTCAAATTTCTTTTTTTTTAAAAATAGTTGAAAGAGTCCGTTCCCTAAGAAGGTAAGCTCACACTTCCGGTCCGGCTCATCACGAAAATGAGTCTGTGTTCCACTACCGTTGTTGTAGGCAGTATCGTTACTGCTGCTGCTTCTTCTCCTCCTTCTTTGGCCGGTCCTTCGTCTCGGCCTTCTGTTTGTCACAATAGCAGGCACGACTTCATCTCAGCTCTCACTTCTCAAACCCTAATCCTGCCCAGAATCTCCCCTCTTACCCACGCCAAGAGGAAACCCAGCGTTTCTTCTCCCCCTCCGCATCAGGCCCATGATGAAGATTTCAGGGAAAGCATCAACCAGGTAGTATCCCCTTAGCATCTCCTCAGCTTAAAAATGAAATTACCTGCAAATCCTCAGCTTGACAGTGCCGATCAATTGAAACAGTTATCAACTGATGCTGTGAGGGCAATGCTCTCTGATGACATGAAGCGCATGGAAGACTTGAGAGATAAAATCTATGACCTCGAGCTGTATCTCGAGAAAGAAAAGGAAGCGGACGCCCTTCTGTTCGTGCTTATCATCAAGGATATGCTTGATCATAGGGTAAGGACACACTGAGTGCATTTCTTATATGTACGCATGCATAAAAGTACATACGTACATGTATATAAATGTGTGTGTTATAGACTTACACATGTATAGCATATTGTTTATAAAGATACACCATTTTAAGGTCTCTTAGCTCATCAGAAAGTACATTGCTATTACACAATTGTACCAAAAATACATACGGACAGACAGATATGTGTGCATGGCATGTCGACGCCCGCGGGTGGAGGGGTGGGGCAGGTGTGCGAGGTTGTGTGTTTTTGTCAGTTTGAAATATAGTGACAGTCATGTAAAACCATATTCTATGAATATCATATGCATATGCATATTAGTAAATAAGCTTAACTAGCCGTGGAAGCCCATGAAGTACTTTATGGATAATATCATATGTAAATATTTATGTATACCATGTGTCTTTACATAAAGCAATCAAATAACTGAATTTACATAAAGTAAACAAATATCTGAATTAAAAAATTAATCTTATAAATCATAAATATGTGGCCTTTTTGATGCATTTTCAGATCCTGCCAGAAGTCAAACACTTGAAAGGCAGCTACAAGAAGGCCTTTGATAAGATTTGCAGCATAGTGGAGGACTCTGGATGGTTATTGAAAGGAGATGATAAGGAGTTTGGAGTTGAGATGGTAAGGCTTGACTCAGCATTTCTTGTTTTGAAGGTTTGTTAGTATTCTACAAGGTTTTGACACGAACAGCAAGCCCAACCTAGAATAGACAGCAATTGGTCCCAATGGTCTTGACGGTGCCACCCTCTCTTTTAGACTTTTTGCTTTACAAACATGAGAATGCAGCAGTACATGGCTAGCATAAAACTAACTTCACCATGCTCTCTGTGCAATTCAGGCTGGAACAGAGTAGCGTGTGATTCTTCCCTTCAACTTCTATAGGTCAACTTTGCTGAATTTGCAGGTTGCTGAAGAATCCTCCACTTTGCCACAGATAGCTGATTTGATCTTCAAATGAGGGGCTAATTTCTGGTCTGCTAATAGCTATGGGATCAGATGGAGAATGGCAAGGAATGGGGGAATCATATAGGGAAATCTCTGCCATTCTTTTTTCCTGGCTGTTGGTTGGGCTTTGGGCTGGGAGCTGAGGGTCTAAATTGAGGAGTTCATGTTCAGAAATGAGAATAGAGTAGATAACTTTGCAGACTCTTATCGGACTGCTATATAGCACTGCAGACTGCTTTCATAGCACTGTGACTGCTTATAGCACTCTCTGATTTCTTGTTTGAAGATATGGAACACAAGTGTCAATGCAAGTTACAATCACACTTAAACTCACGGAGATAATCAAACACCAATACGAGGAAATCACACAAGTTTGAACACCATACACAAATGATTGTATGAAGAACTGTGTCTGATATTAACCAAGATAGACTTGTCTAAATAACCAAGATATAACTGTTTCTGATATTAAGCAGACTTGTCTAAATAATAATCAAGGAAGATTCTCTCAATCCCAAAGGTGCAGGCCTTCTAAACACTCTTAACTAGTAAGTTTATTGCAATCTAAACACTCATGTCACACTTCTCACACATGTATATCACTTGTGTTAAACTGGATTACAATGGATAAATACATAGTGCACTTCTATTGAAGTGGATTGCACAACAATGATAACTTGCAAGCATAATATCTCAAATCCTCTTGTAGTTACCGTTTTTTACCTCTTGTAGTTGCTTTTTATCCACCCGTAGGCAATGCCACCGAGGAAGCACCTTGTAGGGTTTTTGAACCCAAGACCTCCTGGTCCTAGGCAAACACCTTCACCACTTGGCCTATCACCTCATTGGCGATGGAGATGAGAATTTATGGTGGGCAAGAGCACGAATAGCTGCTTTTTGTAATACTATACCACTTCTTCATTCTACTCTTGATCTACATACCATTGTTGGCATGCTTCAGGATAGGGCCATGAGAAAGAAGACCAGCTAGGATACTTTCCACGAGGAACAAAAGGTGACCACAAACTTGCCAACAATCCCGCTCATAAGGAGATTACCTGCCATTATTGTGGTCTCAAAGATCGCATTCAGCCTAATTGTCGTAATAAGAAGAGAGAAGGTGGTTCTGCCAAGAAACCTCCCACTCAAACCTCTTCATCCGCGAACCAAACTCACAAATCCTCTTCCACCAAGGAGACTGTCTTCATCGGTATTGAGGAGCTTCCCTCTGACTCTCCTGTTCCTTCCACCTCACGTTATATGGATTGGGTGGTTGATAGTGGGTGTACTGCTCACACGACTCCTGACAGGACCATTCTTCATGACATTCGTCCCAGCTCTTGGACGGTGTCCATTGGTGATGCTTCCACCTTGGAGGCCAATAGCATTGTGTTCAACCAAGTCACAACATGGCAGTAGCATAAAATGCTACATAAAATGCCTTAAAATACCCAAAAATGGTAGAAAAATGTTGAATAATCTCTGCTAAGATATGCTGATGCAGGGCCTCATAAATGGCCAATGCAAGCATGAAAAAAGGTGATGTAGACCCTCTGGAGATGATATAATCCAACAGTCTTAAGCCTGGCCGACAGCCAGTCCATGCCCCCATGCCCCTAGGGCTGGCTGACTAGGCCTATGCCCTATAAGGGCTGGCCATTCTATGCTATGGGGCTTGTGGGCCACAGCAATGGCCCATGGGCTGCCCCCATGGCCGAAAGTGTAGGGCAATTAAGGGTAAACCGTAAACCCCATGGCCCTGTACTTAATGCAATCCTATATGCAACTACATGCTTCATCAAGTGCCTTGCATCTGACTACGATCCTAACAATGCTCGGAACACTTGTCACATTCTAGAGGGTGACTCACAGGACGGATTGGCACTGCTTCATATGGGGACTGGACTTGCACACCTGACCAAGATGCACAGGACTTGTACACCTGACCTTTGACGCTTAGAATGGAAGCCTAACTGACTCATCCCGGATAGGGGTCCTGCTCCACAGGGCATCCAAGTGCGGGATGCATGTGACAGTATTGTAGATTTATTAGGCCAAGAGCCGGGTGTTGGACATAGTCAAGTCAGTGTTTGAGTGTTGTTATCAGTGTTGGGTTGAATACGTGGTGTCAGAGCAGCCAAATGATCAAGAGGCACAGGTGTTTACAGGTATTAGGTAGGGCTGAACCATTAAGGGGCAGTGTGGACATCTTTTGATCAGCCTAATGTGGACATCCAAGTGTTTGTATGAGGGTTTTGGCTGATTGACCAGCAAACATGGGAAAACACAGCAAATAAAGCATTAAATATATATTTTAGCCCATTCTTGTTAGTCGTGGAGTTGTAGGGCTGGCCAACCAGCCTTCTGGAGCCCTATGTAAAAGGCAATGGAAAAACATTTGTGCCATCTCAGAGTTCTTGAGATAAACGCAAGTACCAAGCAAGGAGATTTGCAAGCCGAAGTCAAAACTATGTTGAAAATCAGCAGAAGAACCAGGGCTTAACCCTCTGGAGCTGAATAGGCATCAGACCTAGCACGGTTCAGCAGCCTGGTGTGCAAATACTGGCCAACAATAAGCCTGAAATAGCAAACAAGCCCTTCAATAGATTTGGACATTTTGGCAAATCAGTAAATTTTGTATCATCTATTGTACTCTGCATATGCACATCTCAGTATCATAATTAAGCTCTGGTGTTATCTCTCTCCTCTTCTCTATCTCCGTCTCCTTAGTTCTCTTTTCAATTCAGGTTAACTATGATTATCATTAATCCGAGTGCATGTAGCGTCAACCGTAGGGAATTCTGATCAATTGTGATCACAACTGTGGAGAAATCGTCAAAAATAATGAAAAGTAGACCAAAACTGCCAAAAAAAACAATAAAAAAGTGATCAAGCATTGTTAAGGGAGCCCATCAGCAAACTCCAAGTGCTCAGAGAGAACTCACATCATAACAATAATGAGCCTTATGCTCTTTCTGTAATAACCCTAGCTTTGCTTTTCCTCTTCGGCCTTTACTTTTTGCTTTTTGGAATCACACAGGGACGGACCAAATTTTTTGTCTTTGAGAACTCCACTTGACTAGGATATTTTTATGTGACTTACTTGAAACAGTCCCTTGATCTCCCGAAGATGGACTATGGAAAGGAAAAGCTCCTAGCTACACATAACACTGAAGAAAAACACAATATGCCATTATTACATCAGCTCTGCATGTACAAAAGGCCTTAGCATCCTGATGGGGGAGTTGTCTCATCATCATGCACAGCATACATACTATTTATGTCCTGGTCATTGGTAGTCCTGTGCTATTAGAGAATGTCCCTGATCTAGATATCATAATGATGGCACCGAAGGTCCTTGGATGGGTGCACCTAGCTCTCTGAAGCTGCTCCTAAGGATACTGCCATCTGACATAGCCCGGTGATCCCGCTTTTCATGATCTGTCACGTGCACACCCATATGGTGTACAGGTGACATGGCATTCTAGGCATTCAAGCATTAAGCGATCATGGCATTCAAGCATTTAGGACATTCAGCATCAGGTCGGGGCTTGTGGAACCAGCCGACAGCATTTAAAGGGGGTTTTTTGGCATTTATGAGTCGTGGAGGTCCCAGACAACTGGCCGACAGCAGCATTCTGTCCGACCAGCAGCAGTATCCCATATGTATAGAAATGCACATCAATCATTCATCTCGCTTCCTTCCTCTCAGCGTTTCCAGCCTATGGAGCAAGGGGAGTCAGCAGTTCATTAGTAACCTGCAGTACAGCATACATAAAGGTGCAGCAGGACAATTCTTCATCCACAAAGCATTCAGCAGATCATCAACATCATTCAGCAGTCATCATTCAGGCAACAGTAAAAGTCATCATTTGTTTATCATAGATCTCTAGTAGATCTCATTTGTAAACATTTCATCATTAGGATTAATATAGCTGCATTGCATTGCATTGACACCATTGTCTATCTCTTAAGTGTTATTAAGTGCAATTTAGTTCAGCCTAAGGTTGTTTTACTACGATCAATCCCTCGCATGTCACATTGGTATCAGAACTTTACAGGGTAAGCAGCCTTAGTTCATGTTCATTCCTTAAGTCATTCAGTAAGCCAACATGTTAGTCGCTTCCGCTCAGTGTAATCCAGTTCTCAAGATCTTGGAGGCCATCCTTAGGGTTTTCCGCTTAGGCATGCATCAGTAACCCATCCATTTGCATTCTTGCACAGCATATAGGGTTGCACAGGGCTTGCATCAGCATTGTAGTCATCCTAGCAGCCAATCTAAGCATCTTGCATCTGCAAGGCATACAAGTTTTACCCATGAGTTCTTTGGGGAAGAATGACATCCATCATCAAAGGAGAAAATGGAGTTTTGGGCTTCAACTGGCAACAACAGGGGGTTCTCTTCCACTTAAGAAGACGAAAGAGGCTCCAACATCGCCTCAAGAGGTTCAGAGGTTCAGAAACGACAGAGATGGTGTGAAAGGATTCCACGGATTGGGGAAGAATGACATCCATCATCAAAGGAGAAAATGGAGTTTTGGGCTTCAACTGGCAACAATAGGGGGTTCTCTTCCACTTAAGAAGACGAAAGAGGCTCCAACATCGCCTCAAGAGGTTCAGAGGTTCAGGAACGACAGAGATGGTGTGTGAAAGGATTCCACGGATAGGTCAATGGTGGTGATTCAGGTTTTTCCAAGCAGATTTAGCAGCATTTTCCCTGTAGTTCCCACAGTGGAGGAGTCTTTGGCTCAAAGGATTCAACTCCTACTCAGTCCCGGTAGAAGAAGTGGGACAGTGGTTTCAATGGAGGGGGATCAATAGAGGAGTCGAAAGGTTGCCAGGTGTACCACCCAACAACAACTTAGCAGAATGGAATGTCATGTGCACACCCAGTTGGTGTACAGGTGACATGGCATTCTAGGCATTCAAGCAATCATGGCATTTAAGCACTAAGGCATAAAGCATTTAGGACATTCAGCATTAGGTTGGGGCCTGTGGAACCAGCCGACAGCATGTGGACCCTGCTGACAGCATTTAAAGGGGTTTTTTTTTGGCATTTATGAGTTGTGGAGGTCCCAAACGACTGGCCAACAGTAGCATTCTACCTGACCAGCAGCAGTACCCCATATATAAAGAAAAGTGCATCAATCATTCATCTCGCCTGATCTCATTTTTAAACATTTCATCATCAGGATTAATATAGCTGCATTGCATTGCCACCATTGTCTATCTCTTAAGTGTTATTAAGTGCAGTTTAGTTAAGCCTAAGGTTGTTTCACTACGATCAATCCCTCACGTGTCACAAGATCACTTTGACCCCATCGTGAACAGGTGCCCCCATCTGTCCTGTGGAGGATCAAGGAAATTGGTGATAGGGAGATTAGTTGCTACTCTCGGTCTCATGAGTGCCCAAAGGTCCAAAAGGGACAATGATGCAGTTAGTCTCATGCATGGTTTGGTCTAGAAGGTGGTCTAGAAGCTGGCATCCAAGTTGTCCTGAAAAGAGAAAACGGGGGGGGGGGGGGGGAAATGTCATGTGCACAGTGGGTATCTACCGTGTGCTATACGCATGCAAGACTAGTTTCGAGGCTTGGGGAAGCTTGGAACTAGGCAGGCTGATTGACGAGCTGAGTTAGGGATATACTAACGGACGGGCACCCAAGTATGGACGGGCGGGCAGCCAAGTGTGGACGCCCGATGACCGGCCAAGAGCCTATAAAAGGGTGGCCAAGGTTAGTTATTGGATATAGAGAGTCTCGCGAGTTTGTGAGAGCTCTATGGTCTTGGAGCCTGGATGTAGTGCAGACGTGCACCTGCTTTATGCAGCCAAGGCCGGCAGCAGTCTCGAGGCCCGCGAGGGCAGCTTCGTGGCGGTATGGGACGTCACGAGGAGGAGATTGGTCGGTATGTCAACCTAGTTAGCTCAGCTCGTGGCTCGGAGGGGACAGCCAAGACTGTGGGCTCACCCACGGCTCTCATGGTTGGGAGGTGAGTCAGGCCTGCACCCCCTTGCTTGTTTGTTGTTCGTTTGTTTGCAGGATTCGAGTTTCGAACCAAGATCGATCACGAGGGGATCCGTGGGGGTTTGACAGTGGTATCAGAGCATACCTCGCGAACGAGCAAGTCGGTAGGTAGAGAAGAAGAGGTCGAAGAACGGTATGTGTTAAAAAACTTGCTGTTTTTCTGTGCATACTGCAGTTTTCAGATTTTGTATGTGTTTTTTCTTCATCAAAGAACCCCATGTTGATGGGAGATGGTAGTGTAAGTAGGATTGATTGCTTTTGCAAAGAAGAGGTGAATTGTTGTGCATACGCATGAACTGCAGGGAGAGAAAACTGAAAAAAAGAGAGAAAAAGCAAGTTGCTTTCGTTGAACGCATGAGAGAGAGAGAGCGAACGAAGTGCTGGCGAGTGGGTTGCTAGCCGATTTGTGTTGACATGACAGTCGAACAGCTACGTTGCAGGCGGGCTAGGCCTGTAGGCAGCCGGGGGGCCAAGCCTGCCAAGCCAGGCGGCTTGTGCAGCCACCCCAGGCCGGGCGACGGCGATGGATGACATCAGCAACTCGCCGACGGCGCTATTCCAAGGGGCGAAAAAAAAAAACGCTACGAAAGCATACGTTTTTTTACTGCTTTCGTTTTTTGTTTTTTTTAGGGGAGTTTAAAATTTTTTTTAAGGTTTAAAAGTCCTCCCCTCTCCAAGGTTTCCAAAGGTGTAAACACAAAAGCTAAAGCAAAAGCTAAGCCTAGCTTTTTGAGATTTTTTTTGGCTTTTGGGAAACCTTTATAAACCCCCTCACGTGGGCTTCTTGCCACACATCTCTCGAGTTCTCAAGTTCTCAAGTTTTCAAGCTCTCAAGCTCTCGAGTTCGCTCGCACTTTCATTGTGCAAAGATTGAATTTTCTCTCCGCGTACCCTCTTCACGATGTCGACCCAAGAATCAGAGTTGGAGTCCCTCGTGGAACACGAAGGCTTGCCGGCTACGGAAGGCACTGATGCCGATCTTTTTGACGAGTTTGTGTCAAAATCAGATTGCCAAGAGTTCAAAGTAGCTCTCGAAGCTTCTTTAACGGAACGTCAGGCACAAATCGCAGCCCAGATGCAGGCTTTGCAGAACTCCATCGCTCTATTGACCACTACCCTCTCTACTTTCTCGGGAATGGATACCTTGGCTTCTACTTTAGGCCCCAATATTACTCCGGAACCGTTCGGGGGCGAGCAAAAGCAGCGAACCAAGGAGATCGTGGACACGTGGCTACACAAGTGGCAAGTTCACTTTCAGTTTCATCCATATGATGATGGAAAGAAGATACAGTTAGCAGCAGGTTTCCTGTCCGGCAAAGCCTTGCTTTGGTGGAAGGAACTGAACCCAAAGCCAACGACTTGGGCACAATTCGAAGACATTTTCAAGAAAGAATTCCTCAAGAAAGAGGATGATTATGATGTTGTTGCCCAGTTTTCAGCTTTGACCATGACCTCGCAGCACCTCACTTATGAGGTCTACCTCCAGAAGTTTCGTGACTTGCAGATGAAAGCTACAAAGATGGATCCCACTACTCTGTTGGGGTTTTTTGTAGCTGGTTTACCAGACTCGTACCGATTACAAGTTAAAAATAACAAATGTAAAACATTGGACGAGGCCATTCATTCAGCTCGTATCTAGATGATACAATGGTCTCTTCCAAGTCGAAACCCGTTACCGAGCAGGGGAACAAGCATAAAAGAAAGTTCTCCGCACCTATGGCTAACACGACTGAAGGCAAGTCTTCGGACCAACCTTCGAAGAATACAAGTTCGACACCAGCGAAGAAGAAACGACTCCTTAGGGCTTTGAAGCTCAAGAAGGAAGGACGTTGTTTTATCTGCGAAGAAAAAGGACACATGCGTAATGAGTGCCCGAAGCAAAAGGGTACCAAGACAAACGCAGGACCCAAGCCAAAGGCAGCTAACCAGTTGTCTTTGATAGGTACGTCAATTACTGTACTTTCTCACCCTAGTACTTGTTCTGATTGTCTGTTCAATTCTAAAGTATTTGGCATGCATGATCTTCTCCGAGTTTATGGAGAAGTGAATGGCCATAAAATTCACATTCTGTTAGACCCTGGCAGTTCGCATAACTTTGTTAACTACAAACTTGTGCAGAAATTGAGTCTTGATACGACACTCAGCGACCATACCTATGAGGTACGTCTACCTGCGGGCAGACAAGTTTGGGATCGCAAGGTGGAGATGCTTCCAATCCAGATTCAGGACTACAAAGATACTCTGGAATGCTATGTTATGCATCTGGAAAATGTAGACTTGTTATTAGGGATTGAGTGGTTTAAGACTCTTGACGTCTAGATAGATTGGTCTAGTCATATTTTTTGTTTTCAGCATAGGGACACCAAGTACAGTATTTTAGGTGATTGTATTCATCTCTCTCAGGGACCTCTTGTAAATACAATTGATTTTGGAAATATAATGGATTCTTCTTTGTACACCGCTTTCCATTGTGTCTTGATTCCACTTTCTTCTTTTCTCATCCCTTCCATGGATGTGAATGAATTAAGTGTGTTTGAAAGCAAAGAATTACAGAAGATACTTGATTCGTTTCAAGATGTATTTCCTAAGGAATTGCCATCGGGTTTACCACCTGAACGGGCAGTAGATCATCGTATTGACTTGATCCCTGGTGCTCATCCTGTGAGTATTCCACCTTATAGGATGAGCCAAGCTGAAGAAGATGAGTTGGCTAAACAACTCGAAGATTATTTGAGGATGGGCCAGATCCGTCCAAGTAAATCACCTTGGGGTGCACCTGTGTTGCTTAGGAGAAAGAAGGACAATACTTGGAGAATGTGTATAGATTACAAAAGATTGAACAAGCTGACAATTAAGAACCGTTATCCTCTCCCTAGATCAGATGACCTAATTGACCGGTTAGCAGGAGCGAAATATTTCACGAAGATAGATTTACGTACTGGCTATCACCAGATACGTATTCATGAAAGGCATGTCGAAAGAACCGCCTTTCGGACTAGGTATGGCCATTACGAGTTTCTCGTATTACCTTTTGGGTTAACCAATGCTCCAGCCACTTTCCAGCAAATGATGAACGATCTTTTTCGTGAACATTTGGGAAAATTTGTGGTGGTGTTCCTGGATGATATTTTGATTTATAGCCGTACTCTTGAGGATCATGTCAGACACCTCACGATTGTCTTATCTATTTTAAGACAGAATCGACTATATGCTAAGTTGAGTAAATGTGAGTTCTTTATGACCGACATCATTTACTTGGGACACAAGATCACTAGAGATGGATTGAGCATTGACTATGACCGAGTTCAGAAGGTTTTGGACTGGCCTATATCACGAACAGTGAAACAACTTCGTTCTTTTCTCGGTTTTGTTGTCTTTCTTCGGAAATCTGTACGAGAGTACTCTCAGCTCACACTACCGATGACCGACTTATTGAAAGGTCGTGGACGTAAGTCCAATCAGCCTATCACTTGGAATAACGATTTGGATATGGCCTTCAGACTTTTGAAAGATAAAAGTCAAGGAAGCACCTATCTTAGCATTGCCTGATCCTAGTCGGCCTTATGTTCTTGAAACTGATGCCAGTGACTATGCTATCGGGGCTGCTTTATTTCAAGATGGTAGACCGGTTGCTTTTGAAAGTAAAAGCTAGACGACACTCAATCTCGTTGGCCAACCCTTGAGAAAGAGCTTTATGCTGTGATTCATGCTCTCAAGGTTTGGAGACATTATTTATATGGCTCCAAGTTTGTGGTATTGACTGATCATCAGTCAATCAAGTATGTGTGTGATGCGGATGATTTGAGAGGCAGGAAAGCTCGTTGGGCAGAGTTAATGCAAGATTTTGATTTTGAGATCCGTTATCGGAAAGGGTCCATGAATAGTATTGCAGATGCGCTTAGTTGGATTAGAGAGGTGAATACTTTGTCGTTCACCGAGATTTCTACTGACTTATTTCAATCATTGAGAGGGCTTTGTAGGACTGATAGTTATTTTGGTCCATTTTGGCAGAAGATCCAAGACGGGAGCTCATTGATTGACCAAGACTCGGTGACTGCGCAGTCTACCATTCAGGCTGCAAGAGGTTAGTGGATGATTCGGAATGGTTTGCTATTCCATAATGACAAAATTTGTGTACCACAGATCCTGGACATTAGGTCCAAGATTCTGAGGAAGTGTCACGACGCCCCTTCTGCTGGACACCCTGGGGTACACAGGACACTATCTTTAGTGAACCACACTTTTTATTGGCCGAAGATGAAAGGGTATGTAGAAGATTATGTTCTCAAGTGTCAGATTTGTCAAGCAAATAAAGCTGAACGCTTTAGACAGGCTGGGTTGTTGCATCCTTTGCAAATCCCAGGTAATAAGTGGGAAAGTATTTCCATGGATTTTATTACCGGATTGCCAAGAACACATCAAGGCCACGATTCTATTTGGGTTGTGGTAGATCCCTTGACAAAAATGGCTAGATTTTTACCGACCCGGAAGAATATTACAGCTACGCAATTAGCTCGGCAGTTTATCGAGCAATTGTTTAGACTGTATGGGTTACCGCAGGACATAGTCAGTGATAGGGACTCTAAGTTTACGAGTGATTTTTGGAAACTTGTTTTCGAGAAGTTGGAAACAACTTTGAATTTGAGTTCCTCAGATCATCCTCAATCTGATGGCCAAACTGAAAGAGTGAATCAGATTTTGGAGGATATGCTTCGAGCATATGTATCCAAAAGATAGAGTTCATGGGAGGATTATCTTCCTATGTTAGAATTTGCATATAACAGTACTAAGCATACGAGTACAGGGTTTAGTCCTTTCATACTTATGTATGGTTTTCAACCAAGATCACCTGTTACAGTAGGATTCTCAGGACTTCAGCATGATGCAGCACGTAATTTTTTGCAAGATATGCAAGAAATGTTACAAGTTGCAAAGGAATCTATTAGAAGTGCTCAAGACCGAGATAGGTTTTATTCTAATAGACATCGTTCACCTAGAGAGTTCTCTAAAGGAACGATGGTGTATTTGCGAGTTCCGAAAGATTCCGAGACTTTACGAACAGGTAGATCTCCGAAATTATCCCCTAGATACTGTGGACCATTTCGTGTTACACGACGGATTGGTTCAGTTGCATATGAATTGGATTTGCCTTCTCATGTGAAAGTTCATCCTGTATTTCATGTCAGTAGACTTAAGGAAGTACTGGGTGGAGCAGATCAGTTAGTTACTCCTCAAGAAATTATAGATGTCCAGGACATGACATTTGTTTCACACGAACCTGAAAAGATTCTTGGATTTCGTGAACGAAGATTTCATACGCTTATCACGGAATACAAGATCAAGTGGAAGGATCGTGTTGAGGAGGACGCTACATGGGAGACATTGACTTCTCTTCAGAGAGATTACCCTGGCTTTTTAGTGAGCTCAGGAGTGAGCTCTTAGAGGAAGGGGAGTATGTCATGTGCACAGTGGGTATCTACCGTGTGCTATACGCATGCAAGACTAGTTTCGAGGCTTGGGGAAGCTTGGAACTAGGCAAGCTGATTGACGAGCTGAGTTAGGGATATACTAACGGGCGGGCACCCAAGTATGGACGGGCGGGCGGCCAAGTGTGGACGCCCGATGACCGGCCAAGAGTCTATAAAAGGGTGGCCAAGGTTAGTTATTGGATATAGAGAGTCTCACGAGTTTGTGAGAGCTCTATGGTCTTGGAGCCTGGATCTAGTGCAGACGTGCACCTGCTTTATGCAGCCAAGGCCGGCAGTAGTCTCGAGGCCCGCGAGGGCAGCTTCGTGGCGGTATGGGACGTCACGAGGAGGAGATTGGTCGGTATGTCAACCTAGTTAGCTCAGCTCGTGGCTCGGAGGGGACAGCCAAGACTGTGGGCTCGCCCACGGCTGTCATGGTTGGGAGGTGAATCAGGCCTGCACCCCCTTGCTTGTTTGTTGTTCGTTTGTTTGCAGGATTCGAGTTTCGAACCAAGATCGATCACGAGGGGATCCATGGGGGTTTGACAGGGAAAGAGTCTACCTGGAGAGTTTTTGAGAAGAACCAATGGGAAAGACGGAAGTACCAAGCCTGACACTTACCCTGCTCTGCCAGTAGTCTCAAGAACTCCAACGCCTACCAGGGAAGACAATTTCTATCTAAAGCGTACATGAGCTTCTATCATCAACGGTCAAACTCTGCAAGGACGATCTGATCAGGCACTAGGCACTGACAGCTTGCTCCAGATGATGAATGAGAGCATCATCACCCATAATCTCTCCATCCTCCTCCAATCCTCCTCACCTAAGTCAGGTCTCAGAATGAAGCTCCATAAATGGTCACGGGCCTCACTAAAATTTCAGAAGGCCAACTTCTGGTTCCTGCTTTCTGGAGATGTGCCTCAAAACAGTAGCATCGTTGTCTTTCACATTTGGTGTGGCCAATGCAGTGAGGTCACTAGTGGATCTGTCACCCGTGGCCAATGCAGTGAGGTCACTAGTGGATCTGTCACCCTGCCAGCGGAGAATATCCGATTCATTTTGACAGACATCATCCACACCCTTTGCGGGCGATGGGAGTGCCTCATCAGCAACTTGGATTGGATGTGGCAGTGTCATGTAGATCTCTTCTGTACTTGGAGTCTCTCTCTTCTTCTGTTCTCTAGTTTTACCAGACCTCTCATGAGGGATCTTTTAAATCTTGCTTCTCTATTGAGGGTGGGAACACATAGTGCAACCCTAGTGTGGGAACACATAGGTTATAAGAAACTTATGGGCATGTGATGGTGTGAAAGCCAATAGTTATTGATAAAGTAAGTTTTACTCTATTATTGGATCCCCATGACTATATAACCTAGATAAGGGCTCAAAAGTTATCATTTCGAAGGGGTATAAAGACCCGAGCAAGGCCTAGACATTGGCTCTAACCACATGTGTCAGAGGGGTGGATTGCAATGATATGGGATGCCGTAGTCTTGGTGTAGAGCATGGTCGCAGTGCTGGCCTATCCTCCTGGATCGAGGGTGCTTCGTGGGAGCTATGGTTGGGAGGTGAGCCACCGGCAACCGTGTCCTCATGGGTCATATGTTCTTCTTTTGGTCTCGCAGACCCTTGTTTGTAAACCTTAATCTCTCTCTCTCTCTCTTCTCGTATAAATTCATATGGTTTGGTGTCACATCATGCCCTATAAGGCAACTTACAAGCAAGTTCTTCATAAGACAGCATGAAATGGTTGTACCAATCCTCAAACATTTTGTCCCTTGTGAAGATTTTCCTACCAAGTTTTTGGGTGATGCAGTTAATGTTTTGCTGTATTCTAAAAGGCTTTTCTTTGCTTAAATAGTTGTGTAGGAAGCAAGTATTTATGAAGATGTTTGTGAGAAGATTCTTTTTGTTATAAAGGCTAGAAGAAAGGGTGAAGTGGGAATCCTTAGGTGCTTGTGTGGTAGTGTGTTGTGTGTACTTTTTTTGTAACGTGTTTTTAGAAAGAATGGGAGGAAGTGTGCTTATTCAGATGCCTAGTGTGCAGGTTGATGATGAGCTTATACCTCCCACTTTCCAATCGGAGTACCGATGAAGTTCGTTAGCTCTGCAAACAGATTTTTTCGCTTGCACATCATTATGCTCAAACTGTGCAGAATGCTAGGATTGTCTCACATTGGCAAGCAGCTCATGAGTGGCCCATTGTATATGTTTCTCAATCAATTTCGGGCATATGTAGGATCAACTATTTGGCTTATATTATTACACTTTCTGTAAAGTTTGGTTTTCAGTCTTGAGTTGGTCTTAAACGTTCAGCTGACCTTACAAAGATGCATAGAAATTTTGGACACACTCTGACATGCGCACTTGTAGGTGTAGAATTTGTTGTGAGTGTTATCCTACTTACAAGAAGAAAGAGAATAGACTGGCAAAGAATGTGGCAATTTTTGTGACCTTGTGCCTTGTTGTTTACTTGAACAGTCTCATCTTTAGACTCTTTTAGAGAATCTTTTTGAAAAAGATCACATAACATTGCAGAGACACCAAATTAGGTTTGTGTACTAGTTTTGGAAAATTTGGAAGTTTCGGTAGAAACCAACTCCTCTATCAAGCCGGGTGGATGTTTCAATAAAACATGACATGGTTTTCATAACCACAAGAATTATCCCAGGTCTCAGTAATCATGTCATTGTGCCACCGTTGGACCACAATTTGTCTTCCATGGCGATGCAAGTACAAGTTGGGATTTGACTTTAATTACTGTTGGGATAGGTTTGATAAGCCTTCTTTTAATATATGTATATATGTATATAGAGAAAGGAGTTGTACATTGGCTGCCTTGTGTGTGTGTGTGTGTGAGAGAGAGAGAGAGAGAGAGAGAGAGAGGGACAATGGTCACCTTGTAGTTGAATGGAGCATTGAGAGAGAGAGTTCTTTCAATGTCTTCAAAAGACCCCGAGGGTCTATGAGACCAAAAAGTAGTCTTGGAAAAAATAGAAACTAAGTCTACTCTGTGAGAACTAGATGGTTGATATGATGTCCCTATGTGGGTTGAATGAGAGATAGTGTAGCAAGCTTGACTCAGCTAATGATGCCATCGTCCTCCAAAACAGATCAGAGGGATGTAGTAATGATCTCCATGTTGTCAAAGGAATGTCTCGAATCTGCACAGTTGACGTAGTTCAAGGTCATGATGCTTGGGGTCGCGGACATCATGTATATAGCCCTCTCTTTGATGACTCCCACGGGTGCATGGGGTTGGAGGATCACGTGTCTAGATGTAAGTGTCTGAATTGGACAAGTCTGTATCAAAAAAATTCTATAATGGAGGTCTAAGCAGGGTCTCGCTAGAAGTGATTCCTTAACATGATCATTTTGTGACGATGGAGCTCCAATAAATAGATGCCCAACATCTCTCTCTCTCAGGTGTACACCAAAAAAATATGTAATGGAGGTCTAAGAAGGATCTCAATAGCTTTGTCGCTAGGAGTGTTGCCTTGACATGACCCCTTTGTGATGCTGTTGCCCATGATAAAGAATACATTAGGTACACAAAAAACTAAAAGATACATTAGGCACACAAAAAAGTTAGACGATACATTAGGCATTAGAATTTGATATGCATTGTGAGATTTGGATCTGGAGGTGAATATATTAGATAGTGGGCCTTGCTATGCAAACACCAAGGTAGTGTGTAGGAACATGTTAGGATTATAGCATTGGCAACTATTTTAGAGGGTATATAGAAACTACAGAAAATATAAATAGAGCATTTATAACTAATTTTACATATATGGAAGAGGGTAACTTCAAGTATGTTGCAAAAAATGAGAGTATTAGTGCAGAAATGCTAAGAGAATGAAGGAGACCTTGGGCTACACAGGTACTCACCTATTTCAGCCACTTGGGTGAGCACCTACTTAAACCTTTCCTCCAACCTTTTCTTTGCCGAGTCCTCCAACCTTTTCTTTGCCGAGGGCTTTATCTTTGACATTGCACATATGTGTATCTTGTGGGGTGCTCTTGGCTCTACCAAATTCAATCCTAAGAGATGATACATTACTTGAGATTCGCATCTAGACTTGATTAGGGTGTGTAGAAATGGATTAACATCTTAGCATGCTAGAAACAAATCAACACTAAAGACAATGCTAATGATAAAGATGATAAGGCAAGAGGTTTAGCTCAAAAGCTCATATGTTTGATCCATTAGATAGAGTGCTTTCTTATAGGCTTGAGTACATCTCCATTAGCCATCAATCACATGGCCCATAAGCCTAATCAAGCTCATCCTCACCTTTTCTAGATTTGAGCACTCACTTGGCATTCTTTTTCACTTTTTCTAGGCTCCTACTTTTGGCCTCCACGTGGGCTAGCCATTCCACATACTTTTGGGCTCCCATTGACCCTTTGGACGGTAGTCTATGACTTATACAACTCATACAAATGTTTGAGGATCACATACCTCTCCTCCTTGCTCCAAACATTTACCCTACATCACTTGCTATTTTTAACACTCTCCCTCAAGTGATGAACTATCACCATGCATACATTGGACCTACACTCTTAGTCATTTGCTACAGTGGTCTATCACGGAAATTATTAATGATATCAAATGCATATCTTCACTTTTATAAGGGACTAGACACTAGCTTAAACCCATTTGCAAAGACCTTTCCATACCCATAAGGAAACCATGTTATATCTACTCGTAGTTGATAAATTCAATGGTGAAGGTTTCTTGTTAACTCTTTTTCCTAGACCTAAAATCCCCATCTCTAGCCTTGGTTGTATTCACATTATATTTATGTCATGAGGCCATTGTTCTATTGAAGCCAGCCAACATCCATAAACCTTGTATATATGGGTAGAGATAGGAATTAGGCACCCACTTAAGTTGGGTGGCCAGGCACAGTCGTCTTATATATGAACAACTTTCGATAATGTGAATGGGAAAATTTTGTCATTTCTCAAGTGTAAAGCTTTCTTCTTCTCTTAAGCTCTTGCGGCACCCAAGTTCAAAAATTGTAAAACCAAAAAGTACCTTGATTTGGGAGACTGTTTTGGAGTATTAAACCAAGAGTCAAATTGATTTTGATGATGCACAAGTGTTTCACAACACCCCAATGGTAAATAAGAACCCTCAATGGCTCAAAAATTAATTGAAATTAGCACTAATTACCTTGTTAGGTAAATTTTTTATAACAAAGTAGAAAACAATTTGACAATTAAAGCTTCAATGATTGTTGTTTGTGCTCAACAAGTCCATGAATACATCCTCTATAGCATATATGTTGAACAAATGAAGTAAATGCTTGCAAGTATGATGCAAAATCTCATATTTTTGTCCTTCTAGGCTATATTTTGACAGTCGATTGTTGCACTATTTTGGAGCTCCTACTTTGATCCAACGTTGGCTTCCTTTGTTGTGTTGTAGTTCCTCGAGATGTTGTACCAGATCCAAAGTATGCCTTCTCGAAGTAGATAAACCAAAACACTTGGTTCTTGATGATTTTGGAGCTTGGCAAAAGAGGGAAAAATTGCTTGAAAGCTAATTAACAAAACTAATCTTTTTACTAATCTAACCTATCCTAGGGTGCATAGCCGCACAAGGGATGATGGGTGGCTCTAATACCATCTTGATATTTGCATCTAGAGTTGATTAGGGTGTGTAAAAATGGACTAGAATCAACATCTTAGCATGCTAGAAAAGCAAGAAAGATACTAACACTAATGACAATGCTAATGATAAAAATGAAGCATAATGACAAGGCAAGAGGTTTAGCCCAAAAGCTGGTATGTTTGATCCATTAGATAGAGTGCCTTTTTATAGTCTTGAGTACATCTCCATTAGCTGTTAATCATGGTCCATAAGCTTGATTAAGCTCAACCCTAACCTTCTAGATTTAAGCACATCTTCTTTGAAGTGATCACCTAGTCCTTAGGGTGAACTTGATTAAGCTCGTCCTAACCTTTTCTAGATTTGAACACACCTTCCCTCCTGAAGTGATCACCTAGTCGTTGGCATCATTCCCCACTTGATTAAGCTCACCCTAACCCTTTCTAGATTTGAGCACCATCTCCCTTGAAGTGAGCACCCACTTGGCATCCTTTCCCACTTCTTCTAGGTGCCTACTTTTGGTATCCACATGGGCTGGCCATTCAACATGTTGATCAACCTTTAGGCTCTCTTTGAACCATAGTATATGACTTATGCAACTCTTACAAATGTTTGAGGGTCACATACCACTCTCCCCCCCTTGCTCCAAACATTTACCCCGCGTCACTTCATATTTCAACAACCCTCAAATGACACATCGCTATCCACATGGCATGTGACAAGTGACATTTGCACGGTGGAGAGAGAGAGAGAGAGGGGGGGGGGGTGGGGTGGGGTGGGGGGCATGCAAAGAGAGTAATTGGAGTGGTAGGGAGCTCGACTTGTTCCTTTTTGTCTTGCTTTAACACCTTGATTGTTAAGCTAATACCTCCCTAAAGAAACATTAACTTTTACATGTTTTTTTAATTAACAAGTAAACAAATACTAAAAAGGCACCAATTTAAATACTTGTTGCACATGATAAAGATTAAAGTAGGCATACAAAAGGCTAAAAGATACATTAGGCACACACAAAAGTTAAACAATACATTAGGCTCTAGAATTTGATATGTATTGTGACATTTGGGTATGAAGGTGAATATATTAGATAGTGAGCCTTGATACACAAACACCAAGGTAGTGTGTAAGAACATGTTAGTGTAATAGCATTAGGTAATGAGGGGCAACTATCTTAGGGATATATAGAAAACTAAAAATAGAGCATTTACAATTATTATTACAAATAAGATATGGGAGCGGGTAAGTGGGAGCTTGAACTTGACGTATGTTACAAAAATGAGAGTGTTACTCTAGAAATGGTAAGAGAATGAAGGAGTGTGGGGTCCTCACCTATTTCAGCCACTTGGGTACTACTCTAACCTTTCCTCCAACTTCTTTGTCTTTGACTAGGCCTTGATACACAAACACCAAGGTAGTGTGTAAGAACATGTTAGTGTAATAGCACTGGGTAAAATGAGGGGCAACTATCTTAAGGATATATAGAAAACTAAAAATAGAGCATTTACAATTATTATTACAAATAAGATATGGGAGAGAGTAAGTGGGAGCTTGAACTTGAAGTATGTTACAAAAATGAGAGAGTAAGTGGGAGCTTGAACTTGAAGTATGTTACAAAAATGAGAGTGTTACTCTAGAGAAATGGTAAGAGAATGAAGGAGTGTGGGGTCCTCACCTATTTCAGCCACTTGGGTAAGCACTTGCTCTAACCTTTCCTCCAACTTCTTTGTCTTTGACTAGGCCTTATGTGGAGAAGTCTTTATCTTTGACATTTTCTCATGAAGGTTCCTAATCTTTTCATCTTGCTTGTATGTCCTCCTTTTCTTCTTTGATGGAGTGGTAGGAGTGATGTCCTCTTCTTCACTCTCATGCTTCCCAACACCTTTTCTAGTATATATTCAATCATACCTTCCTCATTCATTGGAGGTAGCTCATCTTGTACTTCCACTATTGGTCCCACATAAGCTTTCAATTGAGACACAGGAAACACATCATGTATACGTGTGGTTGCCAGTACACAATAGCTTATAAGCTACTTACCCAACTCTTCTCTCAATCTTATATGGACCATAGTATCAAGTCAATTTGGTGTTTGTATTACCCTTAAGAGATGCATATCTAGATTTTAGTATGCGTAAAAGCACCTAACCCCCCACATTGAATTCCACAAATATCCTATAGGCATCAGTATATTGCTTCATACTCCTTTAAACATTCTTCATATTATCCTTGCATTGTTGTATGCGGGTTTGCATTCTTTCCACCTCATCCTTTACATTTTGATTTGCAATCTCCTCCTTATTGATCACCATTGGCGCATTCACACTTTGTACCCATAAGTAGCCTTAAAAGGAAACATGCCAATGCTTACATGACTTTTGCTATTGTTGTAAACAAATTCTGCCAAAGGCAACCACTCATCCCAAACATGTTGAGTATCATGGCAAAAGTGTCTCAAATACATCTCCACCCACTTATTGACCCTCTCCGTTTGCCCATCCATCTCTAGGTGATAGGCGGTGCTAGGAGTCAACTTGGTACCCACCATGAGCTCAAATAGCATTCTCCAAAATGAAACCATAAACTTGGTATCTCTATCACTCACAATTTGTTTAGGCATTCCATGCAACTTGAACACAAACTCCACAAATTGCCTTGTAACCATAGATGCCGAATGGGTGACCTTGGTACGAATAAAGTGCGCCATCTTTGTTAATCCATCCACCACTACAAGAAAGTTTCCCCAACCCTTCCTTGTGTGAGGAATTCTCGTGATGAAATCCATGGATATATGCGTCCACTTTTCCTTGGGAATGGGTAACGGCGGCTGAAGTAAACCTCCTGGCTTATGTGTTGGATCCTTGTTTAATTGACACAGCAAACACCTTGTGATATATGCGTGCACATCTCCCCACATACCTTTCCAAAAGAAACTCTTCCTTATCTTATTGAGTGTTTTGTAGAGACCCAAATGACCCTCCATAGGGGTTGCACGCATTTCCTCCATCACCTTGCTCTTGTATGATGAACTAGGCACGAGATAAATCTTGTCCATATAGTACAAAACGCCATTCTTAAGCTCATAATGGGGAAAATCTTCATGGGTTCCTTGCTGTAATTTTTGCACCACTTGTGATACTTCTTCATTCAAGATATATTCCTCTTAAATATCCATGATCCAATCCTTATGTAACTCCGAGGTTGCATTCAATGAACAAGCCCACATATGTGAAAGAGTATCGGCCACAACATTATCTTTTCCCTTTATACAAGTGATCTCAAAATCTTAGTTTTGCAAAACAACGAACCATCTTCTTTGCTTTGGAGATAAAGTTGGTTGTGATAAAAAGTATTTCAACACCCTATGATCACTTCTCACATAGAAACGACTTCCATAGAGATAATGGTGCCATTTCTTGATTTCATGTAAGATGGCAATCATCTCTTGATCATAGACATGCAATTCCATATCCTTATCATCCAATTTACAGCTCTCATATGCAATTACCCCATGATCTTGATACAATACGCCCCCAATGCCTCTTCCACATGCATCTTCCCTTATTGTGAATGGCTTTGAAAAGTCAGGACACACCAAAATAGGCACTGATGTAATCATTCTTTTGAGCTCTTCAAAAATCTTGTTTGTAATAGCATCCTAAAAGAATGTCTCCTTCTTGATCTTGTATGTCAATGGTGCAACTATGTGCACATACTTCTCAATGAATCTCCTATAAAATGAAGAGAGTCCCAAGAAATCCATCAATTGTGTTATATTGGTTGGAATAGGTCACTTTTGCATGCTCCACCTTCTTGGGATCCACTCTTTTGCCAAATATATGACCAAGGTACTCCACTTCACTAGCCATGAATGTGCACTTGCTTTCCTTGGCATACAATTGATTGGCACGCAAAGCATCAAAAACCATGTGCACATGCTTCAAATGCTCTTCTTCACTCTTGCTATACACCAAAATGTCATCAAAGAAGACCAATACAAACTTGTAGAGAAAGGGTTGAAGAACTTGATTCATCAAGGCTTTAAAAGTGGCGGGTGCATTGCATAACCCAAACGGCATAACCAAGTAATGATAGAGACCCCTCTTGGTCCTAAATGCCATCTTATACCCATTACCACTCTTCATCTTTATTTGGTGGTAGCCAGACCTCAAGTCAATCTTTGTGAAGAAATGGGCACTCTTCAACTCACCCAAAAGATCATCAATGCGGGGTATAGGGTACCTATTCTTGATGGAAGCCTTATTCAAATCATGGTAATCTAAACACATTCTAAAGGTTCCATCCTTCTTCTTCACAAGAAGCACCCGGAGATGCAAAGGGAGATTGACTTGGATCCACACATCCCATGTCCCATCAATTCTTGTACTTGTTTGACCACCTCATCTCACTCTACTTTGGATAATCTATATGGCTGCTTGTTGATGGGCCTAGAATTGGGATCAAGCTCTATCCCATATTCAATGTCCCTCTTCGTTGGAAAAAATTTAAGCATGTTGAATATTGAATACACCCTTGTATTCATCCAAAAACTTTTGCATGCCCTCGTGCACTTTCTTCTTGATGGCATCATTGCTCTCATCCTTGCAAAGCTATAATACATACACATAACCCGTCTTCTTGATCTCTCTCTTAAGTTGAGTGGCATTGATCAAAGTAAGCTTTGATGCATTCACTCCCATCAATGTAATGCACCTTTCACCATGCAAAAACTACATAAAACTTTGCTTCAAATTCATAGTGAAAGAACCAAGACTTAGAGCCAATCACACCCAAGAACCATGTTAATGGTCCCCATATCAAGAACAAGTAAATCAACTTACTCCTTTGAGAGCTCCAAGCTTACATCTTAACACATCATTGTGCAATCCATTTTAGCCCCATTTGCCACTTGAACTCCATGGAAGATATGGGCTATAATTTGAGACCACACAAAGACTTCTTGTTTACAAAGCTATTTGTACTTCCACTATCCACCAAAACATGAGACACTTCTCCATTGACTTTGGCCTTAAACCTCAAAGTGCTTGCACCCTTACATCCCACATAAGAGTCATGCAACAAGGTACATAAAGTTGGCTTCATGATTGCATCCTCAAAAGTACACATAGCCATTTCATCATTGTAATCTTGCCAAGCCTCTTGCAAAGTGCCATCGGGATCAAAAGCAAATTCCCTCTCAAGCACATGATCATTATCACTTTCCAAGCATTCATTGCAATCACCAAAAGCTTCATTGTCATCTCCATGATATCTTTAATAGCCTCAGCCAAGACCATGTTGATGGTAATATTTTTGGCTTTGCAAGTTTTGAAATGCTCCTTGTTCTACTTTTCACCACATTTGTAGTAAAGCCCTTTATTCCTCAACTCATTTAATAATACGGTCCTCCTTCATAAACTTGATTTTATTGGCACCATCATTGGGTGGCTTTCTATCCCTGCTTGAAGGTTTAGAAGGATTTGACCTGAATCTAAAATTTGGCTTGGCACCACCACCATAGATGGTTGGGTATCTAGGAATGGTGGGAGTTAAAGAAGCATCTCTTGTAAACTTCCCAAAAGTTGGGGCATTCAAATCAACCCTACCTCCACTTCTTTCTGGCCCTCTATATACATATTTATCTTTATAGATCTCGGCATACATGATAGCTTCTTAAAGGTTATTAGGCCTTTGTGCTCTTACATCCACCCCAATAGTCATTTGTGCTCTTACATCCGCCCCAATAGTTGGTTTGAGACCCTTGATGTATTTGAGAATCTTGATCTTCTCACTAAAAACAAAGTGCACTTACATCCACCCCAATAGTCGATTTGAGACCCTTGATGTATTTGAGCATCTTAAACTTCTCACTAAAACCATCCACATGAAGAATAAGCTTCAAGAACTTTTATTTATAGTCCTTGACTTTGCCAAACCCTTGCTCCAAGTCCCATTCATCACCAATCAACTTATCATTCCTCAACTTGGAAGTACATGCATTTTGCATGGCATTCTTAAAAGCACCCCATGTGGTAATCTCATAACCACATTGTCATGCAAGTGTCACCACCAAGTATGTGCATACCCTTCCAGGTGGAGTGAAGAAAAGTACACCTTAGCATGATCACTTCTTAGGTTCATCTCATTATACATATCCAACTTATAAACCCATTATGTATCATATTCTTTATTTCTTGATCCTTCTCCTTTGAATTTTGCGAAGACCACCCCATCCTTTGATGCCTTTAAACTCGTCATCATTCTCTCAGGCTTTATACATGTGTGGCCTGATGGGTGGATCATCATGATCCCATAAAGTTGAATGCCACATGCTTCCCTTTTGCATCACCGTGTGTGATGTAGATGGAATGTGTGAAGGCAAACTCCCATAAAGTTGAATGCCACACGCTTCCCTTTTGCATCACCGTGTGATGTAGATGGAATGTGTGAAGGCAAAATCCCTTTTGCATCACCGTGTGATGTAGATGGAATGTGTGATTTTGGTGGCAAATTCTCCTTATTGCCCAATTGCACATGCTCATTGCCACCCAAGTTCTTGTGCTGATTGAAGAAGTCTCCTAGTTGTTGTGAAGGACTCAAGCCTTTTCCTCGATCCAACACATTTGCATTCCCTTGTGTAGGTAGTTCTTCCACCGGAGCTCTTTGCTTATGGATAGAATCCCTCTTGAAAGCCTCAAGCAATGACATGTGATTTTGGTTCATACTTTCAATCAAAATGACTTGGTTCTTCTTCATATTCTCAACCAAACTCCCAAATCCATTGGCTTGTTGGGCTTGATTTTGGTTCATTGATTGAAGCATCATACGCATCATTTCCAACATTTGTTGTGTATCATTGCTTTTGTCGGTGTCACTTGCATACTTGGGATAGCATGCCCACTTACATTCACATGAGCGTTGGTGACCGGCTCATCATAGACATGCTCCAATCCTTCATCAATGTACATGCCTTCCTCATGTGCAAACACATTCCCCATATTTTCCATCTCTTCAAGTGACACCCCTTTTGCCTTTTGAGGTCTACCCCTTGGCGCCATTGGCTGAAAATGGAAAAATGGTTGTAGGAGGCTCAAAACTTGTTAAAAATTGGAGATCTTTAGCTCTATGGATAGCCCTAGATACATACCACCCAACTATGCCAAAACAGTAGAATTCCTATATGCCCTAATATTCTCTGCTTTAGGGTTTATGATACATTACTGAAAATGAAGAATTGACCCTAAAACTTTGAATAGAGGTTGAAATCTTGATTGGATTGGCTTGATGGATTGTTAATGGCTAGTACTACTCAAAGCATTTTCCTTCAGTCAAAGGCCAGGTATTCTTTGTTTTGACTTTTAGGTCAGAGTCAACTATATCGATTGACTTAGCAAATAACTTTAAAATCAAGTGGTTTTTGGTTTGCCGAGAAGCTTATACCACCCACATGCTCAAATCTCAAATTTAATTTGCTATTTTTGATTGGGCCTAACTTTTGCCTTGCAGTGAGACTTGTTGATTAGAGATGCAAACGGACCACTTGAGGGCTCCAATTGTAGCCCTTGGGGAGTATAATAAGGTTATGTCAACCACTTGAAAGGAGCCCTTACCTTTTCGAACTGAATTAGGGTTTTATGCTGTAGAAAAAAATTACCTCCACTTGCTATCCACTCCTTCCCTTTGCTATCCACTCCTTCCCTTTGCATTGGCAATGCCTCAGAACCATTCAAAAGCATGCACCACATCAATTTGCCTTAAAATAAGAAGTTACGAAGAAGCTCTACATCTTCTTCATTCTACAAGTAGGTTCTAAGGTGTGCCAAGGAACATTTTTGCTGCCTAATGGATTTTACATTAATAGTATTTTCATTTTGATAAAATTTTAATATCCATGAGTGGATTATCCCAAGAGTCATTCAAGTTCTGATCCAAAGAAACAAGTTGTCTAGCCCCATAGTGTGCTAATGACTATAATATAAAGATAGCATTTTACAGCCATGGATCATTTAGGAATGTTCTCACATAAGTAATTATTTTCCATATACTTGGTAGACATGGACTTGAGCACTTTTATATGGATGCCCAACCTATTTGGAAGCTTGAATGTTATAATGTTTCGAAGACAAAACCTATGGGTGGGGATGGTTTGTAATAAAGTGCTAAAGGACTATGGTCTTGGGAGCATGGCCCAATGTGGGGGGCTAAGTTATTACTAAGTGTGAAAAGGGGCCAAGGGTATATAAGATAATTAATAGGCCAAGTTGTAAATAATCAATTTTATCATCTTTACTCAATATCAATCAAGCCTTGCTCATGAAAGCTTCCATGGTGACCTTCACCCATGTATTAGACTCCATGTGAATGATGTCCCATGTTTACAACTCTACATTAATGAGTCATCTCCTTCCTCCCTTCTTTCATGGTGGCTAATAATAGAGTGTTAGCGGATGACTGCCTACCATCAGATCTATAGAGAGTACTACTTTGGTCAACCTTACCAGCCTCTATTCATGTGGAAACACATTTGGGATCAAAAGGAAGTGAAGTTCAATGTGGAGATAGACATTGATTATCTACCATTCTATACCTCAAATTTATGTTTGATTATGATTATGGAAAGATTAAACCTTGTAAAGGAGTATAAGATTTGTGGTAAAAGCCTATTCACCTTAAACAAGTATTTGTCTAGGTTAAACCATTTGAGTATATATTTCCCACATCAAAAATTTAGAATAGTTGGACAAAATGTATGCATTTAGTTATTCAAAACTAGGGGTTAAGTTTCTCGAGGGATGTAATAAGAATTTTGAATATTAAAGATGTTGTCTCTTGTCTCTATTAAGATAATCGTTTTTCAAATGAATGGTTGTTATTCAAATATTTAGAAAAAGATAGATATTCTTACAAAAAGCCGTGAGTCATGCGAGAAATTCCACTCAAAATATAGTGCCAGTCATGGAAGAATTGGATAATGATGGCTAAAAGCACTACATAAATCTTGAGCCACCCCTTTTTAAGGTGAAGGCAGTAGTAACCTTGCCAAAGCCGTTTGTAACTAGAATGACGCTATGAACAAGTATTTTTACATAGCTAGTTATAAATGAACATAGTAAGATGACCCTAGCTGGTCTCAAAAATTATAAGAGATGGAAGCTTGGGGTGGAGAAACCATGTGGAAGAAAACCATCTGTGGGAGGATATGAAATCATGTGGAAGAAACCATGTGGAAGAAAACCATCTGTGGGAGGATATGAAATCATACTTTCATTAAAAAAATTATCCACTCGGTTACCAAGATGATAAAATGAATGTCCTATAACTCTCTCAGGAAGGGATGTCTATAGAGAATCACCAGGTTACCAAGAAGATAAAATGAATGAGTTCTTACAAATCTCTGAGAAAGGGATGTCTATAGAGAATTACCATCAAGCTTATGCAAATCTTGTTTGTTTTTCCCCACTAATGGATGAGGCATCTCTTCTCCATAATTTATCAGAAAGCTAGATCCCCCCAATGGACACCTTGGTCAAGAATATAAAGCTAGCATCAATAACTGAAGTGATTAGAATGGCTGAAGACTTTGCCAAAGCTTTTCTCAAAGAGGCTTCTCAGTCAAGGAATATGCCAAGAAATATACGACTAATTGCTCCAAGAGATCTTCAACTTAGGCACATAATCCAAACTTTCCCAAACTAAAGAGGCACAAAGGACAGAAGGACAGGGCTGGAATCAAGGCTCTAAAAGTATGGCGCCAAAAAGAGAATACTCTCATATGTCTAAAGGATCATTGTGTTGAAATTCATGGATCAATCTCCCTAATAACAATCAACAATCTAATTAGATCCTAATCCTGATCTAATCCTACGCTAATGACAACACTAATCTAAGGTGGATAAAAATGAACAATACTCATGGTGATGAGTGTGTGCTAATTAAATTTAGACTCAAGTTCAGTTAGGTTACAAGATGGATACTCATAAAAGAGATGTTGTGCTTGTATATTCCAATGCTTCAAATGTCCTTCTTTTATATGAGGAAACTACAACAAAGCTATGATAGCTTATGTGGGATAACTTGGCTACGTGACTTGGCACTCTAGCATCACTCATTTCAACACCCCCCCTTGGCTACTTTGGCCTTTATGCTACTTTGGCATTATAGCTACTTTGGCTATGAATTTCAGCTTTAGTGCATCATATGGCCTCAGAGGCTAATTACATCACACTTTTTGTAGAGACAAGAGGGTGAAAAGTACAATGGTTCTTTCTCTAGAAGAGCATGTCTTCAGCCGGGAACAACTTTGACCTCGATGTAGTTTGCTTGCTTCTTTTTTTGATAGCAATCTTCTTCTAGGCGACCAATTTTTCCACAATAGTCACAAACAAGCTTTGGTTTATCTTTATTGTGACATTCATTCTTGGTATGACCAAGTTTTCCATAGTGATAGCATCTTGGAAGTTGAGATGTTGATTGATTTGTCCTTTGAAATCTCCTACCCTTTGTATACAGTCTTGCTCACTTGAATGTGATTTGAATGATTCTTTATCTTTGAATTTGGATTCTTGTTCAAGTAGAGATGATTTTACATCTTGAAGTTTAGTGTTGGGCACATTTTTAAGTGTAGCAACAATTGATTCATAAGTTTCTTTGTCAACACTTTTTAGCAATACACACTCATCTTCCTCAATGACTTTCTTTAATGCACTAAGTTGTTGTTTGATACCTTTGAATTTACTGATGTGTTGTGCCATGGTTTTGGTCTCCTTTTTGTTGAGCTTGTAAAACTGCATGAGAAGGTTGATCTTTGAGCTCTTTGAGTCGGTGCCGAAAATCTTGTTGAGTTCCTGCCATGCCAACTTGGCATCCTTGATGCTAGCAATGTGACTAATCACATCATCACCAATATTTTAAGCGATGAGGCCCAATGCTTTGTTGTTTTTTTGAAGTGGCTCAACCTCCACTTCTTCATCCTCAAAATAAGGTGCCAAAGCCCCTTATGCATAAGAAAATACATGGTCTTGCTTTGCCATGTGAAAAAACTATCACCATTAAATCTTGAGACGACTTCTACATACTCCATGATTGGAAGGGGATCTTACCTTGAGCCTTGATTTTAGTGCTCAGGCAGTGTCTAACCCTTTTACAAGTAATTGCAAATTATATGCTAGAGATAAACTCAATGCGGTGAAAAAATCCCTTAAGTTGAGCAATGCAAGTGGTTAAGATGGATTTTTATACAACAAAGATTTTTCCACAATGGAATATCACTCTAATTTTTCAATTTTGATTTTGGTTCAGCTCAATTTTTCCTAATTGCTTGCTAATACCAATGATTAAGTGCTAATCATAGTGATTAACAATAGTAGACTTTGGAGGGCAAAATTGAGAAAATGAGAAAGCTTTTGGATGGGGCTTTCTTGATGAAATTCTTGCCCTTGATGAGGGTCAAAGGCTCATGTAAAAAAATCAGCTCAAAGATGCCCAAAAAGGTTGATTTTTGCCTTTTTTTTTGCCTGCTAAATAGATGCTCCCGGTGCATAGACTAAGCCTTTAGCCACAAGATTTGAGATGTGGAGGCCTTTAGGTAAGTAGAACACATGGCTAAAAGGTCTTGCCCTAATTTGATGTACATGGCATGAATGATTCAGAAAACGAGTCGATGGTTTATGGTGATTTTTGGCCAACGTACGAATTTGTCTAATTCCTCTGGTTGGAGTGAATAGCTATGTGAGGCCAACACTTGGCTAGAAGGGTTTTGAAAATGGTCAATGGAAAGCTTGTGAAATTCGGGCCACAAAGAGGAAGGAAGGATAAGTTGAGATTAAGTCTCCTGATGATGTGATTAGTGAAGAACAATGCTAGAGTTATAAGCTAAAGGAGACTTAATCTCCTAATGATGAGATTAAGTCTCCTAATGATGTGGTTAGTGAAGAATAATGCTAGAGCTATAAGCTAAAGGAGAGCTTAAACCAAGCTTTGATACCATGTTGAAATTGAATCAAGCTCCCTAATGACTCTAATCCTACACTAATGATCTAAGGTGGATAAAAATGAACAATACTCATGGTGATGAGTGTGTGCTAATTAAGCTTAGACTCAGTTAGGTTACAAGATGGAAACTTGTACTCATAAAAAGACTTGAGATGTTATGCTTGTATTCCAATGCTTCAAATGTCCTCCTTTTATATGAGGAAAGTACAACAAAGCTATGATAGCTCATGTGGGATAACTTGGCTAGGTGACTTGGCACTCTGGTATCACTCATTTCAACACATTGTAGCAATTTAAGAGGGAACATAGATATTTTCAATGCTAGTAATAGCCTAATGCTCCTGTTTGTGACCTACCCAACCCAAAGACCTATAGCATTTGTTCAAACAAATCAAGGAACTCCATCCCAAAATTGGGGAAACTAAAGAAGAAATTTTCCAACTCGGCAAGCCACAGGTACAATTGTTGACTTGGAAGCGGAAGATAAGGGGATAATTCACACTACAATGGAGCACCAAGGCCAAAATCAAGAGTTCTCCACCATCATCCAAATACCCACAAGCTACCAAGGTAGAAGCACACATTCCTTCATTTTCTTGGTGACTTACTACGTAAGTTGGAGCTTGTTCTCGAAGATGTGATAAACCAATGAAAGTAGAGCTGGCTCTAGTAGAAAAATGCTTTTCACATGCCACAAGTCCGATAACATTAAATTTCTCTGGATAAAAGCTTGATCAAGTGTAGATTCAAAGTTTTACCCTTATGTCTTTATGATGGGATTCTCATAATGGATTGGATTACTCAAAATCAAGTAGATATTCACTGCCATGAGGGAACGATCTCTTTTAAAAGTGATTGGAACTCCAATCTTACAACTTGTGAAGATATCCAGAATACTAAAATGACAGTCAAAAGTACGCAATTTATGTTATGAAACTTAACCCTACTGGTGGCAAAAGGAATCAAATTTTAAGGAACCCAAATAGACAAGTGAGTATGTAGATATATTCCCTGAAGAGTTAACAAAGATGCCCATGACACATGGGAAGTGGATCATGAAATATAGTTAACCAACTGCTACGCAAGCCTAAAAATGGATTCTTAAGGCTAGAGCAATTGAGATAACTCTTGGAACAAAAGTTTGTGATGAGAATAATGGTGATTCAAATGCATCAAGATACCCATGGCTAAGCATGATTAAGAGTGAATAGGGCTAAAAATATAAGTTATTAACTTAAGCTAATATGATTAGCATAATGATGACAATATGAGTAAGAGAAAATGGAGTATATTAATCCTCATTAGAGTGAGCCTCTTATATAGGCTGAGTGCAAAGAAGAAAGTGCCAAAAGTTTCTCCTCAAATCACTTCTATATTCACTCTCCCAAAATATATCCACACTCCACTATTCCCTCGCCAAGAGACTAGGTCCCTGATTCTCTCTTTCCATGATTATAGCATCCCTAGTGGGCTGATTGGCATCTTCTAGGCCACTTGCAGAAGTAGAGATTCCTCAGTAACTTGAAGGCATCTACTACTAGATAATTACAACAACAAATATCCTTATACCAAATAACCCTTACATACATAAGTGACTAAGGATATGAACACTATGTCAACCCAACAAATCCCCCCTCAACAAATATCTCGTTACCTAGTGGTCAGTTAGCTCAGGTACCATGCTATGGGTATGATGGTATTATGTTGCCTCTCCTAGTGTAAATAAATAGATACAAGAGATCCCACACTATGGGGTAGTCGAAGATTAGAGTAGTCCTTGGCTTTTTAGAAAGCCCAATCATCTACAATAAAGTTAGCCTCATGAGAGGCTTCCTCCTCCTGGACTTCTTTAGCTTCTTCTCTAACAAGGAGAGCTTTGACTTTTTTCTTTAGGACGAAGTTGCTTTTGGTGTGGTTGGTTTTCCCAAAAAATCCACAAGCCTTCTTCTTTGAGTCGATGTAGCCCTTGTTGTGGTTATTACTAGAGGAACCTTTGTTGAAGAACTTCTTGGTGTAGAACACTTCATCATCGTTATGGATAAGACTTAATTTTTCTTGGAACCTCTTATACTCCTCAAGGAGTCTTGTCTCCACACTTTTGAGCTTAGATTCTAGAAATTTCTTTAAAGTTTACACAAGATAAGAATATTTTTAACTTAGCAAGCTTTTGAGAAGTATCGCTATAGTGAGATCCCGCTGCCCCCTCTGCGCACCGATTCCCGGATGGTAGCAGCGGAAGCAGCTCCCTCTTGCGCGGGGCAGGGTTTCCCACTCGGGGCCTCGCCCTCAAATGTCCAGGCACAAGACTAAGCTAGTGGTCATTCCAAAAATCGAAACCGGGAAAATTTCCCATGCTCGGAAAACGAAGTCAAGGCTGATCTAACCTTTATCTGAATAAACCAGATAGAAGGGAAACTATAAGAGACTTAACTTGAAGAAATCAACGCTTTTTTCCTAATTGAATTAGGCACAGCCATTGATCTATTCATTTGAGAAGTCTTCAGGCTTTTAATTAACTAGTCGAGTTCTAAGCGTAATCCTATTAATCAATTTTATTATTAAAACTCTATTGATTCCAACCTAACCCCATCCGGCCCATGGGTTAGCTACCGCCCGACCACTGGAATAGTAGAACCAGACAAGTACTCACCCACCCATAATTGAAAGCCTTTCTTAACTTTTGCCTTAGAATACAGATACTCACACACTCCTCTTTAAACTTTAATTTATAAAACAATCCATTGACAAACAATTACTGGGTACAGATGTCACAACTCAAAATTTCCATTCAATCCTTGTTTCTCACAAAACAGTATCACTCTGGACTCTTCATTGAGACTAGCAGGTCAACAACGAGATCCAGTAACAGATTACAATAAGTTTCTCGTCATCATACATATATATTCCTATTAATCAATTTTATTATTAAAACTCTATTGATTCCAACCTAACCCCATCCGGCCCATGGGTTAGCCACCGCCTGACCACCACTGGAATAGTAGAACCAGACAAGTACTCACCCACCCATAATTGAAAGCCTTTCTTAACTTTTGCCTTAGAATACAGATACTCACACACTCCTCTTTAAACTTTAATTTATAAAACAATCCATTGACAAACAATTACTACAGTATCACTCTGGACTCTTCATTGAGACTAGCAGTCAACAACGAGATCCAGTAACAGATTACAATAAGTTTCTCGTCATCATACATATATATCTTCCACGACATATGCATGGGTGTCCTCAGCACCGCGAGCCCGTGCATCGCCTGGTCAGAACCCTCCAAGATCCTCCTTAGGTGTCCTAGCACTTCACTCAGGGACCACTTCGTCGGCCCTCGTCCATCGTACCGGAAGTGTACCATTTTAACCATACCGAGGTTGCTCCAAGACCTGGGCAGGCTTTGCCGCGTGAGCCATCCTTTGAACACTCCCTGCCAACTGTTGCAATCGAACTTCCCTTAGAACACACATATACCAAATGCTCCCTCCAGCATTCTGGCGTAAGAATGTCCTTTAAGAAAACAGGGTTTCTATGCAAGTTTTCAATTTTGATTTTCTTTTTAATACAATGAGTATATCTTAATTCCGTATCCCAAGACTTCTAGATCACAGGTCTGGAATCCCAAAAGCAGAATTCCTCGAACTTTAAATTTTTGATCCTCATATCAAAATCAAAGGTCTCAACTTAGTTTCAATTTTTGGTGGGTGATTCGAGTGTAGATTACTAAACTGGTCATATCGTCATTTCTTGAAACTGACGGAGTTATGTCTTGGTCATAGTTTGATTCAGGATTTGAGTCTAGAAAGGTTCTCCCTGAACTATCTTTCTCGAAGGTAATATTTCAATTACTACTTTACTGAATTCAAAACTAAACACGAATTCCTATGAGGAATAAATTAGTCATTTATCTAAAATTTCAACTTCAATAGTCTTTTTTTTTTAAATTTTTTTCATTACTATCCTAGAGAATATGAAACGGTATAATTTTCCTTCACTGAGTATTTACTTATCCATTTTTCCAATATTCATGGGATTTAAACATAGGATTAAAGTGAACTCTTATTTTGATAAAAAATTTTGTTTATGCACCATTTTATGCATAAAAATCAATATTGGTGAAAGCAACACTTTTGTAATTAAAAAAATTCTTTTATGTATCATTTTATGCATAAAAATCTATAATGATAATTAAAAAATATTCTTTTATGCAACTATTTATGCATAAAAATCCATAATGATAAAAGTAACACTTTTATAATTTAAAAAATATTCTTCTATGCAACTATTTATGCATAAAAATCCATCATGATAAAAGTAACACTTTTATAATTAAAAAAATATTATGCATAAAAATCCATAATGATAAAAGTAACACTTTTATTTAAAAAAATATTCTTCTATGCAACTATTTATGCATAAAAATCCATAATGATAAAAGTAACACTTTCATAATTTTAAAAAAAATCTTTTATGCAACTATGTATGCATAAAAATCCATAATGATAAAAGTAACACTTTTATAATTAAAAAAATATTCTTCTATGCAACTATTTATGCATAAAAATCCATAATGATAAAAGTAACACTTTTATAATCAAAAAAATATTCTTCGATGCAACTATTTATGAAGGACAAGTGTAATTAGAACCAAAGGAAGTCTTGGTGTGGATGTTAGAGAAAACCCTCTAAATAACATGATATTAAAGGAGTACTTAGTCAAATGGAAGTTCTTGCCAATAGAAGACGTTATATGGGAGAAAGATGAAGACATAGTAAAAGACTATCCCCATTTTATGAGATGAGGCTCCTCCACTTAAAGAATCAATTTGTCCTCATCTTGCAAAATGAGGATAGTCTTTTATTATGTCTTCCTCTTTCTCCCATGTAGCATCCTATTAAGAGGAACTTCTATTTGACTAAGTACTCCTCTAATATCCTATTCCTCAGAGGGTTTTCTCTAACATCCAAGACTTCCTTTGCACTTCCTTTGGTTCTAATTCCACTTATCCTTGGACAAGCATAGTTATTTGATCATCCTCCCAAAATATGTCCAATATCTAAGATATACTTCTTTAACAAGCTGACACATGAAAGACACCGTCAATTTGAAGATGGGGAGGAAGAAAAAGTTCATAGGATTGATTTTTTATCTTCCACTTAACCACATATTGCCCACAATATCTGGGTTTTATAACTTCTTGTACTTTCCTAATGAGAGAGAACTTCTCTTGGGGTCATACAAGAAGAAAGACCATATCACCTTCCTAGGTAAGGATCCACTCATTGAGACTTTTTTAGGTAAAGATCCATTTTAGGCTCTTATGATCGGTCATTAAGGTGAATCTCGACCCTAAGAGATAATGTCTTCATAATTTCAAGGCATAGACTACTCCAACAAGAAAATCCAAATCATGGATGGAATAGTTTCTCTCATGAGGTCTAATCTTTCTGGATTCATATGCCATAACATATCCTTCTTGCATAAGAACTCCACCTATGCAAATCCACTAGCATCAGTAAACCACTTCAAAAGGTTTACCAAAATCTAGTAATTTAAGAATAGGGTTGGTTTATCAAGGTGGTTTTTAATTTGTCAAAGGCACCCGTGACACATGGGATCCACTGAAATTGGGTACTCTTCCTTAGCGAATATCGGAGATATGAAAATTTGGTACCATCCTCTAAGATCCCTCTTGCTCATGTACCATTTTGACAATATGAATTTCATTCAAAAGAGAGAAAGTGTGCAAAATGTGGTACCATCCTCTAAGATCCCTCTTACTCATGTACCATTTTGACAATATGAATTTCATTCAGAAGAGAGAAAGTGTGCAAAATGTGTCAATTCTCACTAAAGCCTTATAAATAATTATAATAATTTAGAAAAATCATTTTTATAAAAAAATAATGGGGTTTATATGCATAGAAAATTAAAATAGGCCCTCTCAGTGCACATGTGCATGTACACCTCCACTTAATACGATAAAATCAAGGATATGGAAAATTAAATCATAAAAATTAATTAGGTAAATGCCAATATCAAATTAAAAATATTGGCTTAAAATTTCTTAGGTTCCCATGCATAAAAATAAATGAAATAAGCCTAATGTGTGTACATATAAAAATTAAATTATTAAGGCTGTGTTAAAACTCTAAGGTTCACAAACCATGGTTTAAAGAAAAACAGGGGTTTTAAAAATTACCCATGGTATTTTGTTTTTGGTATAGGGTTGATGGCTCATGAAAAATAGGTCGTGCTCTCTATTTTAGTTCAAAAAAGATAAAGTGCATGCATAAAAATTGAAAGTGAGCTCTAGCCCCCAAAAATCTATGGTTTGCATGAAAATAAAAGTAGGAATGGATGAGAAACCACCCATCTAACTCATGCACATATATAGAAGCTCATATTCACTCAATTCAAGTATAGATATCCCCCCCCCCACCCCCCACCCCCCAACAAGCACGACAAGGAGAATGCCACGAGTTTTTTTGAGAAGGATAGGTGATTGTACTTTGTCCATTACTAGTGCAATATACTGAAAAACTCTAGCTCACATTATTACAAGCTAGAGTAGTCATTTTCTTCTGTAGGTTATTCATCAATCAATCGTAATGCATCCCCAAGCCAATTTATTCAAGGTACATTGCTTAAATACTCATAATTTATCTTTTCTTTGTTATTTCTCATTAAAATTTATCATTTTAAATAAAAATAAAATTAGCAATGGAATTTAATATTTTTTGCACAAATTCCTAGTCTAGAGACCACTAACGTCTAGGTTTTATTTATCTCTGCATTAATTTAATGCATAGATCTTAGGAAAAACCTTTAAAAATATTTTTATTATTTATTTATCCTGAACCTTAGAAAGTAGATGTGGATACTCAAATCCCAACCTTAGAATAAAATTTTAATTTATTAATTTATGAAAGAAGCCTTAGATTAGCTTTATTTCTTGAGAGACAAGCCTAGCCTAAAACATTATTTGATAGGAACCCTAGTCTAATTTACCCTTGAAATAATTTATGAGTTAAGGAAATGAGATTAGGAGGTTTAGAAATCAATTGGGAATTTAGGGTCTAGAGAGAAAAAGTGTTAATTAGGATTGTAAAGAGAGAATGTATTCCTTTCTAGTGTAGAAAACTATCCTAGACTAATTAAAAATTATGGGATAAATGTTTAGAACTCTTTTAAAAATTTAGAGAATTCTAGAGAGATAATAAGAAACAAGGAGAATCCCACAGAGAGAAATAGAAATTCTAGTGAGAGAAAGAAAAATGGCCTTCTAAACAAGTAACCAAGGATAGATTAAATCCCAAAATTAATCTTAGAAAATAAAGTGTGGTTTAATTATGATTAGATTAAATCTAAATTCTATCAAAGAAGGTATAATTTTAGAGAGATAAATTCTTGATTAACCTCTAATCAAGAGATTTAGAGTATCTTAGAAAAAGAAGGGTTATATTTGTGAAATAAATGTAAAGAATCTTGAAAAGGATAAATCTAATGAATTTAGGAGTATAATTTTAGAGAGACAAAGATGAGAAACTCACTCTCTCTAGATTTCTAAGCTGTTAAATTCAAAAAATGAAGAAAGAAACCTTATTTTTTACTCTAGAATATAAAATTGTAGAAGTTGTGTGAATCATTAAGAATATTCTCTTTCTAAAAGTAAAAAAATCAATTATTAAGGTATATATAAGACCTTGGATAACTTTAGTGATAATCAAGGTAATTGTTTAGATGCATAAAATCTTAAACCCATAGTGAGGTATATGATACCTTTTAACTTTAGTTACTAATTAGAAAGATTTAGAACAAATAAAGAATTTTCTCTTAAGTGAGATGAAGACCTTAACAGTTATACGTTAGAAGTCCAAGGATTAATGAGAGATTGAGTTGGGATAAACCTAAAAGAACTAGACTTGGTTTATGGTATTATGAAGAGCTCACTAAATTCATGTGACTAGAGGATTTTCAATCGAAGTTAATACTTGAGAGAAAAAAATGTCTCATCAGACTTATGATGGTTTACACAATCTTAGATACATGTGTGATGCATGATTTCCTGAGTAATGTCTTATTTTGTTTGACACTGTATTCATTTAGGATATTGTTTTTGTGGAAGTGTGTGAAGGTACCACACAAGTTTGTGCTATGCTGTCATCCAAGTGGTGAGTCGCATCACAAAGATGGTCGCTTAAGACCTTGACCCATCTCGTCAATGTGGGTGCACGTCTAACACACGATTGATGTAAGGGACAAGAAGCGACTCTAGTGTATATCGCGACGAGCAGGGGAGGTCTAGTGGCTTGGGTGGATGTAAATGTTAGTCATATGTGGCTTGGACATATACATCAATCATCATATATGTAGCTCCTTACATCAATGCCTAGAGTGTTCATGCTTCTGGGAGTTGCATGGCTATTAAAAGATGGTCATTTAGATGTTTTCATAGGTGTTATATTCAGATGCGAGACTTATCGAGCTCCTCCGATTTAGCACAGTGGTCTGGGAGTGTTCAGGCTCAGTAGTGCATACCTTCATGCTCTGAGGATCACGGTCCTGCAACAACCAAGGATATTGTGGAGAAGGTGCACTTACTCTTTCTATCAAAGAGCTTATGATTTAAAATCTCTAGGACTTTTTGTACATACAATTTGTGATCATAAGCATTCTTTAAATACACCAAAATGTTATCAAAGAAGACAAGGATAAGTTCATCAAAGTGTTCTCTAAGAACCTCTTGCATGAGAGGCAGTTGAATATAGTAGGAGCATTTGTCAACCAAAATAGCATAACTATGAACTCTCATAATGCCTATATACCAAGTATTGAAATCTCTTTTTGAAACATCTTGCTCCTTGATTCTAATCCAATAATATCTTAACTTTAGATCTTTTTTTATAAATACCTAGGCAACATCATGTAATTTATCTAAAAGCTCATCAATTCTAGGGATGAGATACTTGTTCTTAATAGTCAATTACAATTTATCTAAAAGCTCATCAATTCTAGGGATGAGATACTTGTTCTTAATAGTCAATGTATAACTGTGAACTCTCATAATGTCCATACGGAGTATTGAAATTTTATTTTAAAATATCTTGCTCCTTGATTCTATACCTTCACTTTAGGTATTTTTTTGTAAATACCTAGGAAACATTATGCAATATATCCAAAGCTCATCAATTATAGGGATGGGATACTTGTTGTTCTTAATAGTCAATTCCCTTTATAGTTAATGCTTAAGTGTTACATATTGCTTTCTCTAGAAGAGTACACGTGAATCCCATGAAGGATATACTAGGTTGTATAAATCCTTGTTCTAGAAAGCTACCTTAACTCCTCCTCCTTGAGTTCAAAACGGCCATTTGTTCACGTTAAACAACCTTCTTACCCAATTGAAAGGAGTCATAGGTTAGTGGCCAAATCATTATCCTTGAGTTCAATGGCTTCTAAAATGGCCATTTGTTCATGTTAAAGAACCTTCTTACCCAATTTGAAGGAAGCATAGGATAGTGGCTAAACCACTATCCTTGGATCATGGAAATCCCATTAGGAGAGGCAAAAGAAGAGGCTAAGAGAGGTGTGGCAATCCCTCTTCTTTAAGCCCTTCCTCTACTCTCAATCCTCTAAGCTAATCCTTCCCATGGAAATGGTTAAGATAAAATGCTGAAACACTCTAGCACACTTAACACACTCCATGCACATGAACACCAACACGATCCAAGCATGCACACTAAAAGAAAGAAAGAAGGTAAGAGCACAAGAGAAGAAGAAATCTTTACACTTGAGAAAAGATTCATTTTCCTTATTCACATTAAAAAAAGTTTATATATACAGAAGGGCTTTTCCTAACCACCCAACTTAAGTGGCTTTCCATTACCTATCTCTACTCATACATACAAGCCTTATGTCTATTGGTCAATTCTGTTATAATATGAAATTTTCTTAGGTAGAGATAGGGATTTCTTAATATATGGAAGGCATGGAAAACTCCCTTACGTAGTTCTAATTTTGTCCTCAAAAGCTGTGAGGAATGGTCTTTGTTGTTGGTGGCATATTCTCCTAGTTTCATCTTTACGAGATGACCTCTATATGTGAAAGTGTTGTACACACCACCTTCAAGCATTTAAGTGTCTTCCCATTATTATGGGTGAACGAAAATTTATATTCGGAGTGGATGAACTTGGAGGAGAACATATCTTCAAAAGATCACATCTAAAGGGCTTCTAGAAACTGGGGATGCACATAAATAGCCCATATATATACCAAAGAGTGGAACCAATGTTGATGTTATCAAAGGGGAGGCCTTGCACATAGAATTCACCATATTTATGCAATTTCATGTGAGACTTTTCCTCTTTAAAGCCTTGGAGAAAGAGCTTGATGGTGTTTGGATGGCTATGATGGGGACCTCTTGATAGGATGTGATGAATTGTGTGATCTACCCACACAACCAATCATGTGTTGGAATCATGTCAAAAGATGGGGATTTGAAATCTAGAAAGTTGATGAATAAAGGATTGATCTTTGTTTTTTCTTTATACCCCTTCCACTCTGCATGGGCCTATGCAGCGGCATGTACATGGGATTGATCCTTTGGTTTACCGGTGCAATACACAGTACGTGTGGTGTAATAGTATGGGTTCCTTAATAGCTGAGCCACCATCTTGGCTAATTATTCATCTCAACACTATTGAATTCTCTATCATAGGGTGGCCTCCTATATCCACCTCTTTCGACCTTGAGTTTTTGTATAAGCATAAATTAGTTCTCTACAAGGAAGCAAGTAAATGGTATCATTGTAATCTTGGATAGTTGGGAGGTCAACTCTTCGAAGAGAATGGGTAAATTTTCCAGATTTGCAAAAAAATGAGCTTACATGTAAAGGGTACATAGCCAAATCAATTGAGGGAATAGTGCTAAAATACCTAGATTTTAGCCTACTAAAATACCTTTTCATGATCCAAGAAGATCTTGGGAGATGAAGTTTCTCTAGAAGACAGTGCATCGAATTACCAAGGATCTTCCTACCAAAGGAGTATTAGATCTGGTCCATCTATCACACATCAAAGTGTGTGTTTGGAGAGGTCTGTATTCAAGCAAATCTAGTAGAGAGAGAAATCCATGAAAGACACTCAGATGGTTAATGAGTGGAGAAGAAAGTTTTAAACTCCCACACACAATATTTGGTGACTTGTTTGTGAACATTACCAGGGTTTATTTAGAATACAACTAGATACTCTGCCAATGAGGGTCACCATGCAATGACTAATATGAAAAGGATCCCAATGGGAAGAGGAGTTGTACAAGTAACATCTCCTATATAGGCTTTTTTGCCAAGGTAAACCTTTACCCACCCCAAAGAGCAAACCTCTTACACTCCTATGTAGGCTTTTTTTGTGCTAAGCGAAAATCTTTACCCACCCCTAGGAGAAAATCTCTTACACTCCTAGGATTAAGAGGGTGCAAAAAGTATCACTAGAACTAGAGAAACATTTGTCCCAATGAGTGAGGAGAGATGGAAATAGAAATAAAGTTCAAGGAGGTTCAAAAATAATTACAAATCTATAACCAAAGAAAACAAGAAGTGGAGGGCCCTATCAAAATAGAGCACCAGCAAAGAGTGACAAACACATAAGAAACGGATAGATCAAATTGTACACTACGGATAACATTAACAAAATAATAACAAATCATGATTTCCTTATATATAAGGAGGATATTACAAAATAATAACAAATCATGATTTCATTGTTTACATGCAAACAATGCTATTACAAGAACAAAGAGATTTCCCCAAGGGGGAGAAGCACTAAATGCTAAAATCATGCCCTTTTTCACGACCTCGAGTAAAGAAGTGTATCATCAACAGGCTAATCCAAGAAGGGGGAGGGGAAGAGGGAGTGGACATATACACTTCATAGAACTAGCCTATGAGCCATCTCCAGTCTTAAACCATAACTACCCTAGCTAATTTATTAAGGATAATAGTTATAAATAAGTAGGGGAGTGGCAAGGGAATTAGGCACTGCTCAAGTTCTATCCTTAAGGTAAAATCCCATGAATCCGTATTATATAGCAAAACTAATGCAAAGCTTCAATGGGGATGGGGATCCCAACACATGCAAATCTTTGAGTCTAGTTGTTGTGAAACATGTGGACACATTGATGAGCTCACAAAGATCCATTCTTTTTTCCTAAAGCTAGGTGGGAAGGCACATTAGCAGGATACGATGCTTAAGCTGAAGGATAATGTCAATTTTACTCGGCTTAAGAACGTCTAGAATGTCTATGTCTAGCTTCGTTATAATATTAAGTGGAGTAATCTAGTACCATAATAGCTCTATAACATTAAGAAAAAGGAGAATAAGTCGATGAGAGATTATGTTTGAACTCTCAGTTGTAAGCTTCAAGAGAGGCTCACCAATATTGTGGTGCTTCTAGAAGGGAGTACAAGGCCCTAGAATACATGACTATCTGCTTTTTTCAAAACTAGCCACATTGGATATATGTTGCAAATTTTCCATTGAATTTGAGGATAACATGTTAGAATTACGTTAGCCTGAGGAAAACAAGACTCAATCCTTGGCTGCACCATTGAGAGTGTCAAGATGCTTGGGTTAAACATAATGTATCTGGAAGAGACCAAGCAGACCACCACTACATAAAGGCCCACTGAAGCCAAAGGCCTAAAGCACAAGCTAGTGCTTAGTGGCATTGGTCTAGTAAGATCGGATACTAACTCTGAAAGGATGTAAACTCCCGAAGGCCAACTCCCTCGCCCGCAAAGAAGCCAAGAGTGGAAGAGACCAAGCAAACCACCACTACAGAAAGCCCGGTTGAAGCCAAAGGCCTAAAGCACAAGTAATAGCAACAAATAGAGTCAAAACGAAAGATGCCGTAATCAAAGAACTGTAGCAAGAACTTGAGAAAGAGAGATCTCAAGAGCCAGCAAGCTCGGCCTTTGTAGAGTCGATAGGAGCTAATGTAGAAAAAGAGCAGTTTATCTTGGACGTGGCTTTAAATTTGCCTACCTTCATGCTGCAGCTTCACAACCCAGCCCAGTATCTCCACCTAGCTCTGCAGGCATTATCTATCAACAAGGATATGCCTTGGGGACCAGCCTCTCAGACTCCACTTGTTTACGGAGCTATGACGCAAAAGTGCCCATGGAATACATGCCTCTAGTAAATGCTTATTTTCAAAGGAGACATCTGCCTCGAGCAACCAGTTGTTGACATCTGCCTCGAGAAACCAACTGACATCTATATCCAAAAGGTGTAGCCAATTGTTGCCAACTATTAAGCTTGGTGCTCTGTACTGAACAACCCATGTGCAAAGGCCGATGACCATGTCAAACAATGAGTTTAGGGAAAAGGTTTTGCTCTCATGCAGGCAACTTGCAAAGCTATACAAACTAGTCCATTGGCTGTCACTTATAACCAAATCAGCATCGCAGTTCTCTACTACCGGTTTGCAGCCCAAATTGAAGAGCGAAAGGTAGCCAACACCTTCTTCTTTACCACACCATATGTTTCCTATCCCACCTTTGACAGGATGGAAGGTGATGAGGCCTTGGACTTCATTGATGATCTTGACAAGAAGAATTACTTTGATAAGTACCATAAGTAGGGAGGACCAAACCTTGAAGGTTTGGGGAAAGACACTGGGAAGAAGATGCTGAAAAGAACATGACATGGAGCCGCCCTTAGTAATCGTCCCCATGAGCTACCGAGACATCCCAACAGGGAGTTGATAAGGAACATGGGGAGGGGCCCCAAGATGCAAACTTCCCAGATCTCAACAAACAAGCCCTTTGATGAGCCACCATGGCCACAAGAAGCCCAAAAGCTGCTCGAACAGGGTGAGGTCCCGCTACTCCTGATCATACAACCATACCTAAATGGGCACAAAACCCCCTCCCATGATCTTTCAACCCCCCTAACCTACTCTTTGAAGGAGAAGAAAGATTGCTAGATGATTCCACGGAATCGCTCGCACCTGCCAATTATCCGAGATTATAATGGTATCATTTACAGGTCATTTACAGGCTGGCGAAGACCCTTCGCTACAGAGAATCAATGTATACATAGACTCGAGGTCTCACTAATGCGGTTGTACCTAGAGAGACCTTTCAAAAGAGTAGTTGCAAAAGACCCTAGTAGAAGAACAAGGTGGATACAGGAGGCCAACCAATGACAAAGAGCGTTCAATAGTGCTAAGATGAAGAATCAACCAAGATGGCGGCTCTGCTACCTAAGGAATCCGAATTGTTGGGCCACGTAATGGATTGCGCTAGTACACCAAAGGATCAATCCCATGTACATGTCACTACGCAGGTGCATGTGATAAAAGGAGTATGAAGCAAAAAAGAAAATCAATCCATTATTCAACTTTTCAGGGTTCGAATCCCAATCTTTCGACATGATCCCAATAGAGGACTGGATGTGTACACAAATCATCACATCCTCTCAAGAGTCCCTAACATAGCTATCCAAACATCCATTAAGTTCTTGGACACCATCAAGAATTGCCTCCAAGACTTCAAAGAAGAAAAGACCCGCATGCAGTGGCACAAATACGATGAATCCCATGTACAAGGCCTCGCCTTCGACATCAAAGATTTGCCTCCAAGACTTCAAAGAGGAAAAGACCCGCATGCAGTGGCACAAATACGATGAATCCCATGTACAAGGCCTCGCCTTCGACATCAATATCGACCCCATTCTACTACACATATGGATTATTTGCACGCATCCAATTCTTGGAAGCCTTCCGGATGCAATCCTTTGGAGATGTTCTTCTCTGAGTTCATTCTCTCCAGATATAACTTTGCGTTTACCCACAATATCCAACACTTGAAGACGGTGCAACACTTCCACATGCAGAGGTCATTGCGAAGATGAAACCAAAAGATGCCACCACGAATGAAGATTGCTATTCCTCATAGATTCCAAGGATGGAAGCTTCCACGAATGAAGATTGCTATTCCTCGTAGCTTCCAAGGATGGAAGCAGGACTAGGCAAGGGAGAGTGGGGTGGGGTGGTCACACTTCCTTACATTAAGAAATCCCCACCTCTAGTCTAAGATCATTTCACATTATGTATGGCTATGGATCCCAATGATGTAGCAATAGCCCTGCAATAAGACTTATATATATAAACTAGAGATAGACAATGGACACCCACTTCAGTTGGGCAACCGGGCAAAGCCATTGTGTATTATATATATGTATAATGTTTGATAATATGAATGGGTAGAATCAATCATTTCTCAAGTGCAAAGCTTTCTTCTCTTATACTCTTACCTTCTTGCTTGCTTGTGTGTGTGCTTGAAATGTGTTAAGTGTGCATACTTGCTAGCTTGAGTGAGTGTGATTGAGCTAGAGTGGAGAGGAGAGTAGTTCAAACTTTCTAGCTTAATCATTACCATGGAAAGGATTACGTGAGAGTACAGGAAGGACTTAAACAAGAAGAATTGACACACCTCTTAGCGTCGTTCACCTTCCCTAATGATCCAAAATACGTGGTTTGGCTACTATCCTACAATTCATTGCGATTGGACAAGAACATTCTTTGACATGAACAAAGAGATTGTCGCAAACAAGGAGGAAACCAAATGATGCCACCACCATCAAAGACCATTCTTCATAGCTTCCAAGAACGAAAGCAAGACTAGGCAAGGAGCATTAATCACACCTTTCATAAATTAGAAAATCCCCACCACTAGCCTACGATCATTTCTTATTATGTATAGCCATGGGTCCTAATGATGTAGCAATTGCCTAATCATAAGACTTGTATAAATAAATAGCAATAGACAATGACTCAATTAAGTTCAACAGAGCCAAGCCCTTGTGCATACATACAACTTTTGAAACGTGTTAGAAGAGAATCGATCATTTCTCAAGTGCAAAGCTTTCTTCTTCTCTTAACCTCTTACCTTTTTGCTTGCTTGCTTGCTTGTAGTGTGCATGCTTGTGTGTATACTTGGAGTGTGTTGAGTGTGCATGCTTTTGTTAGCTTAAGTGATAATGTAATTGAGCTGAAGTGGAGAGTAGAGTGGTTCAAGCTTTCTAGCTTAACCCTTACCATGGTAAGTATTACCTTAAAGGATTGAGAGTAGAAGAAAGGATAAACAAGAGATTGACACACCTCTTATCCTCTTTTCATGTCTCTTATTTAGGACTTCAATGATCCAAGAAGAGTGGTTTGGCTACTATGCTATGATTTCATGCAATTCTACAAGAAGGTTATTTGACATGAAGAGAGAGAGAGAGAGAGAGAGAGAGAGAGAGAGAGAGAATCTTTATTTTTTGAAGCCTCACTTTCTTTAGTGCTTTAGTGAGGGACGAAACATTTCGAAGCAAAACTCCAAAAACCTCCCAAAAAAAAAACTCTCTCTGATCATACCCTAATCTGCTTGTTTTCTACAAGCACAAAGCACGCAATTCACCATTATACCAACCTAGATGAGACCCAAAGGACCTACCTTCGAAACAAAAATCAGCAGCTGGGTTCAGATCTTCAAAGCGAACAAGCCATAAGATCAAATGGCAAAGTGGAATTGAACTTACTGATTGCAGTAGGAATCCTCCAATCACATTAAAACAGCAAACAGAAAAGCAGCCATAACAGGATAGAGCGAGGGGATTATCAGGGTGACCAGCAGCCAAGACGTGTGGTGTGTTTGTGAGAAGGACAGAATTATGCCCCAGACCACACCAAGCAGCAAGCACACTGAGGATTGCCCAAGGCTTATTGAGCTGCAGGCTGGCCTTGCCTGAGATACCGAGGGCCAAAGCTTGATATCACAGAGCTTTCATCAAATCACGAGACTACTTTCATAAATGATGGATCACAAGTCCACAAAGGCTGCTCCCACCCTGATTAGATTACACAAGCTAATATAATGGTTGCTCTTCAGCCCAAAAAGAGGCTTGCTTCACAAGGCCACACAGCATCTGCAACTTGCTGTCCAGATGCTTTGAGACATGCCCACAAGATGGGTGGACACTCAATTCACTCTTTCTGCATTGGTTGGGAGGCCTGAAAATTACACAACCTTGGCTGTAGTCTGCCCTTGAGATGCAGTACAGCTTTAGCAAAGGAATTGGCCACGACTCCAAGTCAGCTTTTGATCTGAGCAGCTCCTCTCAAATGAAGCCAATAGTAAATCCACAATTTTAAACAGCCTTACTTTTTAACGTGAACACTCATCTATCAATCCATAACTGTTCACCTTATGCAAACATCACTGGCACAACCTGGTCTGTCAAAAAGTGTCCTTCCCAAAACCCTTGAAAACGTTAAATGATTTCAGCCTTAACAAAGAGCATTAGCAAGTTTAGTACTTAACTGGCAACATAAAGCATTTCATGATTATCCACTCTTACTTCGCACACTGCAACACAGAGTATAAGCCACTCTTGTTGTGTACAGTTGCCTCATTGAAAACAAAAGGGGGGAAGGTGGGGGGAGGAAAACAGGTGACCCATATCAAAACATGAAGTAACAAAATGACATGAAGGACAGGATCCCACAGATGATACAGACAGTATCGATCCACCCTTCACTCCTCAGCTTTTCTTCCTTCAACTCTGATTGGGCCCTGATGTATTGGCGGTAAGACTTCAACACTTTGCGGTGATTCATGCTTTTGCGGCAACTCAGAGCTTCCTTGAGAGCTAGGAGGCTGTGCCGCCCATTGAGATGAGCCCCTGCCATGTCCTCTAGCTGCATGCTGAGCTCTGTAATCATAAGGGAGCTCTTTTTCCCCTCTGCTAGACCCAAGTTGGACAACAGTCTGCATTTAAGAACCACATTGCACTGAACAACTTTACGTGATAACAAACGGTGGGCAGGTAGAATTGAGCCAAACCGAACCAAGAAATGCTTGTCACTAGGCCAGTGCCGCTGGCCGCCAAGAGGCCACCAGCTAGCAAGATTAGCCATCTGCTTAGTCTTTGTATTGACTATAATCCAGCTTACCCTAATTTCATCCGAGAGTGCCTTCCAAAAGCGGCCGTCCTTCCTTTCCTTCTCAATTGACATCACTGTTGGCAAGTCCTCGCTTATCACAATGCCACTAGTGGACGCCTGATCTTCATCTTCATCACTGTAGCTCAACAAATCGATCCTGAATGGGCAATTGGAAAACCACCCATGGAAGTCACCCGCATCTGGAATGCCATGCAAAACCCTGGATTCAACTGGCTTCCCTCTGAACACAACATCAACAATGGAGACAAAGTCATCTGGCGAGATGCCAGAGAGCTCTTCAATCATGTCTTCTTCATCATCAAACCAATCCTCTGCATCCTTCAGCGTGGTATCAGACACATCAAACACAAAAGGCTGCTTGTTGACTATAAGGGGAAAGCATTCGCTGTAGAACTTCCGAAAACCTCCTAGGGAAGATATTATGGACTTGACTTCTGGATCTTTGGTGGAAGGCCACTGTTGATTGCACACTCTTTCCCATATCTTTTCATTGCTGGAAACAGAATGGAAAACTGAAGCTGCACAGGCAGCCGTGGCCAGGGTCACTCCATCCACCCGACTGAGCACTTCATGAAGGACGTCATTGTTGACAAGCACCTCCACATCATCTTCTAAGCACCGTTCCCCCATCATAACTGCTAGCCTTTGAATTTCAAACTCAAGCCCAGCAGGGCTAGAAACGGTAATGAAACCCTAGAACGCTCTGGAGAGAATGGATCCGTGGAAAAGCTAGAAAGGTTAAATTGAGACCCCTAGAAATGAGCAGCTCAGAATGAAGAACACAACAGGAAAGACATCCAAGGTGTATGCGCAAGAAAACCTCACACATACGGCATGGAAGAACTGGAACCCTAGCCCTTCACAAAATGTGTTTATCGAAAGCAAGCAGGAACCCTTAGATAGAAAGAGGTTGTGGGAAGAAACCCTGGGCAAAATGAGCACCTATGATGACCTGACAGGGTCGGAAACCGAGAACAGACCTACACAAGATAAAACCCTAGAAATGACACGGCAAGATTAGACTCAAGAGGCCCCTAGTACGAAAGATTCTCTTGAATGAACTTTAGCAGAACGGAACCCTACACTGATCCTGCACAGACTGAAACCCTAAATTAACCTAAGTCCTACACAGAAACAGGACCCTAAAATGAGCTAAGCGGATCGCAAAAAGGGTTTGCTTGCCCAAAGTCGTTGATGGGGAAAAAGGGGCAATCTCTTTCTCTCTCTAACGACCCTGCTAATTTTAAAGCCCGAGTTCGCCCAGCTTGCAGGCTCAGAGCAGGAGCATAACTGCTTCTGATGATGATTTGAATGACAGAAAATGGAACCGTTGCTGCATATCTTACTGTCTACTGCACCCTGTGCTTCCTCTCTCATCGAGCTTTGAATGAAGGGAAATCTTGACATTACCTGACATGTATATACATATATTGGATGGAGCGCAAGGCAGCATGTGATCGTGCTGGGGAAGGCTTCCTGATAAGCGCCAAGAGCATGAATTTGCACCATAGCCGGCGTTGAGAGGATCTTTATTGCTGTCAAGACGGCTTACAACGTGGGCGATAAGGATGCCTGACCACATCAAATTATTTCATTTCCACACGCCAACCTTGATAGGGCACCCCAAAATGGTTGTTTTGCCTGAGTATGTATGCAGACTCTAAATTTCCAAGTGGTTTTGCTAGTTTTTGAGGGATATTTAAATGTAAGAAGATAAAGTTCTCCAGATTGTGCTTGTGAAGTGAATATATTTTTTAAAGATTGAGCTTACCAATGATTGTTCGCTTCTCTCACACCGTGTAAACGAGCCCTATACCAAGATTCATCAAGATTCAAGATCACCCACGTCGCATTTGAACAGCGGGCATCCATGGCATCATGTGAAACTGCACCAGTTTGCAAATTCACGGTCCATATGCATATACCTACCTATCCAAAATCTTGGAAACACCCCTAGAGGCACTCGTGTGGTAAGCTCCTCGGCTTTGATAGGTACTAGCATTTCGTGTCTGAAAACACCCTTGCACCGTTCATTGAATGTGTGAAACACCTAACGACATGCAAAAAAAACTCCCGAGCTTGGATGGGCACCACCTTCTCATGTTTGTCAACACCCCTTCATGAGATGGTGCTCCATGACACATCCAAACCTCATTTGGCTCTTTGTGTACTTTCGTGGATCCTTCTACATGAGTCAACGAGATGGCACTCCCATCTACAAGAGTTAATATCATTATTAGCCTCTTTACGTACTCCCATGGAATTGTCTAGCCAATCTTGCCAAGTCAACATATATCAAATGAAAAATCATTGCCAGTAGGCCACCTTGTTTGCATGTTCCATCAAGCAATGCAAAAGTTGAGCCATTCATCATAAAATCAAAATTCTACCTTTTATAACATACAATGGCACATTTATTAGCCATGAATGCAATCAACCTACACTTTGATTGGTGGATGAGAAGCGTGCAAAAAAATGCTACCCATCAATGATTTCAAATTCTTGTATTTCTTTCACTCAAAAAAAATTTGATTTGTGATAATGTAGTTAGAGACTAGCATTTCATTACCAATGTCTATCCTTGCTTAACAAGATGGCAAATGAGATATGTATGGCACTGCCTATATCTTGAACCTACCCTTCATTTTGTGATGGTTACTCACACACATGACCATACTTACTAATCATCATTGTTGTGGAAGTACATCAATGCATTCTACCCTCATTGTATTATTCATGCAACCATGCATTGATTCATTCATCGATTCATTGTCCTCCATTCTTTACATAAATCTACTTGGACAAGTCAAATACATCCAATTTGCTTCTTCCTCCAACCCCACTCATAAGCCAAACATATAAGGACCTTTCTACTTTTCTTAACAATCCCCCAAACTTCCACACCACTTTCTAGAATTCAAGCTTGGAGCCTTACACCATGCATATGTATGATACATTTATACCACATGCCCCTATGCATTTCTTGCTCAATGCAACAATCCCACTTTCATGCCACTCCCACCCACATAAATATTCACCAAATGAAGATGTGTTACATGGGCATTTAATCGTGAACGTTATAGCTATATTGGATCATACCATTGCCTTGCTAGACTTGTCACAAATGAATGGTAGCACATTGAATTCACCAACCCCATTATGTGTGGCATGATGATTATATTTAATCTATACTGCTAATCAAGAATATTAGATAGTGTAGTGTTGCAGTGTGGAAGAGCCGTCTATAACATTAAAGTTGCATTTTCAAAAAAAAAACTTTCCCTATTAAATATAAGAAATTAAAAAAAGGTTATATAGTTATAATATAACCCCATTATGTGTGGCATGATGATTATATTTCTTTAATCTATAAAGCTAATAAAGAATAGTAGATAGTGTAACATTGTAATGTGGAAGAGCCTTCTACGATATTAAAGTTGAATTTTAAAAAAAGAAACTTTCCCTAGCAAGTACAAGAATGAAAAAAAAGGTTATATAGTTGTAATATAACAAGGTTGCAATCAAGACCACAATTCAAAGCATGGAATACATCCCAAACTTGGTCATCCCGGCGGTGAGTCTTGGGTCTTTGCTTTTTGTATCCACATATGTAGGTTTAATATTCGTGAAATTTTTAAAACCTTGTAGCTCATAGTAACCTTTATGGCAACTAGTTGGGAACCCGTGCTTCGCACGTTTTTTGAGGCTTCTAAAATCAAATTCTACCCAAACCTCCTCCTCCCTTTCCCAAACCTCCAAATTCTTGTCACGTGGCAACTTTGTAGTAAAACTCTTCCTTAAGATAATATAGAGATGTGTGTGTGTGTACACATACACATGTGCGTGTGTGCGCGTGTGTGTGCACTCGCATTCTTGCATGTGCATATGTGCATGTACGCACACACACATCCATATATCTATTCTTAAAAGCATATTTATAAAAACATGACTCTTTCACACATTTTGTGATATCTCTTCTAGAGTCTTCTATTGGCTTTCATTCTACCAACCCACCTACCTAAATATAAGCCAAATTATTTTTCTATGAACTTGTCTTGTCAACCATTTTGAAGCCTTTTAAAAACATCACAGCTATAATTATGACAAGTTTGGTTTCAAATTAAGCACCCCAAGATGGTTATCACATCACATCAATAAAATTTGATTACCCAATGTGTGATCCTTACGTATTTATAAGGAGCAAGTTTTAAAATCACTTGCAATCTTTGGTGGTTACAAACGGTTGAATAATTATTTTTATTGAAACTCATTATAACATAATTTGTCTCACAATTGCATGAATTTTTAGATGCCATAACTTGTTCTAGGTGACTCTTGTATTGATCCTTCATGTAGCTTACACCCCGTAAGTATTTATACTATGTGTACATACATATTAAACATTTGGTCCAACCTTCATGCTTCTTGTTTTGCAAATGTGGAACTAATCTATTGCACATAAATAAAGACTACTAATTTTGTGTATTTTCTTGTAGATATCTTTTTGTTTTTAGTCAGCATATGCAATGAATGCATTTATTCTTTTCTTATCAAAGGAGATTATATTAAACTCAAAAGATTCATTAGTATTTTACGGTATAAAGGGATAATTCTGCATATCAAATTCTACATTGAAACAATTCTTCCATTTATTATCCATGGAAGCACACCCATGAAAGGATAAATTCTACATCGAAACACTTCTTCCATATATTACCCATAGATAATGCATAGAAGAGAATTGTTTTTTTTTAAATTAGGTCTACTCATATTGCTATAGTTGAAGGAGATGCAATTGCTAGATTCTAACGTACATAAATATTGAACTTGCTCTCCATTATATTTCCATAATTCTCTCATTCACCCTTTTGAAGTTCAATGTTTTCAAATTTAAATTCTTATACACCACCAGCACAATCTCCTTTCTCAAATTAGCTGGCTTTGTATGAACCAGTATTTGTCAACATTATATTGGAATTTACATGTATGTTACTAGGCTTAAAAGTCCATGCTCCCGAATTGGCTACGTATGATGAGAATCTTAAGTGAAGAGACCTTTCCAGCCTTGCATTAACTTGGTGACATGAGGCAGCTTCCAAAACAGAGTATGGATTGGACTTTTTCAAAAGCATTCCTTATGTGCTCCTTATGATTTTGATGTCTAAAGCATTCTATATGTTCTCCTCTTTATTATGATTTTACTTTCTTTTTTTTCTATTTGAAGCATGCACTTTTCAAATCTTATTCATTTCGAGTGTCCATGAGTGCACTCCAACCAAATGAAGCTCAAGTGAGTGAATCTTTGTTTATGTAAGTTTGTTGAATCCTAAAAAGGACCTAGTCTTGTTCTAGACTCCTTGATCTAAGTATTATATCAGCATGATATCGCATATGCAAGACCTCTCTATCACAAAGGTCTTATAATATGAATCAATCCCAAAATAAGCTAAGAAGGTGAAAAGGCAACTGTATGCTCTTTTGATCAATTCTTCATGCCCACTAAAATAACCATAATGTAAGAATTGTAACAAATATTCATAATGGTTTAAAAAGTGTGACAAGGCCCACTATACAACTTTAATCCACATGATATTTAGCTATAAGAATTATGAATCTACAAAATAAATTCCCAAAAAGGCATTCAATTTGGATTATGCCCTTAGTAGAAGATTTAAGGACTCTTATCACATGTTGGTCGAAGATGACACAAAGTTATTTCCCTCAATGAGAATTCCATACTAACATTCGATATTTTTGGTCTTTCTAATTTCATCAAAGAGAGATGTGCACTCGCATACATGAGCATATAATTACAGGTTACAATATGCACTAACATTCAATATTTTTCATCCTTCCAAAGAGAGATATGCACTAGCATACATGAGCATAATAATGCTTTGCCAATGATTTCCAAGCAAAATGGAGCACACTTTACTGATTGATGAATGATTTCCAAGTAGAATGGAGCACAGTTTACTGATTGATGAAGAGCATTGTCTTTAAATTTGCATGCATGCATTGTTAAATTTAAAATAATTATTCAATGGTTATTTATAATAGTTATTTATTTGGACATCGGTGGATGTGAGAGAAGGTGAAAAAGAGTAGAGATTCAAGATTGTGCAATCTTACATTCACATTAGTTGACCACATGGGGTGGAGAATTCTATGTGTCAATTAGGGATGTCGTATGGAGATGATGTTTTGAACTTTAAATTGATATACTCTTTTCCTTGTATAAGAGAGAGTCACTTAATGTAATTAATCTTGATGTTTGAAGGTTATTCTTTATTAATTAGCTTATCATTGTGTTATCATTCAAACATATTCATTGCTTTACACCCTTTTGTACTCTACATTAGCAAAATTAAGATAATGTTTATAATGTTTGAAGCTATACCAACAAGAGTAAGCATGGCAAATGTTTACAATAGCCAAACACAAATAATGTCCATAATGTTCAAAGCTCTAACTATAAGAGTAGCTTCTAAATATAAATAAATAAATAAAAGAACCAAAGCATGTATAACGACATTCCAAACAAGAAGGCATCATTGACACTCAACGTTGTTGACTTTGTCTAAATCTATTAATAAAGAAACATATAAAAAATATGTTGAAGAGAAAAATATATTTAGATGCACATTAATGGTAATAACTTAAGCTTGAAAATACTTATGACCTTGGCAGAGTAGGTAGTCACCTAGCAACCATCAGCTAACCAAGCAGAGTAGGTAGTCACCCACCATCAACTAATTAAGCTATTAACAACCCAAGCCCCTCAAACCATAAGCAAGGCAAGGCATCTTTAACTCATGGTGATAAATCTCCCAAGGTGCTAGCAGGAGACTCTAGTAGGTGATCAAAACAAGCTGAAAACCCATTTCAAAAAGAAAACTAAGTCCTACCCAAGGTAGCTCCTCTCTCTTCACCACTTACAAAGCCCATATAATATCACATGAAAGGAACTGGTCAAGTCAAAGATTGATTTAGACACTTGTAGAGAGAAATTTAAATTTTTTGGAAAGATGATATTCATATATGATCTTATTTACAAGCTTTGAGACTACATACTCATGAAAAAACTCAAAAAGAAGCTATGTCCCCAAGAAAACTCTCCAACTCAGATTAGCAATGTAAGTTTTGATTCTGAAACTTGAAATCTTTTGAATTATTGCATAGTCACATATGTCATCTGTTCTCAACAGCATACCAGAAGCTCAGTAACTTCCTCAAGGGCCAAGACTAACAAGGGAGAGATCATGTTTCCACCTCATGGATTAATTTCAAATCAGAGATCAAAAATCTAGAAAAAAATTGAGAGAAGGCCTCTTCCATAGGAGGTACATGTGCATATATTTGTATCTCCTTGACGATGATATGCTTTCCTTCAATGAATTGCTATCCTCAACCTACAAGAGCATGGTTTCTTATTTTTTGGAATTTTCTATCCACACATGTGTGTTGTATACATGTTAGTGTGACTCTCAATGATCTCATCTCATGTTCCTCCTCTTCTAGAACTTATTTTGATTTGTTCCTCCTCAAAAGACTCTCAAAAGGGCAAGAAATGGGCCCCTCTTAATATCTCTCCCTCTTGCTAAATCTACCTCCATGATTCTAGAAACCTATCTACATGGCACCCGATTTGGCATCTGATGTGGATTCTTGTTGGGACAACTCATATCCTATGTGTACAATATATGCCAACTCAACCCTACATTTCACGCTCACCTAAAAATCAATAATTTTTTTTAAACACATGGCTGGTCATCTTTTCCTCATTTGAACTGGACCAAAGCTTGTGGGTATCTCAATTTAATAATGCTGATGAAGATCCACACTCTGTACTCTAGTTGAAACCTTGAATTTAGTTGAAATCTGAAACCGTCATTCACTGAACATGTCTTGAAAACCTAATTTGAGTTATTGATGACCAAAATGGAATCCAAACCTTATGAAACTTTATAAGGGTATTTCCCATGATGTATGCTATCCATTTGATAGATCCAATTCATGTTTGAATGCAAACCTGAAAATTGTCCTCTCTCTCTGAAATCTAAATTATGCACAGTCCTTTAACATTAGCAAACCTAATTTATTTTTGGTTCTGACCTTGCAAGGTGTTGTACTGATGTTTCTAATGATGACTGAACTCCTTTAACTCCATTTAAAGCCCTCAAATCAAATCAAATTTGTTGTTGTCTATTAATAGTATGGTCCAAATTAAAAATTAATCATCTATATGTCCAAATGATTGAACTCCTTTAACTCCTTAAACTCCATTTAAAGCCCTCAAATCAAATCAAATTTGTTGTTGTCTATTAATAGTATGGTCTAAATTGAAAATTAATCATCTATATGTCCAAATGAAGACAAAATGGAATGACCTTTGGTATAAGTGTCTCAAACCTTTGAAGAAGAGCCCTATAAGATCATATTTGAATTTTGTTCAAGATCTTGGTCTAAAACCCCTCATTTTTGAATTGTACCTAAATTGTACCTGTATTGATTTTTTGAACTATTCTTGACCTTCTTTTTGCTCTGTTCTTGGTGGGCATATGGTGGAAACTTGAAGAAGAACACTTCATATGTACAACCCTACCTTGCAATCCAATGGGGAAAAAAACCCTTGGATTTACTCAACAAACTCCATGTCCATCCATGTCTTTGGCATCTGTTTATCTGAAAAGAAAGGGCATATGCACACTATGTATAGCATTCAAAGGGATCAAATTTTCTTGCATCACCGATGATGTACAATTACACTAGGAAATTAGCCTAGACTAGTTTATTGGGCCCCTAGACATTACTTGGGCAACCAGGCATTGTATAAATGAGTATCATATATAAGACATTTTGACTAAAGAGAAAACACATAATCCCACTCACAATAGAGTTTGAGTCCTCTTGCTCTTGTGATTGAAGTGGCTTGTATACTTTTCTCTTCTTCCTTGTTACATGCATGCTTAGGGATTGTATGGGTGAGTGATGGTGTTGATGTATGCTTAGGGATTGTGTGGGTGAGTGATGGTGTTGATGTATGCCTTTCTCTCTTCCTTGTTGCATGCTTAGGGATTGTGTGGGTGAGTGATTTTCTCTTCTTCCTTGTTGTATGCATGCTTAAGGATTGTGTGGGTAAGTGATGGTGTTGATGTATGCTCCCTTGTCCCTTTCTCCTTCTCTTGTCTGCTCTCTCATGCTTTCACTAACCATGGCATCAAAGTAGAGGTTGAGCTTTCCATATCTCTCTCTCTTTCTCCCCACCCTTTGTGTGGTGACAACAAGGGAGGCAAGGTTGAGGACCATAATCTATTGGTGAATAAACTTGTATTTTTCATAGACCATCACGTGCTTCCCGACTTGGTCAATAAGCCTTGTGCTGCTCTACGGGAAGGATAACCCGATGGCTCTTGATTCTTCTAGAGTTTGATTCCATGGTATGTGTAGAAAGGCTCACTGCATGTGCATGCCGATCACTTGTTGCACATCCCCAATGGAGAACTACCAATTAGAGTGGAGGATAAACTACTAAATGCCCCGCTTTTCAAACTTTGTGTTGTTTCGGAATGGGCCAAAGAGATAGCCCAATATTTAGCTAATGTTTTTTCCCAGGAGAGACTCCTCAATCAAGACAGAGCATGGCACCTTATCAAAAAGGAAACCCCTTGCCCCCCCCTTGCCAATTGATTGTAGAATAATTGTACAAGTTAGGCTAAGATGGGATTATGAGGCATTATTCTCATGAATTAAAAAATGTTGATATCCTTATACAAGCCCCCTCCGGTGTAGCTAGTGGACATTTCTTAGTAAACACCACCGTTCTACTATAAGACTTGTGGTGGCCCATATTGTTTGGAGAGATGCAGCTGAATTTGTAATAAAAGGTTGTGATGAATATTAGCAATTTTCTGGGATTCACAACTGCGACAAAAATGCTCTTTCACCCTATAGTGTCTCTTCAACCATTTGAGAAGTGGGGCATTGACTTTGTCGAACCAGTTAGTCTATAGCAACTTGAGAAACTCAAGCACAATTTATCATCTTGCTGCCATAAACTATTGTACCACAAATGAGTTGAGTCTCATGCTACCAGAAAGGTTGATGCTAGGGCAATATCCAAATTATGTTATGAAAATATACTTACTAGGTTTGGGTGTCCACTTGAACTAGTAAAATGATAGAGGGATCCACTTCATGAATGATGTAATCAAGTTCCTATTGTGAGAAAATTCATGGTAGTGCATCATTATCAATGCTATCTAGACCAAAGAGGGTGGAAGCCTCTCAACTGGGAATAAAAGTTTGCCAATTGCTTTGGGCTAATAGAATGGCCTACAAGGTAGCCATCCACATGACATCTTTCAACTTGACATATAGAATAAATTCCATCGTGATCATGGAATTGTTGGTACCAAGCTTAAGAATCACTATCCAAAAAAGGTTGATAAGAAATATTATGACCGACTGATTGTTTGAACTAGAACACTTGGACAAGGCTAGACTGCATGTCGTACGTCTATGGAATGATAGTCGAAAAGTTAAGGTGTAAGAAATGGTTCAATGAAAATGTCAAAGAAAAAAATATTGAAGTTGGTTCTCATGTACAGCACAATAAACCAAAAGCGTAAACTAAAGGATAAAGGGATAGGTCCATTCCTAATGTTCAAAATCAAGGGTAAGGATTAGCTTGCATTGAAATACTTGGCAGTGTGGAAATGCAAGAATTCTTCAACAAGCAAACTTAGACACTACTATGGCCCTTTAATTGTGAATGCCTTGAAGGCCATTCATCAGAAGAAAAAGGAGAAAATAAAAGAAGCTGCACTCAAACGTGAGGCCCAACAAGAAGCTAAGATTAAATAAGAAAAGTTGCACAATTTCCACATTTGGCTAACACGGCCCCAGTTATTGACCTAGAAGGAGGACTGGGAGGTGAAGCCTGCTAGTAGACTCTGGTTGGGCATGAACACAAAGACTAACCTAGAACACAAGCTTACACTCATCATAATGGGTACTAGCCCATAACCTAATGTTCCACGCAACCTAGTGTGCATTGTATAACAACCATTTTTGAGGCCCACAAAAGCGAGAGTTGAAGGAGTAGACACATTCAAAACCTCATACGCATAGAATCATTTCCTATGTTTTACATTGAGAAATAACCCCTTGGAAGAGAAGTTCTATGTTATGCCTGTAGGTACCATGCATAAAGAAGTTCTCCTTGGACAAGGATGGATAGGGCACAATCGATGCCAAATAGACTGGGACTCACACGGAATGCTATCTTACAACTATTTGTAGAATAGATAAATGTCCTAATGATAGATGAGGAGCCCATTTCTTGTCAAACTGCAAAACCAGAGAACCATTCACCCATCAAAGAAACTCACATCTCTCGCACATCTAAAGGTACCCCACACCCCAGCCATGCCACCTAAAAAGAGGCCTATTCTATACTTGACCATAGGGGTGAGTAACCTTGCTTTGATCAAAGCCTCACCACCTAAGCATGATCCACCTTCATCGTCAAGGATCCCCCCCCCCAACACAAGTAGCCTCTCCAAAAAACTAACCCAACTAATAACCATATTGATAACATATCTAACCTTGTAGAATTTAGACCACCCATTAGTCCCTAGCAACACCAATGTTTCCATAAGAAGGGCCACAAATGGTGGGTTACCAAAAGCAATGCTCCAAGAACAAGGTTACTATGAAGGTCTAGCATACGTTAGTCCAAACCATGCCACTATGCAAGACCATGTAGTAGCACACCAAATCCCAACCACAGAACAAAAACATGGTTTGTCACACCAATAGGGAGTTATTGAAGGACCAGTGCTACTATGCCAGTGCTACTATGCCAGACAAAAACAACTTTGGCTACCCAAAGCAGTGTAGCCCACACAAACCCATCTCAAAGACCCCCATAAAAACGCGCTACCCAAAGATGGTGGGTGCCTAACATGCTCCTCGAGGCCCAAGGTTATTATGAAGGTAACATAAGCATTTGGGTCCCTAAGATCCCACCATCATTTCCTCCAACCTCTTCATGACAAAAATAACTAAGGAGAGATGGCAATTGCAACCTAAGGCTACCAATAACATGGAAACCCTAGCTGTGCGACCCTAGCAAAGGTAGGGCAAAATTTGACCTATTCATGGAACCCCATGACCATCTCCAAATATACTCAAGATATGATGTTCCTTCCACCTCGACCTCAGTAGCCTTTAATGTAGTTGAAGGCCATGCAACCATTTCCTTACCACAACTGGGCATCCCTCTCAATCCTCGCTAAGTGGGCCAAAAAATAGGTACAATAGATAAAGAAGGATACCAATCAGAACTCATGAAAAAATGTCAAAGAAATAGAAAAAAGAGTCAAGGAAAGCAATAAGAAGGAGCAACGAAGAAATCAAAAACATAAGAAAGTAGAGTGAGGGAGACTTGTGAAAGAGAGTCTCCTAGGACGCTAGCACTATTAATGTAAAATGGTTCTCTAATCACTAACCTTCTAGATAAATTTCAAGATGGGGGGGGGAATGGTGGGTGAAAACTTGGCTTGTGGTATGGCCTATCACCTTGCTTGCTAGTGATTAGAATACCACTAACTAAGGCACTCCATAAACAAAGAAAAACAACATGTGCATACATGTTCCCACTTCTTACGCATGCACATTCACATCTATGTCTGCACATTCCCACTTTCTGTGCATGCACATTCACATCCCAGTATGCACGTTCAGAGTTTTGAATGCACGTATGTTGTTTTACATATGCACATTCGTAAGAATGGTCTGTCAATATACATACCCACCACTATGTATGTACGTTCCCAAAGTAAAATACTATAAAAATAGAGGGGTCCCCTCTCACTTTCCACTATTCTCTCTCCAACTAGCCAAACTCTTGCTTATTTTTTCCATAACCCTCCTTGCCTTCTAGCCCTCTGCATTCTCCACCATTCTCATGGAGACTACTGTTGGGGCCTCAGAGACTTCTTCAGTCACTATGCTCCTTACATCCACCAATAAGAAGAGGAAGGCCACCAAAGTCACCAAGCTCTTTAAATACCAAGTAGCTACCAATGACTTCTCTCCACGCTAGGAGTGGAGGTGCTCTGTGAAGTCCGTATAGCCACATGATCCACAACCGTATCCAGTCTGATAAGGTGGAGCACAATCTCACTAACCACACACACATGATCCACATCCGTATCGAGCCTGACAAGAAGGTGGAGCACAGGCTCACTTACCACACCCACTAGGAGTGCTACTAGATTGCGTGGCTGCTCTTGGGCGATCTCACCCCCAATTTTCACCTATTTCCACTTCATCTGATTTTATGATACACACCTCAACCCTAGTAGAGTACATGACACCACAAGTGTTAACATGACCCTAGCCCTCATCACATTGACGTGGTTTGTGAGGCCTTGCACCTATCCCAAGGGCTACAGAACCTTACCAAAGGTCACAAGGCATGGTCCACAACATTATCAGTAGGGACCCTATTAATAAGGATGGAGTCAAATGGGAGGATATATGTAATGAAGTAGATTTGGTGTCACATACATATGGGGATGGGGCCTAGACACTTGGGTTTAGAGTCATTTACATATGTGCCTTTGGGGGCCTTGGGCTATAGGATACATTGGTGGGCTCATGGGCATTGTACACACAACTTATGATCATTTTGACTATTACTTTCTCGGAGCTCTCATGCCCAAGCTTTCATTGGGGAACTTCTCCCATATGAGATGTGAGGATGGTGACCCACACCCATGTTGTCACTCCATGCCTTGAGTGGCCAACCTTAATTTCTTGCATTGGTATTAGAGCCTTGAATTGATCCCATGTCTTTGATCCATTTTTTTGAAAATTTTTAAATTTTTGCATTTTCTTGGACTTTCTTGATTTTCTTAATCAAGAAATGGGCTATGGTGGTTTTGTTTGAGTTGATTTGATCCTTTTGATGCACATTTTCACGAGCTTTTGGGGGCTATGGATCATCGCAGACCAAAATTTGGGGTAGTTGCTCCAAATTTTGAATGAGGGAATCAAAATTGGGGGAAATGCACTAATCTTGATTAGTGATACTAATCAAAACATTTCTGAGTAATCCTCTTCTTTTGTGCAAGCTTTTCATAACCATTGCATGCATTTTAAGCTTTTCTTGGGGCTTTGATTAGCCATGATTCAAGCTTCTTATTGATCCCATTTTCTTCAAGCTTCATCATGGTTTACTGTAGAATTTTCAGCCCCTTTTGTGCTCCAAGAAACCCTAGAATCCCATGGATTTCATCAAATTCTTGCTCATAATTCAAGTACATGTATCCAAGCCTCTAACCAAGCATTAGTGACGATTCTTGGACATATTAGACAAGTGATTTGAGCCTTGGAATGGGAGCAGCTGGGCGATGATAGCAAGGGGGGCGCCATTTATCGTGAGCTACAACATCAAGTCTAAATCCCTTGTTTAGCTTAGTAATGGAGTATTTGGCCATTTTAGCATTCTTGGGACGCCTATTTCTTGAGATATGAAGCTATGGAACTCTCCAAAATCTGAAAAAAAGAGGTCCACGTTTTTCTTCAAAGCAAAGGTATTCTCCACCATACACTCAAGACTATGGTTTCTTAGATATTTGAACAATTGCTAAGCACTTCTTAGCATTTCTTGCTTGAATCTTGGAGTTCTTGAATCCTTCCTTGAGATTTAGGGCTTTCTTCCAAGAAACACTAATTTCTTGACATTGGTCATTCCAACTTGACATTAGCCTTGTCTAATCATCATTAATTACACTAATGATGCCATTACACAAGCTAATGCTTCAAATAGACCAAAGATCAAGCCATTTGTCTTTGGGGATTTTGGATCAAATTCATACACCATTGGATGCCATTGGAACCATTTGACACTTCTTCAATCATTGGTGTGACATTCAAGCCATCTCTATGCTTGGAATGTTAAGATACATGCCAAGATGGAAGGTCTTTATCAACATTTGGGGCTTCCACACTAGAAACCCTAATTTCATGCAATTGGACAAAGATTTGTGATTGGTTTGCATTCATTGACATCACATAGCCTTGGAGTGCATTTATACAAGGTCAAGATACTCATTGATGCTATGTGAATGCATTTTGATGCATTGGTGCATCTTGGTGAAATTGGAATGCATTGATTGTTGCCATTGAAGGCATGAATCAATACTTGTAATGGCACATGGTATGCTTATGTGAATGCCTAATACACATGTACATGGAGGTGTTGATTGCACATGTTTTTGACATGCCTATGTAAGAGGCATACATGTGTTTTGTGATTGATACTTTTGGAGCTATATGGTGTTTTTGGAAGACATTGTACATGATGAGATTGACATTATGATATTATGCATGAGTTCATGCAAAACATTGTAAGTCATCCTACCCATATCTTTAAAGTTCAAATCACACTTCACATCACTTTGTACCCACATTCTATTCATAGAATCTTGATGTGTGAGAGGGTACCTTGGCATTTGGTTGGAGAGGCCAAGGGGAGCATGTCTTGAATCTTCCTTGCTCGTGAGTGCCCTGGTAAAGTGGTAAGGAAGAGGATTAGGTACTTGGAGCAAAGAAATGGCCCCAACTCTTGCCATTGGACTCTAAACTTTGGTAAGAGGGTGGGAATGCTTGGCTAGGAGATTAGCAAGCAAAGCTCTCCATCAACAAAAAAAAAGGTCATCCTCAACAATCAATCTTCATCGGCCTAAAGATCACATGTATTATGTCATTGGTCAATGCATTATGCAATGAAGATATGCCTTGATGCTATGCCAATTGCCAAGAGAACATTGGTTGTTGTTTGAGTACATAAGAAATTTGAGATTTGGTCACTAATACAAAGGAGACCATGCCAAATTTTTCAAAATTTACATGCATGGTTAGGATTGAGGGCAATTGTGGACACATATAAGGTGCTTTTGGATGCCAAAGATGCTTGGAAAGGAAGCAAAGGGTGGTACATGTGGAACATGCAAAAGACACATGGGTACCAAAGGAGCTCTTGAGCGAAATCTACAGATTCACAAAACCTTGATTCAGTAAAATTATAATAGGGCTGGAGTTTGGGTGATTATATAGGCTCTTATTACTCCCTTATATCTTCCCAACAAGCCTTAAATCTCTCCGTTCCGACATCATTTGGATCCCCAACTTGCCATTTTTCATTGGAGGTCAAACTTGTGCCTAGTCAAAAACAACGAGCTATTTGGGACAAATGACATCATAGGATGGATGTACATCATTAGGGCTTCCCAAAAATCCATAGTACACCCAAATCCGATGTCGTTTGGGAGGTCAAACCTATATAGTTGAAGTCAAAACAGAGGATATCTGCACACTTTGACTTTGGTCAAACCCTCTTAGGCATAGTTAGTACTTGTAATCAAAAGCCCACATATCAAATTTCATCCAAATCCAATGACTTTTGAGTATACTATAGTTTGATTTCGATTTTCAGCAGTGTTGTAAATAGAGAATATTATGGCTATTCAAAAAATTTCTGTTCTTGAATATTTGCATTCTATACTACAAGATCTTTCAATAGAGCCCTAATTCCGACACCATTTGAACCTTCTACAAGCCATTTTCCATTTTCAACCATTATGCCGAGTGGGCGTCCATTCAAGAAAGTGTTGGAACTTCAAATTTTCAAGCAAGCGATGGAACGTCAAGAGATAAGGGAAGATAGGAGGATGGTGAATGAGGATCTTGTAGAGGATTTTGGAAACATGTAAGAAAGAAGAAATGTTTTTTCCAAGCAACCTTCTTCAAGCATATATGATGTACAAGGACAAGGCTTCTCTCAAGCAAGGCCAACCGGAGCTTCTTCATTTTCAAAGGCAATGGATGGAAATGCCTATCAAAGGTCTTTATCATTTGAGAGTCAAGAACAAAGAACAATATGCTTTTGAAGACAGAAGGATTATATAACATTATGATGCAAAAGCAAGGCTTGGATTTGCCATGATGCATGTACTTTTACATACAATGTTGTTGGAATCAATGAAGGTGCAAGCTTTTCTTGATTATATGGTATCTACTCAAGTGAGTAGTTTATGGATCAAAAGAGGAGATTTATTTTCATGCCTTTCCAAAGTAAAGAAAGTGACTTCTCATTTCAAAGAAAGAGCTAGAGCTTGGTGGTTGAAGGAAATGCACGACTATGATTGGGATTGGCAGAATTTGGCATATGATGTTGTGCAATACTTTGCAACCACCCAAGAGAAAAATTGCTTTAGAGATCGATGCATGGTATTCTCACATGAAGACTCTCTATCTTGCTATATGGAGAATATTGGTACCTTTCCTTCTTCATTCCCAACATCAAAGAGAAGGAAAGTATAGAGAGTTTTATGCAAAGATTGGACAAAGATTTTATGCAAGTATCTCAAAGTATTTTTCAAATTTATGAGAGTATTGGTCTAGACGTGATCATGGTGTCCACATGCATGCCAAAAGGTTCAATCACAAGGGCAAGTTTGTTGAGCTAAGCAAGATAGAAATGATTCAATTGGTGGTACCCATTCTTGGGTACATTTCATGTTTGAATAGGGATGGAATGCTTCAGCTCATGCTAAAAGATTTGGATATCAAGATTGATAAAAGAGGTTACCCACTCAATCTTTTGGGCATTACATAGAATATGACTATGGGGGTCTTTATACACACATTGTGGGTGTTAAAGTGGATGTGACGCTTACTGTAATTTTTGGACAGCAACAAGTACATGAGGAGATCTCGATGCCGATCTCTCTCGACAAGACATCACCGATGTTTTTGTGGCCAGTGGGAATACATAAGTTGGAAATGGAAATGCTTTGATTACTTCCATAAGTGTTTTGATGGATACATTTTCAGCTTATGATATGATGCCACCAGATCATAAAGACTTGATCATTGAGGATATTTTGGATGTGCATGCAATTATGTTTAACAAAAGGGATGATGATTCATGTGATGATGCACATGCACATGAGGATGCATTTGACATATGCCATGCACATGTGGATGGGGATTATACATATGGTGAAGACATACGCATTATTGTTGGTGACATTAGGCATCTTGATGATGATGCCTATGCAATTGTTGATGATTCATCTACCATTATTACTAGTGATGAGGAGAGCATCTATATTGATGTGGATGATAATAGTATGCATACACATGCTACATATGATGAGGATGAGTCTTAGGATGCTAGTGAGCATGTGGATGACATTATCGATGTGGATGACATTGATGATATGGATGACATCGATGATGAGGCTATTCAAACATCTAGTAGTAGTGAGCAGCTATTGGATACTTTTCATGGAGGTTCTATGGGAACCTTATCTATGACCCTTTCTTGGGAGATGAGTGGAGAGTCTATGATTGTGACCATTACGAGGGTTATATGGATAGTGATGAGGATTATGCCTTGGTACATATTGATTATGCTCAGGTAGTCATTTGTGATGTGGATAATGCCTATGGACCTAAGCATGGTGATGGATGTAGTGAAGACATGGATTCACATTTGATGGATCATGCTATGGAGTATGAGGCATTCTGTATTCACCTATGCTCCGAGTGGGTGGTGCTATATGGGTTATCATGTACCCGGAGGATCCTATGCATGGGTGCATTATCTTTTTGACCCACGGGGATATTGGATGTATCTCATTGATGGATGCAGTGTAGTATATCATCCATTTGATCTAGGAGGATGCAGGATTGATACAGTTATGGGTCAGGCATGCCATGGATTTCCATTTGATCCAAGCATCATTATCTCTAGCCTCACTGTCGAGACGACACCCTCCTATCCTTTCCATTCGATCTAGGTGGGTGCTGTGGACATGTTTTGATGGCGGATACATTTAGGACATGAGTGCATTTTTGGCTTTTGTATATCCTTGTGCACGACCACCCTTCAATTTCGAGGACGAAATCATTGTAGGAGGGTAGATTTGGTATCACATGCACATGGGGGATGGGTCCTAGAAGGCACTTGGGTTTAGAGTCATTTACATATGTGCCTTTGGGGGCCTTGGGCTATAGGATACATTGGGCTCATGGGCATTGTACACACAACTTATGATCATTTTGACTATTACTTTCTTGGAGCTCTCATGCCCAAGCTTTCATGGTGAACTTCTCCCATATGAGATGTGAGGATGGTGACCCACACCCATGTTGTTACTCCATGCCTTGAGTGGCCAACCCTAGTTTCTTGCATTATCACTCGTCGTTGCCTACCAAGACATGCACACCCCTGCTTGCATCGTCACAATGCTAACCAATATTTGATGGACAAATAGGTACAACATATGCAACCTATCCCTCCTTGCCCACCTCTCAAGCTAGGTTTGCAATGAATTACTATGATCTCCACAACATTTTTCCAAAGCCGATTGGTTAATTTCAGGCTGCCATGATTCTCACCAAAGTCCTCTACTATGTTGCAGGCTAGAAGAGCTCCCTGAACCAAATAGATTCATGGATTTTTTTGGAAACCAACTTGATGGATACCCCCACATGGTTGATAGTAGGGCCAAGTCCCAAGCCAAGACCATGTAGAGCTAGCTCAATTTAATGGCCCCTCCCACAACTCATCCCTCTACCTAAAAGTGCTAGGAGGGTTGTCCATTTTGAAAGCGGCCCCTTTTTTTATTTCTCATGAGGTGTAGAACATTGTTGAGACCACCATTGATTTAGGAAGGGCACCTCTTCTCTGCAGAATGCTTCTCATAAGCCATCTTCCACTCACAGGTGCCTTTTAGACTTCTTGGCTACTTTTTCCTCATTGCTCTAGAACCTTGCCACCCAGAAACATGACTACCTACATGGTTCACCAAAAAGAGCAAATGGATGTGGCATAGCCAAGCTCTCCTCCTAGTGCATGCCAACATTGCCCAACTAGAGACTTAGAAGAATTCTCCCCATCATCACCCTCAATGATAGGTTACAGGTCTAGGTTCTTCAAGGATTGCCCATTTGTAGTAGCAAGCTAGATTTTCTCACACAGAGATGGATGGGTCCAGAGTTTCTAGAGCACAAAGCCAAGAGGAGCTCATTCGAGCTACCAAAGCACTAAAGAGAGAGCTGAGAAAATGGCGACATGCAATCGACAACAACTCGTGTGTGGACGAGGTCCACAACCAAATGTCTGGGCACTGCACGGACGTCCAAGAGCCATTGATACAAAGGATGTGAACATTGATTAACTCGAACAATACTTATCTTAGAGCTTAAAGTTGGACCTCGACCAGAGCAAGTCACCTCGGCAATCAAGAAAAAGGTGGATGTAACCATCTCTCCTCACCAACCTCCCCAACCTCACCACCATCACCCTTTGGCCTCCTCATCCTCCAGCACTTCACCCTCTAACTCAACCTCCTCCAACCAACATCTTCATCAATGAGGATATCCCCACCATCCTCTCCAAATTCCCTTACACCTCTTCTTCTAAAATACCATCTTCCTTACCAATCCCTCCATCATCTTTTGATTCCCTCACCATGTTCTCTGCCTCAACCTCTGGTCCTGGTGCAGAGTCCTTACTTTCTCTAATTGCCTAGATGAGGGGGACTTTATTGACCTCTTTATTCCCACTAAGTTATGCAGAGAAAGTGCCTTTTAAGTATCAGAATACTCACTTGGTAGCCTATTAATGCTACTTTTGGGACTGCATAAATTTGCTGAACTGGGAGACCCCAAACTGAATGTTTGGCCTTGTATTACATAGATAAATGAGGCACCCAATAGCTTTCTGATAAAGTGATGTATCAAATGGTTCACCTGTATCCTGGAGATAAAGCCTATTTGCTAGTGTAGTAACATGCTTATAGTCTTCAAGACTAAACCATATAAGTGGCCTCTATATACACTCTTTGACTACTCATCAACAACATAATACCATCATCATGCTGCATAAATTATATGCCTAAATAATAATGCAATAAGCCCAAATATGTTATCTCAAATGAGACATGTAATTCAGATTACCGATTCCTTCTAAGAGGAAAATTATTTATCGAAACTAATCCTTTGAAACATGAGAAAAAGTCAGAGGGATAATGTATGGGCGGATGATATGAGAGTGAAGATGAGGATTTCTATGGATCCATTATAAGATCTAGAAAATCTAAAGGTGTTGCTACACCTCATTATATATCTATACCAGGAGAAGCACTCTTACCTTGTGAAGATGATGATGTAGCTTCCATCTTTACATGCCTACGGTCTGAATCCACAATGTACAAAGACCTAAATTACTACATAAAAGGGTGTTCTAATGCCATGCTTAAACCTTGAGAGGATTTGCAAGCTTTTAAACAAGTCTCAATAAGGACTATAAGGGGACCTAGAGTTCCATTGTATACATCTTTGCTTGAGGGTCTCCTATCTTGGCAAAGTTGATTTTCAGAGTTGTGCTCATATGTAAGCTTTGGACTAAACTACACCACATTAAGAACTCTTGATAATTTTGAGAGAAGGAGAGGAAAATTATGTGCTTTTTAGAGTTGTGCTCATAAGTAGGCTTTGTACTAAACTGCACCACATTAAGCACTCTTGATAATGCTAAGAGAGGGAGAGGAAAATTATGTGTGGGGCTTAGGTTGAGGATACAACATCATTTCTTAAGAGTCACCTCACTTGGTAGAGTTGTTCTCATACGTAGGCTTTGGACTAAATGGTCATTGTAGGAATTTGCTTTGGCACCGTACTTGCCTTATCTAGCCAGGGTACCCTTGGATACCAACTCCTTCTTAGTGACCTCCTTTCGAAGATCCATTAAGGTTGACATTTAGGGGGTGGTCTTTGTCTTTGTTGACAAGTTTTTAGATCTCCATTATGGTTTAAAGGGGTGGCTGATGCATTGAGGTGAGAGGAGTGTTGAATGTTAGGGGTTACCTAAGATATGATGGTGTGTAGTTAGATGACGAGGCTTGGGATGTTGAAGAGTTCGAGATATCCTTATTCTCACCACGGGTACGGTAACCATTCTATGGGGGAGCTCAAGTATCATGATTCTTCTTCGCCAACTAACTACACAATCAATGGCCACGATGATCCATTCCCCTCCAAGGATGATGCATTCTTTCGTTGTTCATGTGGGAGTTGTATAAAACTTACAAGATGCATGTTGAAAAAATTCTCTTTAAAATTTTTCGATCATAGATTAGGAATTTTTCATCATGATGATGGTCACTACAGATGATGCGAAGGGTGGGTGGCATAATGAGGTCTATGTCTCCTAAGACAAGACATTGTGACTAGCCCCGGTGTCACTAAGACTAGCCACATAGGTTTCTAGGGGGAACCCAAGCTCCACCATTGTTTTTCTATCTCAATTGCATTGTGACGATTGGTTGGATGTATAGAAATTTGTACACTTTGGGACTTATGACCTCTCTAGTTCTTTTTGGTTAGAGTACGAGTTGTAGCATGGGGTCTGGGAGTTTTTCACTATCAAGTCCACATCCAACTTTTGTGTTGCATTAGACCGGCAAGATAGTCTCTGTGCTCAATAGTTACTTTGCATATAATAGCATGTATTCCACATAGTTATTCATGGTTTTTTAGAATCCATCATAAAAACAACCATTCATGAAAACAATACTTTCATCATTAGCACAAATAATAAATAAACTTTTAAGGTTTTGAAGATATAAATCGTCTCATTTCGCATCTGCCACTATCGTTCCCAAGTTAACTGAAATGTAGATGTTAGAATGACTGACGTGTCTAAATGACATAGTTTCCATGTAAAAGTGATATTTAACAAAGTTCTAAAATCTTGTTTACAATTCTGAAAAGATACCCAATCTTAGAATTTCAAGCTATCATAGTAGAAACTTCAGAATCCTATAAATGGTCGAATTCACAATACTGTTATTTTTGGCTCTAAATTTTAGGGATTGCATTTTAGGCAGCATCTTGTCATGCTGAGACAAACGGTTGACGTTTCATCATCAACGAACAATGTTACAACACTTAAATTGAAATCCCTACATTTTAGGGGTGACTTCCAGGGTTCATGATTATGACATCGTATCATCACATTGATAACATGTGTTTATGACCCATTGTCAACAAAACGGACATCATTTGGACATCTAAAATTGAATTTCTACATTTAAGGGACCACTTGTGCTCGGGACTTGCGTGTCCAAAATTATATTCTAACATTCTTTTATTTCTAAAGTCCACTCTTTAGCCTATGCACTACTAGGCTTCCTCTCCAAGCATATTTTTAGCCTACGCCACCCTTTTGACACTCCCAAAGTGCCGGGAGTTTAGTGCAATTTGTGGCTTGTGCTCCTTGTGTGTGTGTGTTATTCATGGGCAGCCTACGGGACCCTTTTGACACTCCCAAAGTGCCAGGAGTTTAGTGCAATTTGTGGCTTCCTCTCCAAGCATATTTTTAGCCTACGCCACCCTTTTGACACTCCCAAAGTGCCGGGAGTTTAGTGCAATTTGTGGCTTGTGCTCCTTGTGTGTGTTATTCATGGGCAGCCATGGGACCTCGTGCTCTTGATTAATCTCTTGCTAACACTTGGGCATTAACCACAAGTCTAAGACCCTGGGAAAAAAATATTGATTATGCATTCAATTTGAGCCCTTTAAGTCTTTGAAAATTCAACCTAAAAATTTAAAGCCAACCTCTCCATATGTGCATTATCATAGCAAGTTTTAGAGTGAATTTCATGAAACATGAAATAATATGAGATGAAGGCTTAGCTAAGTCTTTGAAAATTCAACCTAAAAATTTAAAGCCAACCTCTCCGTATGTGCATTATCATAGCAAGTTTTAGAGTGAATTTCATGAAACATGAAATAATATGAGATGAAGGCTTAGCTACATCAAATTAGAAGAATCAAAGATCTCCAAGGCTCATTGGTAAGAAATTTAAGAAGTGAACAACCCTCATCAAGGTTATAACCTCAAGGTCAAGTTCCAACATCTCCCTCCTCTCTAGAAGCAAAACCATTAAGGTATTTTCCTTCCATTTTAACTTTGATTCAATCTTGGTTTTGAAGCTTAAATTGTAATTCAATTTCATGTTTATCTTTCTTGAGATAAATTGAATGATTAAAATCATCCATGCATAAAGGGAGGAATAATAGTAAGGTAGAAAAGTAAAATAGTCTTCAATTATTCATGCAATCTAGATGATTGAAGGTAATCTTTTGTTGTTTGAGGATTTTGAGTAGAGCGAAAGGCTGCCTCTCTATAGCTCACTCCACACCATTGATCAAAGAACAAGTATCCAAGACCAACAAAACAACCCAGCATAGACCATCAAAACAACCCAGCATAGACCATCAAAAACGAAAAGGGAGAACCACCCTTGATGAGGCAAGGGACAAACACAATCTTCAAAATCTTCTCATCTCATTGGCATAAGGAATGTATATGGTCTTTGTCTCAGTGTGATAAAGGAAAAGGCTCAATGTCTTCATTTCAATACAACACACCCATGTGAAAAGCATCAATGGAGCAACATCCACTCTATCAACACATATGTCTATAGGGAAACACCATGGTTGAACAACAACTCCAATCCATCAATTCATCTCATAGATCCAACCCATAATGACCCAAGAGCTTTAACAATGAGACAAGAGATTGATAGCATCAATGCCCACATCTAGATACACATCCCTTGCTTGAAAGGATACCACAAACACTCACACACAATAAGCAATATGCTATCAACACACCTGGCACATGGACAAGAGGTTGCTCAAGATCGGTAACACTAGAGCATAGCTCAGTAATACATCATCATCATGAGTAAAAAAGAATCATGGAGTGTGAGATGGGGTACGAGGATTATGCATGCTTGCCAACAAAAAACACCATATTCACAGAAGTATCCATTTATGGACCCAAAAACATATAATTTATATTGCAACCAAACCCTCTAACAAGTCATTCTAGTGTGGTATAATAACAAAGCACATTGCCTCTTTCTATATGTAAGAGGCCGCTAGCATAAATTGCAATTTCATAAAATGTCTTGGTTTGGTACAACATGGAAAATTGCTTCATATCAAACCTTAAGTTGCACCATGAACTTTAGACCAAACAAAGGAAGGGATCCAACACCTTGGCTATAAAGTTAGTTTTGCTGGTTGGGATGAGTAATTAAAAAGGAAAATTAATAAATGTTGTGAATTAAAAAAAAGGCATTAAATCTCTAGGATATTGGGTGTTTCAAGTTGGATTGCAATGGTGGTAATAACAGAGAGCCTCCATGTTTAACTATATGACCCTTCCACCCTAGGAGCATCCACTTGGAATCATCGACACTAAAGTATTTATGATTGCAGGCCTGACAACATCTCGAGCCTTAGAAAGCACATACCGATTGAGAGAAATGGGCTCCCTTTAGAAGCGATCCCATAATTATATTATATCACACTTTACTATAACACTTACATATAGTTGCAAATCTAGAAGTGGAGAAAAGGAGAAGGGAGATAACCTTAATGGGACAACCCCTTTCTTCCACCACCACCACTAAATGGGCCATGGATAACTATAGTATTTTCCTTAGTTGGCTTGTGCTTTGGCCAATTCTTGGCTCTGCAAAGGCCACACTCCTTAGCACCCTTCTTGGGGAGAAGTGAAAAACATGTGGGTAGTTTCACGTTTAAGGCAATGGTGGAGCTCTTCTATCTTCCCTTCATTACGAAACACTCTACAGAGGTACCTATAGGACATATATCAATCTCTACCCTCCAAATACTAGCCATGGTGACATTTCAATAGTATTCAAAGAAGGCCAAATTGTTGGTAAGGATGATGATGCTCCTACTGAAGTGGCATCACATGTAGATGCTCCATGTCCTATTGTTGTTGCATCTGCTGTGATGAAAATTTGTCTCTTGAAACAATGCATTAGCTCATAGACATTGATGCTAGCACTTATAGAGAGTGGTGGCTTTACAATGAGATTACAATCTTGATGCTGGCTAGGTTTGCAGGCTTCAACAAAGTTGGAGAGATCCAAATAATGCAGGAAGGGGTGAGACAAGTGGCCGAAAAGTGGCCACGACCATTGAGAGAGAGAGAGAGAGAGAGAGAGAGAGAGAGAGAGAGAGAGAGAGAGAGAGAGAGAGAGAGAGAGAGAGAGAGAGAGAGAGAGAGAGAGAGAGAGGAAAATCGAAATATGCCCAAAAGCCCAAAAGTTGCCTAACAACTTGAATCTTGCTTAGGGGTGAAACCCTAATTATGCCAAAAAGCCCAAAAGTTGCCTAACAACTTGAATCTTGCTTAGGGGTGAAACCCTAATTATGCCAAAAAGCCTAATGGCCCTCCTTCAAGATTCAAAAACATTTCAACTAGGAATACTTACCATATGGACATTTTTATTGCTGTGAGAGCTTGAGGGTAGACATGGGGTCACTTTTGTGTTTGTATATGACAAAGAAAGGGAGAAGAATACGACAGGGAAAAAATTAAAAATTAAAAATTACAATAATAGTAGCTTACCTTGTTGGTTGCCGCCATTGTTATAACCCAATTTCTTTTTTTTTTTGGGGGATCAAAAGTTATATATATATATATGTGTGTGTGTGTGTGTGTGTGTGTGTGTGTGTGTGTGTGTGTGTGTATATATATATATATATATATATATTGACTCTTTACATCAAAGTATCTAGAGCTTCTAACATCAAAATACCAAATCCCTACATCTGTTTATACACAGTTTATAGTCAAAACCCTGGTCAGAAGATCATTAATCAATATCCATCTCTCATTGTCAAACACAAAGGAGGATTTCTCCCATGAAATCTGATACACCCAAGCTGAATGCAAGCTTCCATTAAACTTTTTGTTGTGCACTATTTAGGTGATTGCTGCTCCAAAACCTCCCATTTTTTTGACCAAACTTTGACCATTGGTTTGGTACCCAAAGGGTTCTCAATGAATGCTACAAAATTGTAATCCATTTGTTTAACTTTCTTGTACCACCTTTTAGTTCTTGGCCCATATTTCATTGGCCTTGTCCTTGTCTTGGTCTCTATACAAACTTGAATATACCAACACAACAAAAATAGTTAGGCTCAGCCTAGTATGCCTACAAGGATCCCCTTTCATAGGTGAAATCAAGAGATAGCTGCCTGCTGTGCAGATTCTGTATCATTTGCACACTTGCTAAAAATTATAAAAAAGAAAGAGACAACTATTAATAAAGCACTGATGAGTATAAATGACTACTAGAAGTTGTCTCATGATTTCATTCTATTGGAGTTCCAGTAATCTACACTTATCCCTTTAACCCTATACGCTTAGGATTTTACAAACGTTCCAAAAGCTGTATAGCATGAAAAACCTTTACTTTTTTATGAACTACTCCCACAAACCAGCTTCCTTCTTATTTTTCCAAATGTAGATTCGTTGCATTACCCAATAAAAAAAAGCAAGTGTTAGGTTTAGATTAAAATAGAGAGAGTACAAAACATAAGTTACAAATTTTCAAAAATCGCAAAAGATAAATTTGCAAGTGAAACTCTAAATTTTGCAATTATTGTCACTTTTTGTAGTTTTTTTTGGGAATAGTGGATGGGGCTTCATTTAGCAAATTAGCCCCTTGTGGGAGCTCCCGGGGAAGTGTCAAAACAAAACAAAAATCCATTCTTTATCACTGCTCAAATTGAGAAAAATGGTTGTAATTTTGCCTACCGTGAATTTAGAGATTGAAAATTTTAGTTATAATACCGATTAACCTATGCATTTTTTCAATAAAAAATGGCTGAACTTGAAGGTTATCCTTTTTGAAAAAAAGTTTAATGACATTGCCTCGGGGCTCCTTCTTAGAAATTAAATGCCCAGGGATAGGTTAAATTCACATCATTCAAAATTTCAATGCCGAATAGCCTCAATACTATATCACACAGGGTCTTTAATTCTCCCTTCAAGTTGGATTAATGATTGGGAGAGAGAGACATATCCCATCGCCGTTTTAAAGCCGTCGGATCTAAAAGTAAACTAGGGAAAGCCGTCTGACAAGTAAACTAGGAAGGTATACTAAGGAGAGGGAGAGGGTAAGTAAACTAGGAAAGTAAACTAAGAAAAACTCGGGGCTGAGATTTAAATTAGGATTTGTTAATTATTAAAAAAAGGGTTGACTAAAAAAACAGGGTTGACAAGGTGATGGTAATAGTGAATTGGTTAGAGCTAAGCTCTTAAAGCTAGAGGCCTCGAACGGATGGACGTGTAGCTTAGTTGGTAGAACCGTCGGGTTCTAAGATGAGGACTTGGGTTTGATGCCTAGGGGCTATACGAAAAAAAAGACGTCAACATACACGACACACATAAATGAACCCTTCGGAATTGAAAAAAACTAGAGGCCCAGAGTTTGAGCCCTGCCAAAAGTAAACCTTTGCTCAACTTTCAAAGTAAGCTAGGAAAAACTAAACTAACGTTCTTAGTTTACTTTTCTTCTTCTAGTTTACCCGTCGGAAAAGAGATGGACCGGACTTACACACCTCGCGCTCTGTTGCTATCAGCAGCCTTGGCGAGGCCGCCGCTGCTGCTGCAACTGCTCCAACGCCTCGCGCCTGACATGGGCACCCTCTCTCTCCCCCCGGGATTTCTCGAAAAACCCCCCATCTCACAATCTACCCCCTTTGCAGAGACGTGCCCTTACCGGAACCGTGCTCGGCTCCCTTGATCGCAACAGGAGCGTATGTGGTCAGACTCCACTCTCCACTGGTGGGATGAGGTGCGGATCTGTCCGATCGCACACTGCACCTCGAATGAGAGATGTGTATCCTGAGTGCACCATCAGGTTAACACCAATCTATGTTTTGCCCAGTGCATTTATAAACCTTCGGTTAGCTTATTTTGATAATGTGGAGCAATGATGAATCGTAGGTTTCAAATTGTTCTACCGCAGAACACCCTTTATGTATCGCAACTTCTTGATGTTATGCGATATCAGTCCAATAATGTTCTTACCCTTCTTTCAGATTGGCTTAGCTATGTATGGGGTGAATGGATTTGCCTGCTACGTCTATGTGATGTGTCGAAGTCCGTTCCTCCTACCCCTTCAACACACAAAAAATACAAAAACGAAGAGGGGAAAAGTGCAGAAAAACACATTGCATCGTATGTATATCTGTGTAGTCTTGTGTAAGCCTCCCTTTTGAGTTTTTCTGTCTCATGGTCTTACTGAATTTGTGCGGTGCATGGACGTTTGAAGCTTCCAGCTGCTAGATCCAGAGGAAGCACATATAATAGCCATACAAGCAGCAGTGCATGGTTTGGTTCCATGGGAGACTCGGCCTGATCCTCCCATCCTCCAGGTGGAGGTTTGGGGATGGGCTTTCTCCAATCCCATCGGCCTTGCAGCTGATTTCGATAAGAATGCAGAAGCAGTGGAGGGCTTGCTGGGCATTGGATTTGGATTCATGGAAGTGGGATCGGTAACACCGCTTCCTCAAGAAGGCAATCCAAAGCCGTGACTGGAGCAGGGGTAAGCATGTAGGTTGCTTTGGAACTCTTTCTCCAGTTTTAAAGCTTGAAGGGTTGACATGCTTTTAAGAGATGCCTTTTTGCAACTAAGGCCTTGGTGTGGTTTGTGTTCTTGTTTTGCTTTTTCCTTCTGGGTATTTTCCATAGAAATTGCTTTCATTCATCAATTTGGTAACTCTGTTCTTGTCCGGTGTTCAACATAGTTGTCTTAGTATTATGGTCGTCTTAGGATATGGGAAGCAAAATTTGTAGGAGCTTGAAAGTATGTACTTATTAGAGCTTAAGTATCGCTTTGCTTGCTTCCTCTGCAATGCAGAGAGCTTGAAAGTGGCTTTTTCGTCGTGCACAACTTATAGACAAACACATATATGAGGCGATAGAGAAACTGTCATGCTAGTATACTACTACTAGCATAAATATTCTGTTCTTGCTGTGGGAAATAGAAGGGGCTCAATGGACGTTGTAATCTAAAGCAGTGCATGTTCTGGGAGATGTGATTTTTATAGTACCTACCAAAATTTGAAGTTTGGGGGTTTCCAAATTGACGATAGAAGAGGAATCACAATCAAACATTGGATACCCTTAAGAAAGTAAGGACAAGTACGGACGAGCATAAGCTCCAAGGTTGGCTGTACTGCATCTAACAGCTGTCATGATATATTTGGATTTAGTGTGCAGTGCATCATGATAATTCTGCTAGACTAGTAATGTCTCCTTTTGCAGCTACCATGCCAGTCTCAGTCTCCTTTGCTCCATGCTGTGCTTACTTTGTCACAAGCATGTTGCTAGAGTTTGCTGCTGCAGTTGCAAAATGCCTTCATGACAGGTTTTTTCAACCTCTGATGGCTACCTGAATGAATCATAATGATCTGAGCAGGTCCTGGCAGCATGAGATGAAATGCAGTGGGGTGAAAAGGGTCCACCTCTTCTGCTGGTTAAGACAGCCCCAGATTTATCGAAACAAGATTTAGCTGACATTGCTGCGATAATCTGGGATTGCATGTATATATGTTTTGCTCTAAATATGCCTGGCATCCATGGATTTGGTGTATTATTTTGGCTGATTAAGTTGGCACTCACTCTGCGTTTGGATGGCCTGGTGTGTTTGAAAGACTGTTACAAAGCTCACAAGAAATAATGTGTGTACTAGCATCAAGAGGATATGTTTTTTGTTTCCCTTCACAGGTGTAGTCATAATTTCTCTCTACTGGTGCAAGCAGGCTCCGTTCCTCTACATGAAGCCTCATATTCCCATTTTTGGTAGTGTTGTAGTTGCTCGTTTTTTCTTACTGCCTTTTTACAATGCTCATGATGGGATACGGGAAGGATGATGACTTCAAAGAATACTGATTAAGCATGAATGAAGATGTGCTTCTTAAGCAATAATCTTCTCGAAGGTCCATCATACAGATCTATCTGTTGAATGTGCTACAGATATAGAATTCAAATTTGGGCTGGCGGGCAAAAGGTGGGGAAGATTGGCGTCTGTCAATGCTGAATCTATGGTGGATAGCCTCTCTCTTGCAATTGCCTTGATCTCTTTTGCTGATGTTATTGGTCGACGTGCGTTTTACATCAAGTTACAGTTCTTTTTTCTGCTGTCATTCGTCATTCTTGATTGCATGTGAGTTTTTCTTATTTTGCTTCCCGCAGCATATATTGGACTCATGATGTGCTGGTGATGACGATGTATAGTGTACTGATTGCTCTTGTACAAAGGATGCATTTTGTAACAATAATCTTCTCTCTGAGGCACATCATACTGATCAATTTGTCCAGAAACACATCAAGAGGCTTGCCTCTTAATGATGTTATGACGGTTCCTGTTATGTAGCTTTACTAGAACACTCAAGTAAAATGTTTGTTGCTGGACCCTGAAGTAAAAATTTGTCCTCTTGCTTCTAGTTTTGCATGGGGCTGATCTTCTCCACCTACAACTGTCATGGAGCCATGTCTTTGATCCCAATAATGTGCCAATGATGACGATTTGTGGTCACTGATCTTGGATGTGATGTGATCCAGGATAATAATGAACTTCTTGCTGAGGTTCATTAACGGGATCTTGCTGTTCTAAAAAGGAGGGGTATGAAAAGCCTACTGAAAAGTACTGCCAGCCTTGAGTGAAGTCCAGAAGAAGCTGTTAGTTTTTGGGTGTGAAGGGAAGATGTGGTTTGTGTACAACAGCATGCCTAGATGTTTACAAAGTGATAGGTTTATGAAAATGAAGCACTTGTGAAAAGAACAATAATGACCTAGCATGTTTTTTCTTTACTTCAGAAAGAAGTAGCTGTATCATTTTGCCAGAAACAGGTATGAAAAATGCAAAAAATTCATGGGCTGTTTTTATTAACTGTTTAGAAGTCTGGGCTTTTATCAGCAGTTGATTAAATCTCTAGTCTGAATTAATCTCGCAGGGCATCTCAAATACCACAATATCAAGACCAGATTCTGTTGTGGGAGTTCCACATGCGGAGGAAATCGGAGGTTTAAGTGGCAAGCCCCTTTTCAAGCTATCGACAGAGGTGAGGTGAGATATGTACCAACTGACTAGGGTATGAACATTTCCACTGGCACAAGTTTTTACTGCTCTTTAATGCTAATCTATTTGGTCTGTAGTGGATGGTATCTTTAATGAATTGGTTTGGTATGCATTTAGGGTAAGATCCCTCTTATTGGCTGGGGAGGCGTAAGCAGGTCTGTACTGTAGGCACTTTTATTAGCTAAATATATTTTCTAGGTGGTGGCAGAACTTTCTTTTTCTAATTTGGTGTTGTCTTTGTAACAGTGGTGAAGATGCCTACATGAAAGATAAGGTCAGGTGCGGCTCTTGTAGCTCTACACAGCTTTTGCTTATGAAGGTCCAGCTTGAAAGAATGTGCACAAGCGGAAGCAATGAACATGAGAGAGAGAGAGAGAAAGATTGCAAGCAAAAACTGAGCTTTATTAGCTTGAGGTTACAGAGTACAAGAGCCAGCAAATAGGGCAGAAATGATATGTTGGAATGAATAAGGGAGCAACTCTTATATACTAGTGAAGGAAGTAGTCGGCTGTAGGAAAACAGGCCGACAGCTCCATGACACCAGAAAAGATGCAATATTTTAACACCCCCTCTGAATCTTGAAGTGTGCAAAAAAAGTCAAAAGAAAACTGATGACGAAGGTGCGACCATGGACACCTCAGCATGGCCAGTACTGAGTACACCTCAGAAAATGCACATGTTAGCTTGTTGTCTTCAGAAAACATAATGCCACTGTAAAGAGCAAAAGAAAATCTGCTTGGCTCCAAACTCAAAGTAGAACTGTAAACACATCACATCCAAAAACCTCGAACAAATGAACATGGAACACATCCTGTCCATAGTCTTTGCTAACCAATAGTTCTGGAACTCATACGAACCATGAAGGAAACTTGGTTGATCCTGGAACTCATCCGGACCATCAAGTGAACTTGCCTGTGTTTGTGCTTGGAACTCCGACACACGGGTCCCATGCTCCAAATTTAATATAAGAGAGCTTTTGAAAGCTCCCTCATTGTCACATGCACTCTGCACTCAGTGCATGGTGACAAGATGGCTCATCATCAGAAGTGCAGTAGTTGTACAGGTTTAGAACCCAATAGGATGATAATTGTCGTACGCCGTGACCCCATTGTACATCCTCAGTCCAGGATAAGTCAGGCACGAGCTACGTAGGTCATTCCTCAGCCTTAGTGGGTCAGTCAGTCAGTCAAGTCCCTTAACCCACTTGGAGAGAATCATTCATGCATGTAGAGTCAGTAGAAGCCTTAGGGTTTGCATCAGAAAGCACTCTGCATCTTGCATAATATGCATACATATGCCTGTGCATCATTTAGAACATCCCCAAAGCCTTAGGGAATTTACTGGGATTTATCTGGTATTTTTTCCATATTTATTAGTATTTATTTATCATTATTTGCATTATTGGGCATTTATAAATATTAACTTTATTAAATGACCAACCTCCAGTTAGTATAAATAGGCTTGCCTAGAGCCTCTTTTCCTCATTCAGTCTTCATTGTGCTAAGAGCTCTCCTCTCTCTTGCTTTCAGCCCAAGACTAATCCAACCCTAGAGCCCATAAGCTTGCTTCTCCAGCCCTTGAGAAACCCTAGCTTCATTCAGCCCTAGGTGCTTGCATTCAGCCCTGAATTCAGCACTCAGTTCAGGCCTAGATTCAGCATACCCTTCACTCTCAGTTCAATGCCAGAAACCAGCAGTTTGCAGCCTGTAGAGAAAAAGAAGAAAGACGGGACTATGAGGAAGCCCAACGCAGGATCGACGAAGACTGGCGTCAGGCTGAACTCGCCGCTCGGGAACACCAACGTGAGCTTGATCGAGAACGTATGTTACTCGAACACCAACGGGAAAAGGAGGCCATACACCTGAGGTATCAGCAGCTCTCCTCAGTCTCCCCAGTCATAGGTGTCACCAGCCAGCATCCCGCAGCAGCAACCACCATCATTCGCAGTCAACCGAATTTCAGCAAGTATGATGGTAAGTGTGATCATTCTTCAGTTAATCAATTTGTTCATCAGTTTAATGCTCATTTTCCATTAGCTAGGATCACAGACCCACAAGACAAAGTCCACTTAGCGGCTCCCCATCTCACTGGTGAGGCAGTCACTTGGTGGCAGCATTGGTCTAGTATTCATACAGACCAGGCCACAGGTGTCACAGCCTTTGACTGGGACATCTTTGTCCATGACCTGAAGACCAGATTTCTCCCGCCCCAGTACATGACCGGTCTGAAAGACGAGTTCTATGGACTCAGACAGAACGGATCCCCAGTGCTTCAGTTTTCCGGTAAGGTTATTACTTTAGCATAGCAGTTAGGGTTATCTGAGCAGGCCAAGATGGAGCAATTCATTCGTGGATTGGACTCCAACATTCGGTTCACAGTTCGTAACTTTGAACCAAGTACATATGACCGGGCTTTGACTCTCGCTCAGAATGAAGAAATGAAGCTCAACGGGGGCAAGCCCAAGCAGGCATCTCAGTCCAGTACCAAACCCCAACAGCAGCAATCCGCTGCACAGACAGGGAAAGGTAACGCATCTTCTAAAGATGCTAAGAAGGACAGCAGTAATAGCTCCAGCTGAGGGGGTAAGAAGGATAAGGAACCTAAGAAAACCCCTGATGAAAAGGCTAAAGCAGGCATTACTGGAGGTTATCTTCCTCCAGAGGAGCAAAAGAAGTACCAGTCAGAAAATAGATGTTTTTTCTGTCATATTATAGGGCATGGTAAGAAGGATTGCCACAAATGGCAAGCGGCACAAGCTGCCAAAGCTCCTTCTGCCACAGTTGCCACAGCTTCCCTAGCTCCTCCAGCCCCGCCTACTACCTTAAATGCAGTTCAACTTTTACCTTCCATGCATCCTATGCTATCCGTGGTATTTGATGCTAAGCAGGAGGGTGAGAGCAATGCTGCTCAGAAGAGCCTTATCCGAGCTTATGGCTCTGCCCAGGGCCGACAGTTTGTAGTCCTTTTCGATATGGGCAGTTCTGAAGACGCCATCTCTCCCCAGTTGGCTAATAAATTGAACTGCACTTTAGTCCCATATCATCTGGATGTGGACGGGTTTACACCTGGTCTTCGCACCCACATTTCCCAGAAGGCACAGCAGTTTGCCTTCGAAGTTCAGAAGGCCTCATTTCAACGAGATTTCATCGTCTCCCCTCTATTAGGGTGTGACATGATCTTAGGAATTCAGTGGTTCCGTCAGTATGAGCCTATTCGCAAGGCAGGACACTTTTACTATTTGTAAAGGTTTTCCTGAGCCTGTCATGATTTGGGGGGATAGAAGCATTCTTGGCATCCCATTGATTTCGCATCTCCAGGCCCGACGAGCTATCCGCAAGGGAGCAGAAGGAGCACTCCTTTATGTTCGTGCTCAAACAGCCCCTCCCTCATTAGTAGCATCCATTACATCTTCAGTCCCTCAGTTAGCAGAACTCCTATCCAGACACCAGGACATTATGCTTAGGGACGATCTCCCACCCAGTCTCCCACCCTCTCGCCTTGAGGACCATCACATTGATTTGGTCCCTGGATCAGACTCTCCTAGCAGGTTTCCCTATCGTCTTTCCAAGACTTTAGAGGGCGAGTTGGAAAAGCAGTTATCTGAGCTTCTCCGAGCCGGATTCATTCGGCCTTCTTCCTCCCCATTTGCTGCACCTATCCTATTTGTCCAAAAGGACAAGTCTGCACGCCTTTGTGTAGACTACAGGAGGGCATTAAACAAACTCACTATCAAGAATAAGTTTCCTATGCCCAGGATAGAGTACATTTTGGAGCGTTTAGACGGTGCTAAGTTTTTCACTAAGATCGACCTCAAGAGTGGTTACCATCAGGTCCGCATTTTTGAAGCTGACATTCCAAAAACAGCTTTCAGGACAGAGCGTGGTCACTACGAGTTCGTAGTCATGCCTTTTGGGCTTACAAATGCACCCACAACGTTCAATAAGATGATGTCTAGGATTTTCGCAGTCCACATTGGGAAGTGTGTGGGGCAAACGTTGTCCCAAGCTTTCATTCCGTAGTTTTGGCCCTTTTCCAATAGTTAAGAAGATAAGTGATGTCTCAATGAAGTTAAAGTTGCCTGCCAGTTGGACAATGCATGATGTTTTCCATGTTTCTTGGCTAAAACCATATGTTGGTCCAGAAGTGTTTGATGTTTTAGATGAACAGCAGCCAGACGTGGTAGATGAGGCAGAAGTTATTGAGCTTGAGCAGATCCTTCTTCATCGATGGAAGCATGGTTCCGGTCGACGGATTCGTCAGTTCTATACGAAGTTCCGAGATCGAGGCACCCACGAAGCCGTATGGCTCGACGAGGAGTTCTTCCAGGAGTACCCCCAGTTATTGGCGGACTACTTGGAAGCCATGAACTTGCCGCCAAGCTAATCAGGAGGGAATGTCACATGCACTCTGCACTCAGTGCATGGTGACAAGATGGCTCATCATCAGAAGTGCAGTAGTTGTACAGGTTTAGAACCCAATAGGATGATAATTGTCGTACGCCGTGACCCCATTGTACATCCTCAGTCCAGGATAAGTCAGGCACGAGCTACGTAGGTCATTCCTCAGCCTTAGTGGGTCAGTCAGTCAGTCAAGTCCCTTAACCCACTTGGAGAGAATCATTCATGCATGTAGAGTCAGTAGAAGCCTTAGGGTTTGCATCAGAAAGCACTCTGCATCTTGCATAATATGCATACATATGCCTGTGCATCATTTAGAACATCCCCAAAGCCTTAGGGAATTTACTGGGATTTATCTGGTATTTTTTCCATATTTATTAGTATTTATTTATCATTATTTGCATTATTGGGCATTTATAAATATTAACTTTATTAAATGACCAACCTCCAGTTAGTATAAATAGGCTTGCCTAGAGCCTCTTTTCCTCATTCAGTCTTCATTGTGCTAAGAGCTCTCCTCTCTCTTGCTTTCAGCCCAAGACTAATCCAACCCTAGAGCCCATAAGCTTGCTTCTCCAGCCCTTGAGAAACCCTAGCTTCATTCAGCCCTAGGTGCTTGCATTCAGCCCTGAATTCAGCACTCAGTTCAGGCCTAGATTCAGCATACCCTTCACCCTCAGTTCAACGCCAAAAACCAGCAGTTTGCAGCCTGCATATACCTGCGTTTTCTGATCCAGCAGTACAGTAGGCTGCGTTTCTGTCCCAGCCGTACAACAGCAGCTCCTGCAGTCCCTGATTCACATGCGTTTCAGTCCACAGCATCCTCCACATCTCAGCGTTTCTGTCCACAGCAGATTCCAGCCCTGAAGCAACAGTCTACAGCAGTTTCCAGCCCTGAAACTGTTGTTTACATTAGTGTCCAGCCTTCTATGCATCATCAACACATTCAGCAGTCATCTGGTGAAGGTAGCACAGCATTCATATGTGTTTTCAGCATTCTAACAGTGTGTAGAACAGTCCACCTTCCTCTTCTTTGAGCCTCAGGTGTGCAGCCCTTCCTCATGCCCTTGGGAGGAGTGCATAGGCTCGAGATCAAGTCATTGAGGTGTTTCTACAGCAGTGTACAGATCAGCCGCTCTCCGATCCTCCGAGATCTTGCGGTTGGCTTATCTACAGTCCAAAGTCATTCTCTCTAAAGTAATAAAGTAAATACTATCTCGTTATCGGGATAGGGGCCCCTTCAGTGGGTAATTCGGGACCCAATCTGGTGTACAGTTATCATATCTCTCTCTCTCATCTCTTTAAAGTTTGAAGTAAATGAAATGGATTGCTAAACTCACGAAACTCAGGATACAGAAGAGGGTGTGAGCATTTGTGTGACAGGATCATCCAATACAAAGACTTCCGCTGCATATCACACTCACCCGCCCACAAGCCGTTTCTGGAAGACAGCACGCGGGGGATGCCCTTAGGATCAGAGCAGGACACCAATCATGTTCTCTCTAGACTGTAAGGCCTTGGGAGAGCTGGGGTTGTCACTAGACGAGTCTATGTTAGTGTCATGTGACTTGTCTTTGCCCTTCTTGGAAGACTTGCCCTTGTCCTTGGCTTTGCCTTTGTCCTTTGACTGACAATCCTTTGACAGGTGGCCTTTCTTCCCACACTTGTAACACCGAGTGCGAACTTTCTTCTGCACTGTCGAGAGTGCTTGATCAGGTCCAATAGACGATGAAACTTTCAATTTCCCCTGAGAAACTAGGATGGATTCCTCTTCCAAGAGGAGAGTACACAGATCATCAAACTCGAGGGAACGTGTTGTGATCTGAACCCGCAAAGCTTGGGAAACCATGTCATAATCTGCAGGAAGCTTGATGAGGAGGAGAGCAGCTAACTGAGAAGAGGTCAGGGCAATACCCATTGCCACTAATTGGTCATGAATTACCTTAACCTTCATCACAAATGACTGCATGGAAGTCCCTGCTGTAAACTCCAGAGAAAAGAGCTGACCCAAAAGGTTGACAGACCGCATTGTAGAGTCCCGCGCATATAGATCTGTCAGCTTTCTCCAAACAGAGGTAGCACAATCCAATGTTTGCACAGTGGGGGAGACCTCTTGTGAGATGGCTCGTACAAGTGCAGAGTGAGCTTTTGAGTCTTGATTCTCCCAAGCTGAAAGTTCGGTGAGACTGGTCCCGAGTCCACTTCCTAGAGCTGGTAGGGCGTTCGGGCTTTCGTTCGTGGCCCTGAACAATCTCCCAGAGACCCTTGTGTGTGAATCAGACCTTCATCTGTAGTAGCTTCCAGTGATCATAGTTTGTACCACTGAGCTTGTCCTCCTTGTTCGTGCAGGGGGGACCCATGTTTGCCTCAAAGAAGTTATGTCTCACACAACCTCTGTAGCTAAGCAATCCACGTGCTCTCTCAAGCACGTTTCCACAGGATCCAACTAGGGACTAATAGCCCCCTCTGAAGATGCAGGCTGGACAGCAGCAAAAGAAACACAAAAAACACACCACCGGGAGCCGCCTACCGGAAGAGGGAGGGGATCTTGGAGGGAGAGGAGCTGATGTGCCACTTGTCTGATGCACTTACTGAATCTGCAGCTAGACCTCCTCCACTTGCCTCTGTAGAAGAAAACGCAGCCTGGGGGCTGGCCGACAGCAGTTGGAGAGCTTGTAGAGCAAAAAACGCAGCTAAGAGAGAGTAACGCAGCCATTGTTTTGAAGGATCTACAGCCTGGAGAAGCTAGGGAAGCAGAAAATGAAGAGGAAAAGATTGTGCAGCAGCCAGAGCCTAGGCGAATGATACCATGAAAGAATGTGCACAAGCGGAAGCAATGAACATGAGAGAGAGAGAGAAAGATTGCAAGCAAAAACTGAGCTTTATTAGCTTGAGGTTACAGAGTACAAGAGCCAGCAAATAGGGCAGAAATGATATGTTGGAATGAATAAGGGAGCAACTCTTATATACTAGTGAAGGAAGCAGTCGGCTGTAGGAAAACAGGCCGACAGCTCCATGACACCAGAAAAGATGCAATATTTTAACACAGCTGTGGTTCCTTGTCTCAAGGTTTGAGCAGTAACTGTGTACGCTTTGCATTGGAACACCTGTAAGACTGAACTAGAACTAGATTTTCCACTTTTCATAATATGGTAGAAGCAGTAGCAGTAAAGATGCTTCTATGTTGTGCTTTTTGTAGGAGTTGGTTTCTTGTCTGGAAAGAGATGGCTTCAAGTCTATCCAAGAGGCCATTGGCGTTGACTGTCGGTGGGCTTGACATGTCGTTGGATGTACCAAGAATGCTCCAATAAGATGGCTTAGAAGTTAGAATACCTTTACCGATAAGATGCTTTTGGTATCTGGAGCCCAGCGTCTGCAGAGGAATCATTTCTTGAAAAATTCTACATTTTTGCTCCCTGTGCTTTTTTGCACCACAGTTTCGTAGGATAGTTGTTGCTATTAAAATTTGACGCATGATAATGATTGGGCTGATGCCAGAAGGCATGTACAAAATGTCCCTCAACAAGCCATTCCAGTTGTTATGTCACTGATCTGCTGGCTTGAGGCAGCTTGTAAAGGAAATACCTTAATACTTCAGAAAAAAAGGAATACCTTTATTTGTTTACTTTGCAAATTCTGCCTTCATTATGATCATTTGAATAGGGGTTTACCATATTGTTTACCATTGATTTGTGGAAAATTTGAATGCTAAAAGAGTGGGGGGTATGCGGGACATAAATCAGGAGATCAAGGGAAGAAATGCAGGAGATGCAAATTTATCTTTTTGCAGTTTACTAGGGCTATATATTGTAACTACTCAAGCCAATATTTGGCTTGAATGTCTTTCAAGATTGTTCTGTACTACGCGTTGTTGCTGTACCCATGAACTTCATCATTGCACGACAACACAAACATATAGAGATGTGCTGAAACCACACACATGCTTGGTGAGATCTTGATATCGTCCATTCAGGTTTCATAGACTCTAGAGCATTATAGTCTCTCTCTCTCTCTCTCTCTCTCTCTCTCTCTCTCTCTCGTAGAGCCAGTTTTGCAGCCATACAGATGTCATTTGACATGATTGGAATTCTCAGACAGTTGAAAACCTTGAAAGGACACTATGGTTTGCAGACGAGCTCAGCGTAGGGCACTGAATTAGCTTGAGTCTTGATAGCATGCAATGAATGAATCCTCATCTGCCTGTGGTGAAGCTGATGTTTTTCTCAGCAAGGCAGACTCACTAGTTGGCTAGTATGTTTTTTTTTCCAATCTAGTTTTGCTTTTATAGTACTATTTTCATGGTCTTTATGCATGTGGATGGTCTCATAAGTCATATTGACCTCTAGCAGCCATTAATATAGCATTTTGTCTGGCTCTTATAACCTTTCTAAAGGGGGATTTCCCAAAGCACACTGTTTAATTGAAGGTGTATCTTGCAATGTATTCTACTTATGCAAATTTGGGTATTATGCTTTTGCCTCAACTACCTAACAATAAAGCTCTGATCTGAATAAGGCTAAAATTGTCTCGGGTGCACAGGCTCTCCTTATTGTGTACAATTTGTTCAAGAAGGGAACCCACACAAAAATTCAACCTTATTCACTAGACATTTTGACCTAACACAATTCTTATAAAAAAAAGGCATAACTTAGTTCCTTTTTTACTATCATTGACACAATGCCTATTCTATCTATACAAGAACTACATCTATGGTGCCCATCATAATGTTAGTCATGAAATTGATCAAGAAACTTAGGAAAAAGCAAATCAAGGCTAATGTAGATGGAAGATGGGGATGGGGTTCCATGTATTACATAATGAGAAAAAGGACAAAAGATAGGCCATTGGAAGAGGGGGTGGGGTGCACATATTGTCCACAACAAAGTTATTGTTAGGGCACCCCAATGTGAATATTACAAGTGTCCCCTCTCCCCTAGCATTGTAGGTGGTTTGATGGTGCTAATATGTTTGGTGGTTTCATAAGGTGCAATACCAATCACTTCTATATTTTTGAAATCTATCAAAGAAGGGAAAATGTGATGGGTGGGATGGAAATTTGTGGATTTACGTGTTTGCATGAAAATAGAAGGTGGAGGTAATATTATTTTGTTCTAAGATTAACTATTTATAACTCTTCCTTTCTCATTTGATAATTCCTGTTCAACATAGCTCAAAAGCTACTCAAAAGTTGAACAATGTCACTTGCCCAATGCCACCTATCTTTTCTAATCTAAAAGTTGACCAACGTCACCTAGTACACCTTTTCCAGAGAAACGAATTAAGAAATGATAAAAGGAACATCAAAGCTTGAGAACTATTTGGATTCCCTTGTTGCACATGATTATAGCTATATTTGGTAGTGATGTGTGTGAACACACTAGGACCAATTGGGGCACTTTTTCCCTCTTTAAGAGATTTTTTTCCCCGTGCTAGTATACACCCATCTTGGGGTATATTTATCAGCTTTGTACAGCACACATTTGTTATCTATCTATCATCTCATTGTTCTCCCTTGAGCTTCTCCATTGTGTGTGTGTGTATGCATTCCTGCAACTCTGTTTCTAGCATTCGATATCAAAGCATATGCTCCTCGGCCCTGTTTGCTGCCTACCCTTCACCCTGAGTCGCTCGTCTTCTTGAATTGGATCAAGGAGCCCTTTTGGGGGAAGAAAGAGGACTGTGAATTGTGTAGTACTTTGTACTGCAATTTGGCGGTCAGTTTTTTGTTTTGGGCGTATCTTGGAGGCTATTTACATGGTTTTCAGTTTTTCTACAGACATCTTCGGAGGGTCCATATTTGCACCATTCTTCATCAGATTTTGAAGTAGTATTGTTAGATCTACTAGAGACAGGTGTGCAGATATGCATAAAAGCATCATTAGATACTCACCACAATGGATCTTGTCTGCAAGCTACACTTCAGCGACATCGATCTCTATATCTTTTACAAGTAAAATTTCTACTCACTTTACTCTGCATTTCTTTCATACACCTTACATGTCTCCATTGTCAGTGGCCTTATTAGTAGCCACCTTGGTTGTATCAAAGGATCACTTAGCACTTGTAGGTTGCATGATTACTTGCTTGGGTGTTATCAGAAATGGCAGACAGTGACATGATGATTGGGCTTTCATTGTGCAATGCAGTTTTGACCCTTTGCATAAGGATGTATGCATGGTTGTTATAGATGTATGGTATTTTGATAGTGGTGCTAGTAAGCACATTACTTCTCATTGCAGTTTGTTCTCATCACTTGAATCTGCTCCACTGTTACAAGTGCAAACAACTCCTCATATCATGTAAAAGGAGTTGGTAAAATTGTTCTCACTACTGCAAATGGTGGAAAAATCACGCTCTTAGATGTATTATATGTACAATGATCAAGAAGAACTAATTATCTGTCTCTGCCATTACTAAGGTTGGCTAGTGGTTCAGTTTGTGGATGACAGATGTATTGTTCATGATCGTAGTGATGGTAATACAATTTTTTCTTTTGGTACTTTGTCTCATGGCCTTTATATGCTAGATGCATATGAAAGAAAAAAGCATGCTTTAGATACATTTTCTGTTACAAAGTCAACGGGTGATGCTAAGCTGTGGCATGCATGCTTTGGTCACCTTGAACTTTGGCAGTTTGCTGTGTTTGCATAAGCATGACATGGCATCTGAGCTACCACATCATGAAGCCCCTATCAAACATGTTTGTGAGGGCTATATCATTGGAAAAATGCAACGGGCATCATTTTCCAAAGATGGTTCAGTTAGAGCTGTCCAAAAATTACAGTTTATACACAGTGATGTATGTGGTCCTATGAGGGCACCATCTATTGGGGGCTACCTCTATTTTTGTCACATTCGTTGATGATTATTCTAAAAATGCCTAGGTATATTCATTGAAACAGAAATCAGAGGTTTTTATGTGCTTTAAGCACTTTGCTGCTATGGTTGAAAATGTTTCTACATGTAAGATTGGTACCCTGCGTACTGATCGAGGGGGGGAGTATATGCCTAAGGAGTTTCATGCATAAATGGTTGATCATGAGATAAAACACTAATGTATTTGAATGCAAAAACAGGTCTCTCATGGAGATGGGATGTTGTATGGTCAAAAGTCAGGAGTTACCTCTCATGGTTTTTGGCTAAAAGCACTCATGTGTGCAACATATGTTTTGAATAGGTGTCTACAAAGGCTTTGTATACAATTACGCTTTTTGAAGCTTAAAATGGTAGAAAGCCCTTTGTGGGACACATTTATGCATTTTTGGTTGTCTTGTACTTGTGCTTGAGCAAATTTGCAACAAGCAAGCTTGACGATAAGACTATTAAATATATTTTTGTGGGGTATAGCTCGAAAAATAAAGGTTATTGTCTCTATCATCCTACTAATAAGTGGATTCTTATGAGTAGAGATGTTGTATTTGTGGAAGATGTAATTCAACCCTTGCTTTCATGTAGAAAACAACAAAATATATGTTTGTAAGACATATTTGACACTCTCCTTCCACTGTTCAATGCAGGGCACATTGACGTAGAGTATTTGGATACTCAAAGGAATAATGAAAATCAGCCCCCACAGGTTAAAAATTAGCATGTTTTTTAGCCCACAGATCAGCCTATTGATGTGAGGATAAAGAAAAGTTAGGTGTAGAGTATATACCAAAAGCCAAGTTATAAAAATTGCTACTAGAGCACTTAATAACACTCTCTTTTCCTTGGAATTTGTTACGTGTTTGCTTTAGGACTAGCAACTAATAAACATAAACTTTTAAGATTTTCACATCACATATTTTAAGTGAAAAATATTATTATGATTTTAATTTTATTATACTAAGTTATGATTAGAGCTCCCTCCCTCCCTCCCTCCCTCTCTCTCCCTCCCTCTCTCTCTCTCTCTCTCACACACACACACACACACACACACACGCACTCACGCACACACGCACACACACGCACTCACGCACGCATGCACGTGCTCATGCACACGCACGTACACACACACGCACACGCACACGCACACGCACACGCACACGCACACGCACATGCACATGCACATGCACATGTGCATGTGTACACACACACACACACACACACACACACACACACACAAACAAAATGGGTAATTGAGTTCACCAAACATGGACTTTTTTTGTAAAGATAAGAAATAAACTATAAAAATACATAGCATATAAAGCAAAATGCTTGGCTCAACCTTACCATCTATTGATGTGAATTGTAAACCTAATCTTATTTTCAAATTTTCACTAACTACATTACCTAGCTCATAATGCGAGCCATATTTGTTGCAATAAAATGTTCATGGTAGTGCTATTTATACATATGCTTATGCCTTCGAATAATTTTGAAAAACTAAAATGTTATTGCATATCATGCATGCTAGCTTTCAGTATACCCATATGAATACCAAATATGCTTCTGCACGGGTTTTCTAAATACAAAATGCTGATTTGATTATGAGCTAGTGATAACTACACTACTCTAGAGAAATGTTTTTTAGACTAGCAAAACATTTCCATTCATGAAGTAAAATTCTCAGGATTAAGATGACTTCTTGCATGGAATAGACTCCTTCCATAAGGCCATGGTATGTACAGTAGGAATGCAACTTAAAGCGTGAAACAAGAAGTTATCATTAGGCTCAACTAAGCAACTTCTTCAAAGGTAAGAACCTCATTTGGGGATGCATATTCATGACTACAAGCAAATTTTTACAATGCACACAATGTTTAGGCTCTACCATGTTTGGTCACCTATGTACTCCCATGTTTTACGGACATTATTTATTGGTTTTATTACTATCAAAATTGCCTTATTTTATGGAGTTAATATTCACTGGCTATTTATACATATACATAGGCCTTCAAATAATTTTTGAAAAACTAAAATGTTATTGCATATCATGCATGCTAGCTTTCAATATACCCATATGAATACCAAATATGCTTTCGCACGGGTTTTCTAAATACAAAATGCTAATTTGATTATGAGCTAGTGCCATCATGCATGATAACTACACTACTCTAGAGAATTGTTTCTAAATACAAAATGTTTATTTGATTATGAGCTAGCGCCACAAATCCCACTGATTTCTCCTTGATTCACTCCACCTCTTTTGCTTGATTCTCTCCACCTCTTCACTTTTCCCAGAATATCTCCCAGAATATTTCCACACTTCCTAAATCTTCTCATGCTACCCTTTATTCTCTCCCAGTAGATTCTTCTCACCTTTTCACAGGTTCTTTTACATTTACACATTCTCTTTTACAGCCTCTAACCAAGGGCTTGTTCCCGCACACACCCTATTCGCTTGTATATTTCAACACCTCTCCTCAAGTGAATACTCCTAGAATACCTGGACCCTATACCAAGTTTCCCTCTTACTTGATAGTCCGCGACCAGTGTCTACTAGCACACCTCCCCTCAAGTTAACTTAGCACACCTGGACCCTGTACCAAGTTTCTCTCTTACTTGATAGCCCGCGACCAGTGCCTCAAGTCCCTAAACTCATAGTCCTTGACACACTCTCTCTCTATGTGTCCAAGGCTACTACAAGTGCCCGCGACCTTGACTAAAGTGCTCACACATACATCTACCACGTGGCCTATATCATCGGTGGCTCAGAGGTGGTTTTACTTTGTTGGGACAGGTTACATTGGGTTGTGGGGTCTCTCTCTCTCTCTCTCTCTCTCTCTCTCTCTCTCTCTCTCAGAAAAGATGATCCGACTCCTCTTCCTTAGGAGTCTCCATGAAGTTTGCCGATGTCGTTCCTTCTCCACTGGGTTTGCTGTAGCAGTCTCTTGCCATGTGTCCTGGTTTTCCACAGTTGTGGCAAGTGAAGGTCCTTCCTCCTACTCTGCCTCTTCCTCTTCCTCGTCCTCGAGAGAATCCTCCTTGGGTGATGAAGAATGCTTTTTCTTCTCCTGCTGTTGAGTCGAGCCATTTCTTCTCTTTGCCTCTGCTCTCTTGCTCTAGTAGAGCTCCTTCTATCTCGTGTAGCTTTAATTTAGGTACATTCTTTAGTGTTGCTTTCTACAATGTTTTCATATTCACCTTTGTCCACACTCTTCAGAAGTACAGCTAGTGCCTCATCATCTTCTACCTTTTTGCCAATAGCTGCCAGTTGTTGCTTAATGCTTTTATATCTGTTCAAGTGTGATTAAAGGTTCACTTTCCTTCATATCCAATTTGTAGAATTGCATTAACAGATTCATCTTTGAATTTTTAGCTTGTGTGCCAAATAATTTATTGAGTTCATCCCATGCATCTTTTGTCCATTGTATCCCTGTGATGTGATGAATGATTTCATCATTTAAACTGAGTGCAATAAGTTCCAATGCTTTTTCATTCCTGCTCTTCCACTCATTTTCCCCTCTCACCTCTGGGCATTCATCTTTTCCCTCAACTAGCCCCCACAGATTTTTCCTCATGAGCAAATACATGGTTTTTGTCTACCATGTGAAACTGCTCCCCATTAAATTTGGCTATTTCTTGTGCTGTACTCATAATGATGTGAAGGGGGTCTTACTTGTTGATCCAATTTCAAGATTCAAGGACAGTGTGTCTACCCTTTTACAACTCAATCTGGTGTTTAAGAGATGATTACAACAGATTTATCAGCATAAAATCACGAGAAATTACATTAAATCAAGGGTAACCAATATGTACGGAATGGTTGGAGTATCAAACCAACTCCGAATTGCAATATGAAGTTATAGGGACTTGTATCAGATACCTAATGGTTAATTTGAACCCTCAATTGCACCAAAATATAGTGATTAGTACTGATTAATTCACTGATTAGTAAATTAATCCTCTGTTTTGTGTGCAAAAAACAGAGTATGCGGGGAGTCCAGATCTGATGCCTTAGACTTGAAATGAGCTCAAATGCTTTCAAGGCCATCAATAGCAATGAGTCTAGTAGAGGATTAAGCTAATAAACATAAGATTTGACCAAATATTGATGCTTATTCTCTGTTTTACCAAAGTCACCTGCAGATTTGATGAAGAGCTTGGATCTCACTATAGACTTGATCAAATTGAATTCTGACTTCACCAGCTTGTAGATCATGCTTGAAAACCCCTGGAGCTATGAGGAATTAGAGCAATTTGATTGGATGAAGACAAGATCTGCAATCTTCTAAAAAAAAACTATGCTAAAGAAAAACGTGATTTCTCCTCATTCCGCTAGCGGTTTGCGCTTCTGTTTCGACTGGCTGGAGCTCCTATGGGTTGGCTATGTATGGCTAGAAGTAATGGGCCTAATTTTAAGTGTGCAAGGAGAGGGAGCTCCTCCACACTGGCTGGGGTGCAAAGACTAGTTGAAAAAAGAGGTTTTATAATTTTCTACTAATCCTAATTAGCAAAATGATTAGCAAGATAATGGGCTCACAAATTGATGGATTCTAGGCTAGGCTCTGATACCATATTGAAATTACAGCAATGTGATGAGTTTCTATCTTGGATGTAAACTCTATAAATTGAGGCATTGGCCTAATGAGAATTTGCTGGTTTTTGATTATCCATGCCTACATTAAGCTATTTGTTAATTACTCACTAATTACATCTTAATTATTTGCTAATCACTTTGTTAATGATGTTGATTCTAGTATTCGATCCACCATAGCTCATCACATTGCTGTAATTTCAACAGTAAGAACCTTGGGGATGCATATTCATGACCACAAGCAAATCTTTCCAATGCACACAATGCTCCAACGCTCAGGCTCTACCACGTTTGGGCACCCACACTCCCATGTTTTATGGACATTATTGCCAAAATCGCCTTATTTTATGGATTTCATTGGCCCATCAATTCTTCTTGTTTCTCATATGCCATTAATTGAGAAGTTAAACTTCGTGCAACATGCAAGACCCTCTAGATTGCCTACACACAACAAACCCTCTCAATAAAATTTCTTTTTTTTTCTAGTAGGGTGGGCTTTATCCCTACATAGGATATTGAACAATAAATACATATAACAATCTTTCCAATTTTTATCATACTAAGAATTTCTCAATTCTTGTATAGGATTCCTCTCAAACAACTTGTTCTCAAACTTTAAACTGGTAAGTAGAGTTATGTAGCTTACTATTTTAGAGGTGCTACATAAATCCAAAGTGCATCTCTTTATTGGGAGTCATAAATTTCCTTTCTATGCATCATGCTAGCATACACACATGAAATGGAAACTATGGGCAATAGTACCACTTACACCATTTACTCCTACATTCACTATAGGCAATAGTACCACTTACACCATTTACTCATACATGCACTATAGGCAATAGCACCTCTTGCAACATTTACTCTTGCATTCACTATAGGCAATAACACCTCTTGCAACATTTATTCCTACATTCACTATGAATATAAACATTTATGATGGAATAGTTAACAATTATGTTTATCATTCATAATCCATCCTACTTATTGGGATGCTTTTGAATACTTAATAATGTGTATGGATATACAACTCGGTTGCACTAAGTCTTATATAACCTGCATAGCTAACTGTATGTTATAGTGGTTCTAACCATATGTTGGATGGGCAAGTGAGGTAGTGCCCTTAGTATATTCTACTACTTTCAATATTTGTACACAATTATCATTACATTTAGGTATTTTGATCGCTAGTTTGTTTTGTAGCCTCATATAATTTATGTCTCTCTTTTTTCAAAAGAGGCACTTACTAAATTAACAAAATGCCTACATCATCTTGAATGACATCCTTTTTTAAAAGAGACACTTACTAAATTAATAACATGCCTACATCATCTTGAATGACATCCATAAAGTTTCAAAATTGTTGATGAAGATGATACACACATTGTATCTCAACACATTCACGTGCGCGGTGCGCTCACACACACACACACACACACACACACATGTACACACACATGTAACACACGCACACACACGCGCGCGTGCGCGCGCGCGCACACACACACACACACACACACACACACACACACACACACACACACATGCATATATGCATGCACACCTTAGAAGAGTGTAATTTACATGGAGGATAGCTCATGTTATTACATTGGCATTGTAGTCCCCAGACTTGTGGATTGAGGATGAAGTTCTCTCATTAAGAAGAGCATGCAAACATGGAGTTGATCACATTTTCTATCATGGGGATATAAAGTCTCATCCCTCTTGATTCTTTTGTTTCAAGGCTAGTAGATACTAGTGCTTAGCTTGCCATTTCAAATGTAAGGCATGTGAATAACCAGCACAAAGAAGGAACAATACAAATATCTCTGGTGCATTGGATGACCATGGAGTGGAAGGAGGCAGATTGCTTACCTTTCCCATTCGAGTGGCCAAAGTGGCACCCCTCGACAAGGGAAGGGGGATGTGTGGTGTAACCACCCTCAGTAGCCTAGGCAAGCAAAAAGTCCTTGCCGATATGGTAGGAAAGTCTTCTTCTTCATGCTCTTTGCCCGAGCCCGTTGGGCAGTGTAATGGACTTCATGGGGAGAGGTTGCAATGTGTTCCCTTTTTGAAGGTCTAGTAGGTGCTATGTTTGCTGTTGGAGGAATGGCAATGGGTGCCTCTGCCAATTGCAACTTTCTAACTTGTTTTGCTATGCCCTTGCCCTTATATGGTTTGTCTTTGTAGTCATAACTTCTTAAGGGTGCCTCCCCAACATTTGATTGCTTTTCATGATCATACCTTAAATGTGGTTCTAGGATGCTTGTTGTTGGATAGGGGTTCGCTGCACACCCATAGCTTAAAGGCTGCCCAGATGCAAGCTTAATGTTGGATGTAGGCTTGGGCTTCTTCTTCATGTTGTTGCTATTGAGACAATCTTTCAATTTCTTCATGTGAGGAGGTGAAGAAGTGTTTGGTGGAAAGGGCTCCCCAATCTGAGGGCAGGTGGCCTCGTCCTCATTGATGTGGAAAACCCTACGCAGCAGCAAGAAAGAGAGGGCTCGCTTGTAAACGACATTGCTGGTGGGCTTTGCAGGTGCGGACTCAACGCTATGGTATTCTGATGGAGCTGATTGCTGATGATAAGCTCTTGTTCCAGCAGCAGTTGAAGCAGCAGCCGGGGCTGAGACGCTGCTAAGATGCTCGGAGATTAGCCTAATATCATCATGATTAGGCGAGAGATTTTCATGCACATGAACTCTTTCCACAACGGGATGCTCTTCGTAGACGCTGATGGCTTGGAAAGGCTGGGGGGAGAAGGGGTGAAGAGGGCGGATTTTCCCGTTTTGGAAGAGCTGGTCTGCATAAGAATTGAAGTGTGCGGTGGCGGAGTCCTGTGCAACTGAGAAAGTGAAGTTGTTGTTGTCCTCAGATGATCTGCTGCTTGTATGCTGGTGATGGTTCCAATCCTGGGGCACCATACAGCCCATGCCTGTGTTTGCTGATGACTCTTTGTTTTTTTTCCCCCTAAACTCTCTGAGCAGCATCTGATCCACCATGCAGCCTAAACCTGCCCCCCCCCCCCCCCCCTTCCTCTGTCTCTCTCTCTCTCTCTCTCCTCAATTGCTGTGTGTTGAAGAGAACTGCTTCCAATGATCAACCAGTCTCAAGTTTTTAACAAGAGCTCTCTCTCTCATAAATCCTTGTATGTATATGTATATGTATAAAAGAGAGAACTTCATTAAATCCTTGTAGGATTCTCTTCCCCTTCCCAACCATCCACTTATATTTGCTTTGTTTCTCTCTCTTATAAAAAACTCCACAAACTCTCTCTTAATCAATCAATCTCTCTCTCTGTGTGTGTGTGTGTGTATCCAGGCACACACTTGCTACTAGCACCACCCGGCATGTTGTCCGAATGAAGGTTGAACGAGTCCCTCTTCAATCCCAATCAAGCTACACCATCGATTTAACGGGGACAAGCTTAAAAATGGTCCCCATTATTTATAGAAAGACCAGTCTTGGAGCTCCCTCCATTAATATTAATTAAATTAAATTAAACAAATCAGAACGTGCATAGCATTATGGAGCTAATTTCGGACCAAGGATGGGATGTATTGCTTGGGAGTGAAATCAACATGCCCTTTTTTAAGTGGCTTCCCCACACCATGGCCTCTCCAACCTCCCTCTAAAGATGGGCCAACATCATGAAGCCCAACTCCTTTGCCATCCCTTCATTTTCATGCTATTAGTTAGTCAGCTTTCACCATTTCTCTTAGTGAGCTTTCACCATCTCTCTTTCAATAAACACCCCCATATCAACAAGCAAAGTGAGGTCCTTCACATAGGGAATTAGTGAAATTGTGGCATGGGATAAGTGTGCCACATATAAAATCAGTGCATCAATCACATCACTTTAGCTATTCCGATCTTTAGAGGCCTTCAAAAGCAAAAGACAAATGATTCACATAGAAAAATTAGTGCACTTTTCACATGACTTGCTATTCTGATTCTTAATCTTCAAAAGGCCTCCAACGTGGAAGAAAAATGAATCATGGAGGAAATTATTGTATTTTTCACATGACTTAGCTAATTTGAATCTTAATCTTCAAAGGCCACCAAAGTGGAAGACAGAGACAATTTTCTTTGTATGAACAACTTGTAACAAACAAGCACAAAATCTTGTACGGCTATGCGATGTTTGCTGTCCTTTGAATTGACACATGTGGATGAACAAATTAGAAAAATAGAATTATGTGGCTATTTTAATATTGTTCAAGGATTATTTTCACTCCACCATTAGAAAAGGAAAAGACAAGAAACTCAATGCCAAGGAGGTAACTTTCACATGGTTTCTTTTATAAAATAATTCTTAATAAGCTACAAATGCCATCCAAAACGTTGTGGTAGATGAAGCTCAAATAGTCCAATGCATGAGTAATACAAAAGAAAGCGCAAAAGTAGATAAGGATTTCTACAATGGGGCATGCCACAACCAACACACTAACCAATATAATCATAATTATTTCCTCTTGAAGGAAATATTTATTTTTGTCCCATGGGTGTACCCATGTTATAAATAAAATCCTTAACCACATTCTATAAAGGTGGCATTGTCTTCCAAGTATGGTTCACAATTTTCCCCATGGATATAAATGCCATGTAAGCAGCAAAAGCCATCAAACTAGAAGGTGCTTAATTACCTTGGAGAAAATGGATGTTGGAACACTTTCAAAACTCTGCAAAACTTTAACTCATGAGACTATAAATGTTAAGTATGAATGCTCAAACTAGCTACCTTACCATAGGGACCCGTGAATATAAATTAAGAGTTGGAGGATATTAGGAAGTCGGGTTAAAATGTAAAAAGGAAGAAGACCTACCACCATGAGAGAAATGATCTTGAACAATATACAATTTTATAAAGTGTGAAAGTGACTTCTTTGACAAGTTGCCCCATCCCATGTATTAGATTTTGCTTTACCTCTACTTGCCCACCACCAAAGTTTTTGAATTGAAAAGCCCACCCAAAAACATCACAATCTTGAGTTAGCTTGATGAAAGAAAAAGTCGAAAAAATAAGTTAGCAAAAGAACTATATTGCTCCAATTTGAAAGTATAACCTTGTAGAAACCATTTTATAAGTACAATCTTCTTCGTGATGGTACTTCCATTTGTTGAGAATTTTGAATCTATAATTTGAGGCTCCCTAATCCTCCATGCTTCTAAAAAATAATACTAATATCCTGCATTTCCATTATACAAACTCTTGTCCTAACATAATCGCACCTTTTACTTTTAATAAGTCTTTCTACATGTCACCTTTTACTTTTAATGAGTCTTTGTACATATGCTCTATATTGAACTCATTGACTTGAACCACATCAAATTGAATGGTACAATTCAAAGTTGCTTTCACATAATTAAAAATTCATCCATTTTACTTAAAAACAAAAACACATTTATCATTACTACATTTTCTCAATCTATTGACACTTGATCATGAGCACATACATAAGATGCTTCCTTCATTGTGTACACGTTTTTAATGTTTGAAACTTTTTTAAATAATAAGTACGAAGCCATAGTGAAGCATTTTTCATAAATTTTTGTTGGATTAGTATTATTAGACTTGTCAAAGAGAAGCATACTTTCAGGTGGAGGTACGGCATGAAGTAGTAGTGATAAACACACACACACACACACACGCACGCACGCACACATGCATGCACACACGCATGCACACACGCACGCACACTAAAAAAAGATGTTTTTTTAAAAGATTTTTTTAAAAAGAATTTCTTTATAGCTTGCTTAACTTTTGCTTGAGGCTTTTTAATGTATATATTCGCACATGAATACGTTTGTAAAATCTCCAATTCTTTTTAAAGTTCGTCGATGTATATGTGTGCATTTTTACTTTGTCCAATCTTCTCCTTTAGTGCACTTACCCTTTTCTCCCTTTCCTTTTTTTCCCATTGTCCTTCCCAATTTTATGATCCCACCCCTGTCCCTTTATAAAGGTAATATGAGGCTTGATTTGAATACTATAAGTATTAGTAAAAGATAAGAAGATCTAATGAAGGGAAAAATAAAATATCCTATGATAGAATTCAATAAATATGGGTAGTATTATTTACAAGGTGATTAAGATGTACTTGTTGACAAGGTACACATATAATACATCACCAAAACTTGAAATCAATTCAATCAAGCAGTTTTAATGCAAGCACACAATTGACTATTTCTTTGATGGGTTGGTATGTACCATCATGTGAGAAAACTAACAATATATTAGCAACTTTGAGAAGATAGGTGTCATCACTTTGATTAATTGTGATCTATCTGAAAAGTGAGGAGAAACAACAAAGCTTTAAAATTTCACACCTAATTAGTCCGTCTTTAAAAATTAGTGAGCAAGAATATGGAAAATTTCAAACCATAAAGTATCCCACTCCTCATGGCATCATCTTAACTTCCATATAGGATTAAAAAAATTAAGTCGACCATGAAACCTTGTAGATTAAGAATACACATTTTTAGACACATAAAAGTGTACAACTTGGGAAAATACACTTATAGAAGACAAAGGGACCTCAAAGATAAAAGGAATAGGAAGAAAACTACCTAAAAGATAAAAAGCATGGGAAGAAAACCTTTAGTATGCCGTAGTACCTTGTTTGGATTTAAATCCTCAAAGTAGGCTTATGCCTAGAAAGTATGTGGGTTTGTGTGTGGTTGTCCCAGGTTATAAGTGTTGCTAAATAGAAGCTAAGATATCAACGTTACATGTGACATATAAGCATACACATATCTTGAGAGGCTGAACAATTATAAGGAAAAGGGGCGAAATGTTGGTCCAAATTGCCAATTTTTCCCTTTTAATAAGCTCGAAGGGTGGACAAATAATTTATAAAATGGCTAAACACTATGCTAACATTAAAGATGCCTTTTTATTTTCCAAAGGAGAGTATAAAAAGGATAGCTACAAAGGACCCCATCCATTTCTTGCAAGAGAGGGTGGCTCTTCATGGTCAAGGGCCACCATTTTTTAAATCTAAATTAAAAAACACATCAAAAAAAGCACCCTTATTGAAAAAAAAATATGTGCAAGTATAACCTATCATTTGGGAGAAAAGAGTTTGTCTTGACCTTGGTTGTCTCGCAAACAAAAAAACCTATGCAAGTACAACCCTACCATTTTTAAGGGAGAATTGTGTTGGGAGAGGAGAAAGATGTGAGCAAAATAACTGACCCACACACACACAATTCAAGTGAGTAAAATAAGTAAACAACATGCATGGGAGAGGAGAAAGATGCGAGCAAAACAATTGACCCGCACACACACAATTGAAGCATATAAACATGCATGTTTATATGCTTCAAGAATCCTTCTCTCTCTCTCTCTCTCTCTCTCAGCAAACTTCAAGAATCCTTCTCTCTCTCTCTCTCTCAGCAAACTTCATCACACCTTGAAGGTAAATGATACCACAAAAGCAAAGCCAAAGTCAACATGGTTGAAGAAGCCAAAGCTAATATGATTAAAGAAGCCACCATAGAGAGGAGGCTAATCTCACTCACTATGATGATGAATGGGCTTTTTAATTCATGTCTCTTATGGATGTCATGTCATGTAATGGTATGTTTTTTGCTAACCCCTAATGGTTTTCCCTTGAGAGTCCACATAAAGCCCAAAAAGATGGCCATGTAGGAAGCACGAGGTGTTAGAAGTTGGCTCCCAATGGCCATCTCCAGTTTTGTTTATGGTATAGACATTGGGTGGTAATGGTCATGGACATAAGGTGTATGGGACGACACATGAATTTATGAATGCAATATATATTGACTAGGCCACCACTGATGAAAAAGCCAAGAATCTACCTAGAAGGCAGGCACCTACATTAAGTGGAAAGCAGGGATTCTCCAATCATTATTCTCTGAGCATTTAATAGAGCCCACAATGTTGACTTTGGAGCTAGAATCATGGAGATATTCTAGCTCCAATTTTGTTTATGGTATAGACATTGGGTGGTAATGGTCATGGACATAAGGTGTATAGGACACATGAATTTATGATGTAATATATATTGACTAGGCCATTGAAAAAGCCAAGAATCTACCTAGAAGGCAGGCGCCTACATTAAGTGGAAAGTAGGGATTCTCCAATCATTATTCTCTGAGCATTTAATAGAGCCCACAATGTTGACTTTGGAGCTAGAATCAAGGAGATATTCTAGGAAATGAATCTAGGAGTAATAGTAGGCATGATAATCATGCTTATGATCTTGTAATAACTTTGTACCTTTGCCTATTTAATAGGCTTGCATCTATCAAGTAAAAAATGCTTGCTCTATCATGATTTTGCTCCTCTTTATGTGTTTAGGAAGTGATTAATTGTCAATGCCATTTGTCTCTCATTATGCCTACACCATGAGCTTCAAACCAAGCTTTGATCCTCTCTAGCATGTACTCTCATTTTTCATCATAAACAACATCATAAACTTCGTAAAAGGGTATTAAACTGCCCTATCTTTGGGCAAAGCTCTAGTGAAGGAGCGAGAGCAAGACTAGGAACCTCAAGGTTTGCTCCCTCAAGAAGTGGTAATCCAACAATAGCTTTGGTGTTAATCTTGATCTCGGTTTATCCCAAGCTAACCAAGGCCAAGTAGCCCAACAACTGCAGCCTCATCACAATAAGAAAATTTCTTTTTTGTTGTAGCATTAGGGACAATGTACCCAATAGCAAGCACACCTTCTAGAAGATTCTCAAGGAGCCCAGTATAGAATATTCTTCACCACCTTCTCAAGGAGCCCACTATAGAAGAACCAAAGATAGGGCCTTGAAGCTAATACAAAGGGATTTTACCACCATCAAAGAGTGTCTCTCATTTTGAAAAAAAAAACTAAAATTTGTTGCTTCTCCAGAACTTAAACACTCCTCAAATATGTGATTTTTAGCACCTACAAGGGATTTTACACCCATCAAAGAGTGTCTCTCATTTAAAAAAAAAAACTAAATTTGTTGCTTATCCAGTACTTCAACACTCCTCAAATAGGTGATTTTTGGCAATGTTGGTTTACCTCTTCTCCTCGGTCGGGGTGGGAGGATTCATTCACGGGTGGCCCTTAGCCTCATCTAAGATCGATGATTCATACATGATCCAACTTGAGCTTGTAGAGAAATCTAATATTATTCCAACCATCAAAGCCAAATCTGACTCGATTGAGCCGAGTATCAAGAGACCTAGGGTTTAGGTTCCCTATCTAGTAGGTATTAGTGCTTGCTTTTGGGCCTGGATGCACCCATGTATTTTCGTAGAACTTAATGTAATTTATTTTGTAATCAAAGTCATTTTTTAGTGTGATAATTCAAATTTATCTTCTTTTGTCCCAAGGCATATTCAATAAATCAAAATTTTCTCCTTCTCAACATGGGGTTGGGGTAATATTTTAGTTTCTTTGGAAGGTTTGCATAGTCAATGGGTTTCTTCTCTTTGGTCCGAGCAAGAGACTATGCATTGTCTTCTCTACAAGGGAGGAAGCTTTGGATCTCTTGTCTCTACCATTTTCAACGATCACCACGTCTTTAGATTTGATAACTATTCGTATGTTGTATATTTACATGCTCTTCAATGTTTTCTACTTTTAGACCTCAAGTCCTGGTCCTTCAACCTTTTGAGAGTCTACTATAGTCTTTGGGGCCCATGACACCTCAAGCTCTTTGGCTGCTCGCTTTGAGATTAAAGTGTGAGATTTCTTCTTCTTAAGCTGCCTATTTCTTGGTCTAGATCCTTGTGATAGCATTAAGGAGGACTATACAAACATTTCCTTGTATACTTAATAAGTTAAGGTTGTCAAAGTGGCATGCTCCAGCCCACTAGGGTGATTGACACTCTGTTGGAACAATCCTTAGTCATGTTCGAATCCACACTTATAACATGTGCCTCCATATGGAATGACATTGGGATTTAGCACTAGATTCGGGGATGGAGTTGGGATATGTGGTGTGATGGCTCTATGAGGACATAAAATCATGTGGCAAGCTCTTGCGATGAAATCATTAGAGAGGTGGTCTATGTGACATGTTATTAAAGTCTCGTGCCCTTTGTTACACCATAGCTTCGAACAAGGAGGCATAGTTAATGGATGGGGGTTGTTACATGCCTCTTTGTGAACGATTTTAATAAATGGACATTGGAATATCTGCTAGTTGAGGCACATTTGAAATGGATTGTATGGCTAGTGATTACTTTGGCATCCTAAGAGTATACATTGTGATGTCAAGTTTTTGTGGTAGCATCAATGAGTTGCATTATGGTGCCAAGTGTCACTAGTACTCTCAATGAGTTGTATTATGGTTCCCATGGCACCGCGACAATGAATACAAAATTGTTGTTGTCTCTTGATTGTTAGCAACATCCACTCCATTCTTATACAATTTTGGGTAATAAATTGTAATAAACCATATCGTGTTGTGGAAATAAATGTGGATATGGTTGGGGTTGGCCATAGCGATTGACCCTGCCCTATATTGCTGCTAACCTAATCTGTTGAGTAGATTTTCTCCCAACCGATCCATTCTTGTGTCTTTAACTAAGAATCTATAGAGCTGGTACTATTTGGACACCCTTAGTTGTTGAGGCTTTGATGAAACATCCCCTACCCGTTGTTCAGGTGCCTCACAATGGCAACATTCATATGAAAGATGAAGTGTCCAAACATTTATAGATGATCATGAAGCCTCTTGCTCTTAAGACCAATCATATATTGATTGCTGAGAGATAATTCAACTAGCCTCTCATACACAAGGGTTATATCTCGTGTGGAGATACTTGGTTCTAACAATGTAATCCGACATTGTCTCTTCCTCCTCTTGCTTGAGGTTATAGATGTGTGCAATGGGGCTTCATTTGGCTACATAGGGTGACATCCCACACTAACTATGTTTAGAGATCTAAACCGTTGGTCTGCTTCACCTTCAAGGAAAATTATGAAGAACACATCTTGCTGGGGTCATCAATCCTTCCCATGGCCTCATAAATTTAATCAACTTGTCTAGGTACTAAATAGGATCTCTAGATCCATCAATTTGGTGATCATCCTTGAGATGTGGATTGGGTTTGTTTTGTCCACCAACTATGAGCCTCTAGGTGCTATGTTTTTCTCAAACTCCCTCCCATTTCATATTCCATTCTAAGCATGTCTTTCACATATTCACGTGGCGGTGGAACGTAAGGGAGTGGTTGCACAAAAACCCTATGTTTTAATGTTTAAGATTTTGTGCCCCATGGGGTCCATTGGCATGGCTTTTAAGTCTATAGACTCACTCGTGGTGGCTGGAAAACATGTTATATGAGTGCCCTTGTGGATCCCTTGGGTGTGAGAGGTAGTTTTGAATAGTTTCTCTTTACCCTTCCCTATGTTCCCAGTTCCTCATTCAAACAGAGAAGAACTAAAACTTGGTTCCATGGTGAAGAAGCTTGTATAGTGCGCTCCTTAAGAAGGTGGTGAATTACAAGAAGGTGGCCTATGGAGTGCGCTCCTTAAGAAGGTGGCCTATGGAGTGAGCATCAACAAACTATTGAAGGCTTCATTTTTTGAAAGAGGAGAAAGGGGAGATGACTAGCTAATAGGTTATGATTATGGCTTAATGATAAAATTTAGAGATCATTGTAAGATTCGTCCTTAGCTTGAATATCAAATAAGCCTCTACTTCAATCCCTTGTAATCATTCTATGATTCTGAATATACAAGAAAATATCATTTTTCCTTGTTTTGCCTAGTGAGAAAAAATTCTAGAGAGTGGTAAATCAAAATTGAGATATTTTTGGATAAATAAATTCTTCAAATATCAAAAAAATGTTTCCTTGAAACAGAAAATCAAAATAGATTTTCCAAGGTGCAATTGGAATTAATTAAAATTGATTCAGAAGACCTTAGCCTCAGATTTTAGAATTTTTTTTGATTATGGTCCAATTAAGGTTCCTATGGACCAATAAGATTAATCCAAGTGTTGGGACAAGATAAGTCCAAAGAATAAAAGAAAATACCCAAAAATGAGTAAATTCCCACATAAGATGAAGAGTTGACCAAGTATTAGGTTTATTAGTTAAAAATTATGGTGTATTTAATAAAAAAATGAGATATTTTGGAGTAATCATTCATTTTTGACACATGTGTAAGGAAAAGGGAGACCTTCAAGGAGGCACCTATTTCACATGCTTGGATGAGTTTGAAACTCAAAAATAATTGGATATTTTTATCTCTTCTCTCTTCTAAATCAAACTAAATAAAAAAGGGAGCCAAACTGGTCCAAAACTTGTCCTAATTCAGCCAAACTGAAGCTAGAAAATTCTAGAACTCAATTGGACTCAGTTAGTGGCCTCCCTCTCCTATAAATAAACCCTCATTCCTTTGTATTATTATCTGTGAACTAAACTATGTCGGTATTACTATAAACTAAGCTTAATTTCTATTATCCTCTAAAAACCTCTACAAAATTGAAGAGATTAGAGCTTCTCTCTCTCTTCAATCTTCCTTGGTGACTCCTACGACATACCAAACCAATTGATTGGTTGGGGGTCTCTACAGTGACTAAAGAATCAAGCATTTTAGGAGGTAAAGAGTGGATTATGGCTATAATTTCTAAATGTTTCTTTCTTCTCAACCCCTCTCAAGCTTGAGAAGCTTTAATTTGAATGGCTTTTGAATATTATTGAAATGCTTTAATGTATTGTAATAAAGAAACACATAAATTTTCATTTATGCTTAATTTTAATAGTTTTTAAGCATTTCTCTCTCTCCCCCTAAAGAAAGGTCATTCCTATGACCTATTCTCAATCCAAATGAAGCTTCTCATGAAGCATTTTTCTAATCCAAAAGCAATTTTAATGCTTGTCTAATTGGAGGCCAAAATAATGGCTTTTTAATGCTTTTATGATATTTAATTCATAGAGAAATTATGAATCAATCCATAATTGGATAATGATCCAATTAGTGGTCATTCTAATCATATTAATAATATTAAACTTCATTCTCTCAATTAAATTGAGAATTATCAGTAATAGCAGAGCGGAGCTATGGTAAAATTTCTGTAAAATAAACACATAAAACATTTTCATTCATAATATGAAACGAGGACTTCCTATCATATTCTAGGAATTATCATCCTAGATTAATTGAATTATTCTCATTGTAATCATGAAGAAATTTATTTTTATGATTATGCATAATTAGTAAATTAGGAAAAAGAGAAATTTTTGATAATTTATTTTTATGTTAAAAGAGTAATCCCCAAGACATTGGAAATCCATGTATTCCAATGATTTAGAGAATAAAAATGGAATGCTAAAATAATGTATAATTTATGAAAGATTTTAGTTAAATTTAGCTTTTTGTATAGATAAACTTTTATGATGAAAGAGGAATTTCCACCGTATTGAAATTCAAATATTTAAATAAGAAAAGTATAATTCCTAGTGCAAAGGAATTAATAAAGAATTTTTATTTAATTTTTAAGAGAAAATATAGTTAAATTTATCTTTTTATAAATAAATTCTTTTAAATGATGAAAGAGAAATTCCCACCATATTGGAATGCAATTAATTAAATGAAGAAAGTGTAATTCCTAGTGTAAAGGAATTAATGGAGATTTTTATTTAAATTTTAAGAGAAAAATTTAATTAAATTTATCTTTTTGCATAGATAAGTTTAAATGATAAAAGAGGAATTTCTACTATATTGGAATTCAAATGTTTAGATAAGAAAAGTGGAGTTTTTAGCTTAAAGAAATTAATGGTTATTTTTATGTAATTTTTAAGAAAAATTTTAATAGATTTAATTTAGGAAAAAGAGGAATTTCTATGATAATTGGATTGCACTGATTGAAATGAGAAAAAGAAGGATTTCAAGTTTATTCAAAAAAATAGGTATTGATATTTTAGTTAAAAGATGAATTTCCATGTGATAATTGAGAAACGATAGATTTGAATTAAATTCTAATATCAAAAGATGAATTTCCATCATAATTCTACCTAATGAATTAAGGTTGAGAATTTATGTGGGAAAAAGAAAATCTTGGATAATTGAATTGGTAAAATCACTAAATGGATATTTACCCAAAAACTAGATGTTTAGTTGAAAGTAATCCTAGTAGAACTAAACTGACTGAATTTAGTTAGACTACGTGAGGTCGGACAGTAAACCTTATTGTCCTTCTCTCGAACTAAATCAAACAAAAACTTCGTGACCAATTCCAGTTACTAAATCCAAAGAATAGACTATCGGAAACTAATCTAGTTTTTCCCTGAGCAATCTCACCAAGAATCTAGTTGGATAAATGGATAAAATGACGGGTAGATTACCCTCATGAGAGATCAAGGATCCTCATTATTGAAACTGGGAATTATTGAAAAAAGGGTCTTTGGAACCAATCTCAAACTGGAATCTCACTTGCATTGGAAACTCCGTTTTTCATTCAAAGCACTGTTTTATGCCATAATGCTTGAGGAAGCATTTGGCTTATGTTTTTCTAAAGAAGGTTCATTGGAACAGCTGGCGGGGAGTCGTCAAGGGACGTCGCCTACGGCAAAGCCTATTGACCAGCCTCGGTACGATTAAAATGGTGTGCTTCCAATATGATGTGGGCGAGGGCCGACGAAGCGGTCCCTGAGTGAAGTGCTAGGACACCTAAGGAGGATCCTAGAGGGTGATGACCAGGTGATGCACGGGCTCGCGGTTGCTAGGACACCCAGGCGTACGTCGAGGAAGATATGTGATGGAAAAAAAGGAAAGGTTTTTTGGAACAAAAATTTGATACTAGATCTCGTTGGTTGGCTAGCTAGTCTTCAATGGAGAGTTCAGATGATGCATTTTTGTAATACAATGGACTTGGAATTTTGGAAAATGATGATCGGAAATATTATGATTTTATTCAAGGATTGTCTTAAAGCCAGTCGAATTTGTTATAAATGGCAATTTCATATTGGGTGTGTATGTGGTGTGCCTATTTGATTTTTGTATAAATCGCCGGCTAAGGAGCCTGGAAACTCTTTTCTTTGGTACCCGGGCAAAAACCCAATCAAATCTTTATAAAGGAATCCCACCAATTCAGTGGTCGGGTGGTTGGCCCGGCTGGATCGGAGGATTCTTGAGAAACAACTAGATACCATTAGTTAGGTTAATCAATTTAAATCCTGAGAAAACCTTGTTCTGTGGGAAGGGATCATCAGCTGTGCCTTGGAAATGAGGAAAAAAGCGGTGATTCCATGGACCAACAAGTGCAAGTCTCTTCTTGATCTGATCATGTGACTTCAGGCTTGGTCAGATCAGTTTAATTTAGTCAAGACTTGACTCGTTAGAGTAATCTCCTAGTTAAAAGACTTGATTCGTTAGAGTAATCTCCTAGTTAAAAGATTTTTCACCTTCCTGGCGGAATCACCCGGTCGTGTCTTCCGGGTGAGGGGAGTCTTTCGGGCCCGGCCTCGGAGGAGGGACCATCCCCCGGGCTAGCTTCTCATCCCGAGACATCCGCGAGAGAGGCCCCGAGTATGCAGAACCCCCGCCCCACGCGAGAGGCTGACGCCGCTTCCGTCGCCTCGGTAGGAGCCCGGAGGGGGCGGGCGGGGACCTCACAGAGCAGGTATCAGAGCATTGTTGAAAGCTAATAAGGATAAACAAATTCTTATCAGGAATTGATAATAAAAATCTTAGAAAAAGAAAATTTTATAATGTATTTTCATTCCGTAAGCTTCTTTAATGAAGAATTTTTAATCAAAGAAATTATTTTTAAAGATGGAAGTTTCCTATTTATCTGTATTCCCAACGTCACCCGGTGTCAAGATATGTCTGCGTTCGCCTTCGAGCATCTCATCTCTTCTGCTTCAACTCGAATAAGCCGAGCAAGACTTGCACGCCATTTCGAGGATTTATATTTTCCTGACACCCAGTGGAGAGACGATAGCATAAGTGGTTTGCGGGGTAGTATGTCCACGCCTCTTGCAACCAGGGTGCAATGCTGAGGCAGAACCTCTCATTGGCAATGATTCTGTTAAAGCTGAAAATGGTGCGTGGTGTCATTCTATATCATTCAACGCCTCGGAATTTCAGACTTTCATGCCAAGTCTACAGACTCCTTAGTTGCTTTATTCCTAATTAAGGAGAAGATAATAGCTCCCTTGTTAATAAGTGAACGTTTGTATCAGGGCATGGCTATGGCCCAGTACTGTCGTCTTATGCGTCTCTCGAGGAGATTTTGAATTCTGGAGCCGAGATGGTCTATGTACATATTGCAACTTTTATATAAATAAAGAAATGTTTTCTAGAGAAAAATTCCTTGTTATATAAGTGATTGTTTATGGACGAACTGTTAAAGAAAAATCTGTTATCAGACATATGTCATAGATCTCCAATAAGATCATTATCTTGTTTAAGAAATTATTTTCGGAACCTCTTAAGTCTTAGGATCTCGTGGACGATATCAAAATAAAAATTTAATAATTTTTATTTTGATATCATTGTCTTGTTTAAGAAATTATTTTCGGAACCTCTTAAGTCTTAGGATCTCGTGGACGATATCAAAATAAAAATTTAATAATATATAATTTTTGGCAGAATCATGAGACGAGGAAACCGTGATCGTCAGCTAGACCCTCTCTCTGAAGATGATGAGCTTGATCACCCTGATGTTCGCAAGGCTCTTCATAAGACTCAGCCACCCACCAGGACCCTTCAAAGGAGAAGGGGAGAACCTGGACGAGGCTGTGGAGAAATGGGTGGAAGCCATGGAAGAATATTTTGACGTCATAGGATACAATGAGCGGAGCAAAATGGCTCTTGCTAGGCTGAAAATAGTGGAAACACCCAGGGTGGCATGGAGGAACCACCGTGACACCAACCGTCTGGACAGAAATACTCAGTTCTGGAACAACCTTAAAACCTATTTGAGAAAGAGATTTTGTCCCCCTGGATTTTTGGAAACCAAAATGAATGAATTCTTAGAGCTAACACAGGGGAGCAAAACCATCGAGGAATATCACCAGGCCTTTGCTCTTCTACTCAAATATTCACCACCTCTAGATGAAGAACAACTCATGGCCAGGTTCATTCGGGGAATGAACGAACCCTTGGATACACTATCCATGGCAGAAGCTGTCAGAATGGCGAAGGACTTTGCCAAAGCCTTCATCGTAAAAGTCCCGCCAAAGCTAGCTCCCTCATCCTTCAAGAGATTTCAGACACCGGGAAGTTCTTTCAACTTTCCGCCTCCAAAGAGACACCAAGGTCCTAACCAGAATGTGGGGACGGGAAGCTTCAGAAATGAAGGAAGACCTTTCCCCCCCGAAGTACATTCTCAGGAACTCCGACTCTCTCCAGAATGCAAAGGGAAGACCTTCGAAGCAAGAACAGATGCTTCGGATGTCAAGGACTTGGGCACCAACTCAAGGATTGCCCATCTCCTTCTGTGGGCCAAGGAAGCCAAGGTCCAGAATGCAAAGGGAAGACCTTCAAAGCAAGAACAGATGCTTCGGATGTCAAGGACTTGGGCACCAGCTCAAGGATTGCCTATCTCCTTCTGTGGGCACCAGCTCAAGAATTGCCCATCTCCTTCTGTGGGCCAAGGAAGCCAAGGTCCCAGAGTTCCGAGACAGACTCCTTCATATCAGCTCAATCAGGGTCCCCAACGCCAAAATTAGGGTAACCCCAGAAGAGTGCTAGCTCAGCCAATAGCCTCCATGCAAAGCAGTCTCCGAACTCCCTCTTCGAGAATTGGAATAACCAAAGAGAGAGAGTTCCACCTCAGACCGCAGCAGCTACAGTAGTCATCATAGCCGAGGAAGTGGAGGAAGAGAAAGGACAGATCTATGCAATTGAGCATCAGGGGAATAACCGTCAATTCTCAGTCCTCCAGACTCTAGCAGAGTACCAGGGTAAGAAATTCAAGCTTTTGATTGATTCAGGCAGTACTCATTCTTTTATTTCCCTAGGATGTCTACGTAAATTAGTCCTAAATAAAAAATCAGGGAAACCTATGCAAGTGGAATTAGCCAGTGGGAAGATTCTTTTCTCACCTTGAGACTGACTTTATTCAGTTTAGCTTAGATGGGAACGTAACAAAGTGCCAGTTCAGAGTCCTATCCCTAGGAATATATGACGGAATCCTTGGAATGGATTAGCTCCAAAAGAATCAGGCTGACATTCATTGTCACAAAGGAACCATCTCTTTCCTAGACCTTCACGGGAATAAAGTTCAAGGAATTGGAATTTTCGGATCCCCAGTGCTACAATTAGTCAAGGCTTCCAAATTATTAAAAGGGCTCAGAAAAAGGCAAGCTGTGTATGTCGTTAAAATGAATCTGGTAGACATAAAATGCAATGCTAAAGAACCAGAGTGGTTAAGTGAGTATGCAGATGTATTTCTTGAAGAGCTGACTGAGATGCCTCTGTCTCGTGAAGTAGATCATGAGATCTAATTAACCCCTGGAGCTCAGCCGGTAGCCCAGTGTGCATACAAAATGCCAGTCCCTGAAGCCATAGAACTTAAGGAGCAGTTAAGACAATTGTTAGAGCAGGGATTCGTTAGACCTAGTGTCTCACCTTGGGATGCGCCCATTCTCTTTCAAAAGAAGAAAGATGGAACGTTAAGACTTTGTATTGACTATAGAGGACTGAATCAATTAAAAATTAAGAATAAGTATCCTATTCCTAGGATTGATGAACTTCTGGATAGGTTAAGTGTTTACAAAGATAGCTCTCAAATCCGGTTACTACCAGATCAGAATCAAGGAGCAAGACATCCCAAAGATAGCATTCAATACTCGCTATGGGCATTATGAGTTCACAGTCATACCGTTTGGATTAACTAATGTCCCGGTGACATTCAATCGTCTTATGCAAGATATTCTCAGAGAATACTTGGATGATTTTGTTCTTGTCTTCTTTGATGATATCTTAGTATACTCGAAGAATGCTGCAGATCATGAAGATCATGTGCGCACAGTCTTGGAAATCCTAAGGAAACACCAACTCTTTGCAAAGAAGAGCAAGTGTTCCTTCTCTGTTGACCAGGTGGAATACTTGGGATTCATAGTGTCAAAGGATGGGATTTATAGTGTCAAAGGATGGGATTTCTCCTGACCTCGCAAAGATCTAAGCAGTAGTTGAATGGCCAAAACCCAAGTCAGTAAAGGAAGTCAGAGGACTCTTAGGTTTAACCGGATGGTATAGGATCTTTATACCTAGCATCCCCTTTAACTAACCTTCTCAAGAAAAGTACACTTTTTCACTGGACTGCAATGTGTCAGAGTGCCTTCGACAAGCTAAAGACAACCTTAGTAACCAACCCTGTCCTTAAATTGCCAGATTTTACCAAACCCTTTGAGGTAGTTACTAATGCCAATGGATTTGCCTTAGGCAGTGCTCTAATGCAGGAAGGTCATACAGTGGCCTATGAATCCAGAAAACGCAGAACACATGAAAGTCAATATTAGGTAATTTGGAAAAAATCTCACATTTTGGGAATCAATTACTCCATATAGTTTTGGAAATATCTTAAACATACTAACTCCAAATTTGTCGAAGATCATAGATTTAGATTCTACTCTTCAAGATCTTTCCGACGATGATATGTCACATGAGGGGGTTTTGACAAACTTTTGGACAAGTTCACTATGCTCCCATTTTTCAAATGGGAATGGGATTTTTCCCAAATATCTAATATGATGTTATGAGAGGAATTATGCCGTCCATGACTTGGAGTTACTCTCAGTAGTGTATGCTCTGAAGTTGTGGAGACATTATCTTTTAGGACAAAGGTTCACCTTGATGACAGATCATCAAAGTCTGAAGTGGATCTTCACCCAAAGGGATCTCAACATGTGTCAAAGAAGATGGATGCAGACCCTACAGGAATTTGATTTTGAAATAAAGTATCGGCCGGGGAAAGAAAATGTGGTTACAGATGCGCTTAGTAGAAAAGCCTCCTTGCTCGCAATTACAGTGGTGTCAAATCCATTGATCAATGAAGCAAAGGAGAAAATCATGCAGGACAAATTCTTTGCCCCTCTATTGCTACTCTTCTGATGCAGGAAAGCAAAACTCCTCAGGAAATGAGTCGAGTTCTTGGATACAAACTGGATGAAGGGTGCATGTATTATAATAATCGACTATCCCCAATGATGTAGGAATAAAGGAAAGAATTCTGAGAGAAACCCATGATAGCCTAATAGCTGGACATCCAGGGCTTATAAAAACCTATATGTTTGTGAAGAAAAGCTTCTTCTAGCCAAGACTCAAAAAGGATGTACTTGATCATGTAAGGAAATGCTTAATGTGCCAAAGAGTCAAAGCAGAGAGAGAGAGTCAAGATGCCAGGGAAACTGCAGCCTCTAGACATTCCACAGATGAAGTGGGAATGCATCTGTATGGACTTTATCACTAGATTACCTTCAGTGCAATCAAGTTACAACTCCATTTTTGTGGTAGTTGATAGGCTAACCAAAGTTGCCCATCTGATTCCAGTGAAAGAAACATACTCTCTGTAGTGGATGTTGCCAGAGTTTTCCTTAAGGAGATCTTCACATTGCATGGTTTACCTAGGAGGATAGTAAGTGACCGAGATCCCAAATTCACATCGAGATTCTGGACTGCATTCTTTGAAGCAGTAGGAACTTTCTTGGATCTCAGCATAGCCTACCACCCCAAAACAGATGGCCAGACAGAAAGGGTGAATCAAGTAATTGAAGATATCCTTCAGTCATGCTGCACAGCAGGGGAACCCAAGAAGTGGTTAAGTCATTTGTATCTGGTTAAGTCATTTGCATCTGGTCGAATTTGCTTACAATGCTTCTTATCATCGGAGCATTGGGATGAGTCCTTTCAAAGCTTTGTAAGGACAAGATTGCCTTACACCATTGACTTGGTCTGACCCATTGATCAGAGTCGAAATGTCAAGACAAATGCTTGATGACATGGACCAGCAGATGCAATCAATCCGTAAAGATATAAAGGCAGTCCAAGACAGGCAAAACCAGTATGCAGATAAAAAGAGATCCGAGAGAGAGTTTGAAGAATCAGATATGGTCTGTACGACAAAAAAGAAGTTCCTTATCCTTAGGGAAGTACAAAAAGCTCTCTCCCAGATATTGTGGGCCATATGCTATCATAAAGAAAGTGAGTGATCTAGCCTACAAACTTCTTCTGCCTCCCCATCTCAAGGTACATGATGTATTCCATGTCAGTTTGCTTAAGAAGTATGTATCTAGCCCGAATCAAGTGCTTGATGATGATGAGCAATTGATCCCTCCGACTCAAGGCCAGATGATACTCCAACCTGAGAAAACCCTTGATGTTTGGGAGAAGATTCCCAGGAGCAGAGTCCTCAGAGAATTCTTAGTAAAGTGGATGTTCTTCCCTCTAGAAGACGCTACCTAGGAGAAAGAAGAGTTGGTGAAGGATTACCCTCACTTTGCGAGATGAGGATATCTCGCGTTTTTCAAGTGGTAGAGGATGTAAGATTCCTCCTCAGCCTGAATATCAAATAAGCCTCTACATCAATCCCTTGTAATCATTCTATGATTCTGAATACAAGAAAATATCATTTTTCCTTGTTTTGCCTAGTAGTGAGATAAAAAAATTCTAGAGAGTGGTAAATCAAAATTGAGATATTTTTGGATAAATAAATTCCTCAAATATCAAAAAAATGTTTCACTGAAATAGAAAATCAAAATAGATTTTCTAAGGTGAAATTGGAATTAATTAAAATTGATTTTGAAGACCTTAGCCTAAGGGTCCAGATTTTTGATTTTTTTTAAATTATGGTCCAATTAAGGTTCCTATGGACCAATAAGATTAATCCAAGTGTTGGGACAAGATAAATCCAAAGAATAAAAAAAAATACCCAAAAATGAGTAAATGCCCACATAAGATGAAGAGTTGACCAAGTACTAGGTTTATTAGTTAAAAATTATGGTGTATTAATAAAAAATGAGATATTTTGGAATAATCATTCATTTTTGACACGTGTAAGGAAAAGGGAGATCTTCAAGGAGGTGCCTATTTCACATGCTTGGATGAGTTTGAAACTAAAAAATAATAGGATATTTTTATCTCTCCTCTCTCTTAAATCAAACTAAATAAAAAAAGGGAGCCAAACTAGTCCAAAACTTATCCAAATTCAGCCAAACTGAAGCTGGAAAATTCTAGAACTCAGTTGGACTCAGTTAGTGGCCTCCCTCTCCTATAAATAAACCCTCATTCCTTTGTATTATTATCAATGAACTAAACTATGCCGGTATTACTGTAAACTAAGCTTAATTTCTATTATCCTCTAAAAACCTCTACAAAATTGAAGAGATTGGAGCTTCTCTCTCTCTTCAATTTTCCTTGGTGACTTCTACGACATACCAAGGTCAATCCCAAGGGAAACCTTATGGGCAATCCCAACCATATCCACATTTATTTCCACAACGCGATATGGTTTAATACAATTTATTACCCAAAATTGTATAAGAATGGAGTGGATGTTGCTAACAATCAAGAGACAACAACGATTTTGTATTCATTGTCGCGGTGCAATGGGAACCATAATACAACTCATTGATAGTACTAGGGACACTTGGCACCATAATGCAACTCATTGATGGTACCACAGAAACTTGACATCACAATGTATACTCTTAGGATGCCAAAGTAATCACTAGCCATACAACCCATTTCAAATGTGCCTCAACTAGCAAATATTCCAATGTCCATTTATTAAAATCGTTCACAAAGAGGCATGTATAGACTGCCACCAATGCTATACCCACCTCTAATATTACGACCTTAGTAATTCCTCCTAGAACTGCACTAGTACAATAGTTCTTGGTGACTTTTTTTTAGAGGACTCTGAGAGTCCAGAATAGGAGAGCTACAAGCCATGCGGGCAGTATGATTCATATGGATATCCAGAACAACCCCCATCCATTAACTATGCCTCCTTGTTCGAAGCTATGGTGTAACAAAGGGCAAGACACTTTAATAACACGTCACACACACCACCTCTCTAATGATTTCATCGCAAGAGCTTGCCACATGATTTTATGTCCTCATAGAGACATCACACCACATATCCCAATTCCATCCCTGAATCTAGTGCTAAATCCAATTGTCATTCCATATGGAGGCACATGTTACAAGTGTGGATTTGAACATAACTAAGGATTGTCCCAACAGAGTGACAATCACCCTAGTGGACTAGAGCATGCCACTTTGACAACCTTAACTTATTAAGTATACAAGGAAATGTTTGTATAGTCCTCCTTAATGCTATCACAAGGAAATGTTTGTATAGTCCTCCTTAATGCTATCACAAGGATCTAGAACAAGAAATAGGTAGCTTAAGAAGAAATCTCACATTTTAATCTCAAAGCGAGCAGCCAAAGAGCTTGAGGTGTCATAGGCCCCAAAGACTATAGTAGACTCTCAAAAGGTTGAAGGACCAGGACTTGAGGTCTAAAAGTAGAAAACATTGAAGAGCATGTAAATATACAACATACGAATAGTTATCAAATCTAAAGACGTGGTGATCGTTGAAAATGGTAGAGACAAGAGATCCAAAGCTTCCTCCCTTGTAGAGAAGACAATGCATAGTCTCTCGCTCAGACCAAAGAGAAGAAACCCATTGACTATGAAAACCTTCCAAAGAAACTAAAATATTACCCCAACCCCGTGTTGAGAAGGAGAAAATTTTGATTTATTGAATATGCCTTGGGACAAAAGAAGATAAATTTGAATTACCACACTAAAAAATGACTTTGATTACAAAATAAATTACATTAAGTTCTACAAAAATACATGGGTGCATCCAGGCCCAAAAGCAAACACTAATACCTACTAGATAGGGAACCTAGACCCTAGGTCTCTTGATACTCAGCTCAATCGAGTCAGATTTGGCTTTGATGGTTGGAATAATATTAGATTTCTCTACAAGCTCAAGTTGGATCATGTATGAATCATCGATCTTAGATGAGGCTAAGGGCCACCGAACGGATGTGGCTAAAAGGAATTTGATCCAGTCCACTTGTAGGTGCCAAAAATCACATATTTGAGGAGTGTTTAAGTACTGGAGAAGCAACAAATTTAGTTTTTTTTTCAAAATGAGAGACACTCTTTGATGAGGGTAAAATCCCTTTGTATTAGCTTCAAGGCCCTATCTTTGGTTTACAAGAAGGTGGCCTATGGAGTGAGCAATCAACAAACTATTGAAGGCTTCATTTTTTTGAAAGAGGAGAAAGGGGAGATGACTAGCTAATAGGTTATGATTATGGCTTAATGATAAAATTTAGAGATCATTGTAAGATTCATCCTCAGCCTGAATATCAAATAAGCCTCTACTTCAATCCCTTGTAATCATTCTATGCTTCTGAATACAAGAAAATATCATTTTTCCTTGTTTTACCTAGTGAGATAGAGAGTGGTATATCAAAATTGAGATATTTTTGGATAAATAAATTCTTCGAATATCAAAAAAATGTTTCCCTGAAACAGAAAATCAAAATAGATTTTCCAAGGTGCAATTGGAATTAATTAAAATTGATTCAGAAGGCCTTAGCCTAAGGGTCCAGATTTTTGAATTTTTTTTGAATATGGTCCAATTAAGGTTCCTATGGACCAATAAGATTAATCCAAGTGTTGGGACAAGATAAGTCCAAAGAATAAAAGAAAATACCCAAAAATGAGTAAATGTCCACATAAGATGAAGAGTTGACCAAGTACTAGGTTTATTAGTTAAAAATTATGGTGTATTAATAAAAAAATGAGATATTTTGGAGTAATCATTCATTTTTGACACATGTGTAAGGAAAAGGGAGACCTTCAAGGAGGCGCCTATTTCACATGCTTGGATGAGTTTGAAACTCAAAAATAATAGGATATTTTTATCTCTCCTCTCTCCTAAATCAAACCAAATAAAAAAGGGAGCCAAATTGGTCCAAAACTTGTCTAAATTCAGCCACACTGAAGCTGGCAAATTCTAGAACTCAGTTGGACTCAGTTAATGGCCTCCCTCTCCTATAAATAAACCCTCATTCCTTTGTATTATTATCTGTGAACTAAACTATGCCGGTATTACTGTAAACTAAGCTTAATTTCTATTATCCTCTAAAAACCTCTACAAAATTAAACTAAACTATGCCGGTATTACTGTAAACTAAGCTTAATTTCTATTATCCTCTAAAAACCTCTACAAAATTAAAGAGATTGGAGCTTCTCTCTCTCTTTTCAATCTTCCTTGGTGACTCCTACGACATACCAAACCAATTGATTGGTTGGGGGTCTCTACATTGACTAAAGAATCAAGCATTTTAGTAGGATAATTTCTAAATGTTTCTTTCTTCTCAACCCCTCTCAAGCTTGAGAAGCTTTAATTTGAATGGCTTTTGAATATTATTGAAATGCTTTAATGTATTGTAATAAAGAAACACATAAATTTTCATTTATGCTTAATTTTAATGGTTTTTAAGCATTTCTCTCTCTCCCCCCAAAGAAAAGTCATTCCTATGACCTATTCTCAATCCAAATGAAGCTTCTCATGAAGCATTTTTCTAATCCAAAAGTAATTTTTATGCTTGTCTAATTGGAGGCTAAAATAATGGCTTTTTAATGCTTTTATGATATTAATTTCATAGAGAAATTATGAATCAATCCATAATTGGATAATGATCCAATTGGTGGTCATTCTAATCATATTAATAATATTCAACTTCATTCTCTCAATTAAATTGAGAATTATCAGTAATAGCAGAGCGGAGCTATAATAAATTTTTTGTAAAATAAACACATAAAAAATTTTCATTCATAATATGAAAAGAGGACTTCTTATTATATTCTAGGAATTATCATCCTAGATTAATTGAATGATTCTCATTGTAATCATGAAGAAATTTATTTTTATGATTATGCATAATTAGTAAATTAGAAAAAAGAGAAATTTTTGATAATTTATTTTTATGTTAAAAGAGTAATCCCCAAGACATTGGAAATCCATGTATTCCAATGATTTAGAGAATAAAATTGGAATGCTAAAATAATGTATAAACTTTTATGATGAAAGAGGAATTCCCACTGTATTGAAATTCAAATATTTAAATAAGAAAAGTATAATTCCTAGTGCAAAGAAATTAATAAAGAATTTTTATTTACTTTTTAAGAGAAAATATAGTTAAATTTATCTTTATATAGATATTTTTTTAAATGATGAAAGAGGAATTCCCACCATATTGGAATCCAATTAATTAAATGAAGAAAGTGTAATTCCAAGTGCAAAGGAATTAATGGAGATTTTTATTTAAATTTTAAGAGAAAATTTTAATTAAATTTATCTTTTTGCATAGATAAGTTTAAATGATAAAAGGAGAATTCCTACTATATTGGAATTCAAATGTTTAGATAAGAAAAGTGGAATTTTTAGCTTAAAGGAATTAATGGTTATTTTTATGTAATTTTTAAGAAGAATTTTAATAGATTTAATTTAGGGAAAAGAGAAATTCCCATGATAATTGGATTGCACTCATTGAAATGAGAAAAAGAAGGATTTCAAGTTTATTCAAAAAAATAGGTATTGATATTTTAGTTAAAAGATGAATTTCCATGATAATTGAGAAAAGATAGATTTGAATTAAATTCTAATGTCAAAAGATGAATTTCTATCATAATTCTACCTAATGAATTAAGGTTGAGAATTTATGTGGGAAAAAGAAAATCTTGGATAATTGAATTGGTCAAATCACTAAATGGATATTTACCCAAAAACTAGATGTTTAGTTGAAAGTAATCCTAGTAGAACTAAACTGAATGAATTTAGCTAGACTACGTGAGGTCGGACAGTTAACCTAATTGTCCTTCTCTCGAACTAAATCAGACAAAAACTTCGTGACCAATTCCAGTTACTAAATCCAAAGAATAGACTATCGGAACTAATCTAGTTTTTCCCTAACCAATCTCACCAAGAATCTAGTTGGATAAATGGATAAAATGACGGGTAGATTACCCTCATGAGAGATCAAGGATCCTCATTATTGAAACTGGGAATTATTGGAAAAAGGGTCTTTGGAACCAATCTCAAACTGGAATCTCACTTGCATTGGAAACTCTGTTTTTCATTCAAAGGACTGTTTTACGCCAGAATGCTAGAGGAAGCATTTGGCTTATGTTTTTCTAAAGGAGGTTCGTTGGAACAGCTGGCGGGGAGTCGTCAAGGGACGTCGCCCGCGGCAAAGCCTGTTGTGACCAGCCTCAATACGGTTAAAATGGTGCGCTTTCGGTATGATGGGCAAGGGTCGACGAAGCGGTCCCTGAGTGAAGTGCTAGGACACCTAAGGAGGATCCTAGAGGGTTCTGACCAGGCGATGTGCACGACTCCTGGTTGCTAGGACACCCAGGCGTACGTCGAGGAAGATATCTGATGATAAAAAGGAAAGGTTTTTGGGAACAAAAATTTGATAATGGATCTCGTTGGTTGGCCAGCTGGTCTTCGATGGAGAGTGCAAATGATGCATTTTTGTAATACAATGGACTTGGAATTTTGGAAAATGATGATCGAAAATATTATGATTTTATTCAATGATTGTCTTCAAGCCAGTCGAATCTGTTATAAATGGCAATTTCATATTGGGTGTGTATGTGGTGTGCCTATTTGATTTTTGTATGAATCGCCGGCTAGGGGGCCTGTGAGCTCTTTTCCTCGATACCTGGGCAAAAACCCAATCAAATCTTTATAAAGGAATCCCACCAATTTAGTGGTCAGGTGGTTGGCTAACCCATGGGCTGGATGGGGTTAGGCTAGATCGGAGGATTCCTGAGAAACAACTAGATACGATTAGTTACGTTAATCAGTTTAAATCCTAAGAAGACCTTGTTCTGTGGGAAGGGATCATCGGCTGTGCCTCAGAAATGAGGAAAAAAGCAGTGATTCCATGGACCAAGTGTAAGTCTCTTCTTGATCTGCTGATCATGTGACTTCAGGCTTGGTCAAATCAGTTTAATTTAGTCAAGACTTGACTCGTTAGAGTAATCTCTTAGTTAAAAGATTTTTCACCTTCCTAGCCAAATCGCCCGTGTCTTCCGGGCGAGGGGAGCCTTCCGGGCCCGGCCTTGGAGGGACCGCCCCCTGGGCTAGCCTCTTGTCCCGGACATCCGCGGGCGAGGCCCCAAGTGTGCAGGACCCCCGCCCCGCACGGGAGGCGGACGCCGCTTCTGCCGGCGGCGGCCAGGAGCCCGGAGGCGCCGGGCAGGGACCTCACAGATCATGGCTCTGATACCATGTGAGGATTGTGATGGAAATAAGTGATGGTTAATCGTGGTGATAAAACATTAAGATTAACTTAATAAATAAAGATTAACTCGTATAACACAAGTGACAACATAAAGCAAGAGTACTAGTCTTCATTAGTTGATGAGCCCCTAGGCACCAAAAATACATAAAAGTGAGCACCAAAAAAGGAAACTCCATTTGACTCTTACTTAGGGTAAATGTGACTCCTGATTTATCCTTTAAATCTATAAATTTTGATGGATGATTGTTTGTTATTTATAACACTCCCCTAGGTTGCATCTAATCACATCGATGAGATCCCAATCGGGGGATATCAAGATGGGTGCACTTACTAATGCCTTCTTTAACAAATTTTCATATGCCCATTAGATTTCTCATGTCTATTCAAAGATAAAAGGGTCCAGCAAAAATAGCATATAGAATCTTTTGCAATACTTGACATGCCTCATGAATCTTTGCACCCCCTTGTAGTTGATGGTGGTGGTGGCAAAAATTTCAAGCTCAATAAAATTACACAGACCTTATTATTATATGTGGAGATTCCATCCTTGGAAAAGATGTCTCTAAGGATGAATCTATGCTTAGCCTAGAATTGGCATTTGAGCGATGCAATGTATCACCCCAAAACTTACCTTAGACAGGAAAGATGTTCTCTCCACTTTGAGTGCATGCAAAGATCATCTATGAATATCTCAAGAGATTCCAAAGGAGAGCGTTAAAGGTCGTGCACAAGCATTGTGAAAATTGATCTTTTTAAGGTTGTCACATGTGGTTGGTGTAAGGCAAGGGGAGAGAGTAGTGATCGTGGACCATGGGTGACATTGATCTTTTTAAGGTTGTCACATACCCTAAATTTTTCATTCTTTTTTGGAAATAATCGTGCTATCAGGTGAGAGACATTTAGTGTGCTCAATCTCATACACAAATCCCACATCAATGAGATGCATCAGTGGCTCAACATAGGGTATTTGTCATCTTTTTTGGCCACTATTTAGGGTAATCTTGTTTATATTGGTTGCCAACTATTAGTGAAAGTGTCATGAAAATCAATGTCTCAATGTAGAAAAGCCCTAATGAAGGTCCATATCCATGGGGATAATATGCTTCTCAAGCTTCCTATGTCGTTATGTCTTTCTTGGCTATATAAGTGTGGATAATACAAAAGTTGCTTCTTGCTCTGTCTCCAATTCATAGCCACTGGATGCACTAAGCATGAATAGAGAAGTTATGTATATCCCATCTATTCTTACATGTCTAGTCTTGCAAACCTTTTCCAAGTTTTTGTAAGAGAATGTCCATGGTTTACCAGGAGGAATTGGGCTCACAGGGCACAAAGAAGAAGGGGAAAGAATAAGGTTACACACGAGAATAAAGAAGGTGAGGGGGAAGATCAAAAGAAGAACCAATAAAAAAAATCCAATCATAACCGGGACAAGCAAGTGCATAAAACAAGGAGATGGAAAGTGCAGCATAGTGGAGAACCTAGCAAATCAAAAGCAACCCGACAAAGTCGAAAAAAGAAAAAGAAGACAAAAAGTGTGGAATAATGGAGAACTTAGAAAATCAAAAGAGGGTGGCAAAAGAAAGCGGGTAGAGCGGCTCCTAACCAACTAAGAGGGGAGTAAGTATAGGTGGGTTTTTGTGTAGGTGCATACATGAGTATAGCTGGGTTTTTGTGTAGGTACACACCTCGAAAGTTTGAAGGCATACCCCCCAAAAGGCCAAAAGTATCTAATTGAAAATTCCAAGAACAACCCACACCCAAAGCCATACTCATGACCATTCCATTCTTCCAACCTACACAAACCCCCCAAAGCCATACTCATGACCATTCCATTCTTCCAACCTACACAAACCCCCCCACCCAAAGCCATACTCATGACCATTCCATTCTTCCAACCTACACAAACCCCCCACTCATTCCTAGGCATACACAATTTCTTCATTCCAAGATTGCAAGCATCCTCCTCTGCACACCACTCTTTTCCCTCAATGTTATAATCTATTTTTTCTTTTGAATGTATCCACCCTCTTATTCATTGAGTCCTATTTATGTTACATCCAACCCTCTTATTCATTGAGTCCTATTTATGTTACATCCAACCCTCTTTCCCACATTGCATTTCACATAAACCACTTACTACACACATACCTAAACTAAAAAGCTATCTGGTACATGGTACATGTACCTAAACTAAGAAGCTAATCGGTGCACAAGAAGCAAATAGATTACACATGGAAAATCAAGAGCATGGTTGATGGTTCCACTTTCATCTCATCCCCCACGACTCCATATAGGGAACTTAGAAAGCAACCTCTTTTGCATCTATTTGTCAAAACAAGAGTCACCATTACACATAATTCATGCTCCCCTTGACCTCAAAATTATCTATAAAGTCCAAGGACCCCTCATTCATGCACAAGTCAAGGACACCCTTAGGAATCATTGTAGGGGTCACCTATCCTTTGATAGAATGTCATGCTAGTATTTTAACCAAGGTAGCCCCCTACCTTGATAAGTTCAGCGTCAATACCTTCCCAAAATTCCACAATGAGAAAGAAGCCATATCAATATGGATCCGAATGTGATAATTTTTGATAATGTTGTGTGTTATAATGATGTGATCGGTGACTGAATTATGATGATGCCTATAATGCCATGGTTCCTCATCACATGAAGCAGAGGTTTCATATTACACTGACTATGAATCTAGTGTATACAGTGATATAATTGATGATGCCACCCTATTTTATCATGATGCTATGGTATATGATGCTATACCCCATATGGATCCCACATGGATGATAGCATGCCATAGTCGGATTATTTGACTGATGATGTAGGTTTGAGGCTTCCATCGATGAGCACCCATATGATGACACATATTCTTGAGGATGCTATGCCTGATGATGTAGGTTTGGAGGTTCCCATTGATGTGAACACCCATATGATGACACATATTCTTAAGGATGCTATGTTTGGTGATGTAGGTTTGGAGGCTCCCATTGATGAGCACCCACACAATGACACATTCTTATCAGGATGCTATGCTTAATGATACTAATGTTATGCTTGGTGATGTAGGTTTGGAGGCTCCCATTGATGATCACCCACACGATGACACATTCTTATCAGGATGCTATACTAATGATGATAATGTTATGGGCTACCACACCTCAAAGAGGAAACTCAATGCATTCACCTAAGGGAAGAGCAATAGGACACAACTATCATAGGGCACTTACCAATGCTTCGAACTTGAGCCCCTTGAGGCCTCCAAGCTCACTTGTTAAGATTCAAACCTCCAAGCTCCACCTCCACGCTATCACCGTAGAGTTGCTTGCACCGTCGCATAAGGCAATCACTCTCTCTCACTCTCCAACACAAGCTCTCCAACACAAGCATGCAACATACTAGCATAGAAGAGGCACAAGTGCTAGAATGCTCTCTCTCAATCTCTCTCAAGACACAAGGAAGAGCTCTCAATAGCACAGAGAGGGATTCATTAAGAAAATGCCTTATATACATTTGGCCCTTATTCACACTTGGGTGCCCAAAACTTACTTAACTAAGGCCTTGGGGGTGGCCAATATCTCATAATGTACAAATTTTATAGTGCCTTTACATGACACTTATTAATGTCCTCAATTGGAGGAGCATACTTGTTAATCCAAAATGGGATTAACATCCCCCCTACCTGATGTTGTAGGTTTTATCTTTAGAACCTGTTATATACTGAGGTCAAAAGACCTGGTCACCAAACTCATGACGGTAAAAGTTTTGGTGTGATTGAAGCTTTTTGAGGGCTCTTCTAAATGCTAAGTGTGATCTCCAGAGCTCGGTGTCGACCATGTCCTCGAATGTGACATGCATGTAGGCAGGAAGACATCTTAGGTGATGATAGTACAACATCATGCCTTTGTTAGAGGGACCTTGTCTCATGTCAAATTGAAGTTGCTCAGCTTCATACCCATCATATTGTTCCTTGGGTTGATCGATTAGGACCACAAGCAATTTTAAGAATCTAACACTAGCCACTATTGCTGGGTCTGGGATACGATGCCATGCTTGTATCCAATTCAGCATTTTTTTCTTTGTTCCCTTATGTCTATAAATGTAGGTGGCATGCAGATTGGGAAGTTATAACCAGACATGCAAATCTCGCTGCTTGGCCTCTTGAAATTCTAGAGGTGTCCATCTCCTCTTTAGTGGCATGTACAATGGATCAATTCATTGAGTTGGTGGCGCACACATATATACATGGCTATATTTTGGAATTGTTAGGAATTCCTTTCTCCAGTTTGGTTGTATGCCAAAACCTTCCAACTTGGTGTGTGCATCATCTGTGATAATTATTGCATATCCTCCTCTTGTGTGGACTGGTGGGTGAGCCTTCCTCCACCTGTTGTGCAGAAGTAATAACTGATCATAAATATTACCACTAGGATTTCCAATAATTGTGGATTGGCTAACTTGGTGTGCCGTGTCACGTTAGACCACAAGGTGCCCTCTCCAGCCAAAGGTAGCAGTTCTTCTAATTCTAGGCGAGGTACTGGGAGAGGGTACAGTACATAATGTTGCTTTGTTGGTGTGACATCGGAGAAGGCCTCTGGTAGAATCCTTCGAGTTGGCTCAAATGGTGTTATTTACATTAACAACTTGAACATCAGTTTTGGCTTTAGTAGTGGATTTCCAGCTCGTATGAACCCTTCATAATCTGCACCAGACAAAGACTCCAAAATTGTATCATCATCAGTAAAAGCTTCGATGTTATCTTGGGGGAGAGTATGGCGTACCTCCTGAGTTTGCCGTGGGGGAGATGGGTCAGGTGCCGATACCTCCTTGCGGGGGGGGGGGGGGGGGGGGGCGAGAGTGTTAGTGGGAAATTCTATGTGTTGAGAAGGGAGAGTAGAAAAAATGCAGTCGGCTTGAGACTTGTTAGTAGGTGGTGCATTAGGATACGGATTAAGTAGTTTACTAGCTACATTAGAATACACGGGGTAAGTAGGGTTGGATGATGAAGTTGGTGTCTCTTCCTGAGACCATGGCCTGAGCTGGGGGGTGGGTGGGTGGCTAGGTTTATGGGATTTCATAAAATCTTGAAGCTCAGTGATGTCCTCAGAACTTATGTGAGGATATTCGATATGTGTTTTATAAAAAACATGGATTCTAAATGCTTGTAGATATTATGGTATAGTTTTAGAATACCAAAAGGGTGATAATATAAGGAAGATTCACATAAGTTTAAGTTCTGGTGAGTATTGTAGACTTCTAGCCACCCATGGTTTATAATCCATTGATAACTTTGTGTTACCACCTCGTAGTGGGCCGGTGTTTTGGGAATATCATCTGGAACAAGCAGGTCTAACTTTTTTGCGACAGTGTTGTCCAGGATTTCAAAGTTTTGGAGCACCCGACACCAACTATGAAGGTTTAGCACAATAGGGTGAAATGGATAAAAGTAAATATCATGTGGATTAGTTAATACTACATCCCCCCCACAAAATTCCCATAATGATAGTGGGATCAACATCACGCTCAGTATTTTTCTTAATAAGGGTTAGTTCACCTAGGTAGCTTAGGTCCTCAGACAGATTTATATCATGTTGAAGCAATGAGAGGGTTAGTGTAGACAAAAAAAGAGTAAGAGTTTGAGGAGGGGCCCAAGGAGTTACTGGCAGCAGCTGACCTATCTCTGAGGCTCGCTCAAGGAGTAGGCACATTTCATCTATAGGCTCTTGTGTTTGACTTCGGTCCTGTATGGCCAGTTGTTGTTCCAATTCTTGTATACGCGAGTCATTGGTGCTGAGGAGGTTTGATATGGCTATTTCTTTGACCATCCTTGTAGCATCCAACTCTTCGAAGTGCCTTGTTGCTTCCTCTTGCGCACGTCTGGCGGTAGCCTCCCTTCCCTGAGCTTTTGTGAGTCTTTGAAGTCTTTTGATAGCCAATCTTTGACTGTCTTGTAAACTATTGGGTGACTTGTGCCATTGCCTCTTCTCTTTGCGTCTCAGTTTGATTGGTGCTAATGGTATCATTACGGGCTCTTTGCATCTCAGCTTGATTGGTGCTAATGGTATCATTACGGGCTCTAACCTTCTCCGCATGTGCCTTGTTTGTTTCCTTGAGATCCCTCTTCCGTCTCTTCTGGAATTGGAGTAGGTATGTCCAATTCTCTTTCCATTGTTGGCTTGTTTCTTGGATACATTTTATCCCTAACCCGGTTAGCTTGGCTTCATGAAGTTGTTGACATTCTTCTACTAAGGCCCCGGTGTCTTCAAGCTTTCTTATCTCCTCTTCAGCATTTGGGTGCTCCATGAATCCTTTAGGGGTTGATGGTCTTTTCCCTTGCACCTCTAGGTCAGGCTCTTTTTGGTTGACCACTTGATCCCCTTCTTCTCTCGATTAGGTAGATCCGGTGTGTCGATCGTATCTTCTTCAGATCCATCTTGGATTGTGACCTTGGTGTCACCCTTGCCCACCTTTTTCACTCTTCTTCTCCGGCCAGTTCTAGAAGTGAATGCATTTGCTCGGTTCTTCCCCCTTGTCCCCCAATTGGGCCTAGGCTCGTGTCAGAACATTGAGTGGCATGATATTTCAAGGCTGCACAATACTAATGGTCTGGAGGACGATGGTCGGGTTTTAGAAGTGGAAGTCAAACCACTTGCGCGGTATGGATAATCCTTGATCAAATGATCAATGCCACATTTAGTACAAGTAAGTATTGGCATGTCATTGGGTGGAGAAGTCAATTGCTAGGTTTGGTGCGTATGAACCACATTCTTGTTTGGACACTCAGTGATTCAATGCGGCCCATCGTAGCCAAAATATTGTAGCAGTCCTCTCCTCATGTTTGAGTTTATGTCCCTTCCCTTCCACTGTACTGTGTGGTTTGAAACACAGGTGCTAGTGTGTTATTCTGCACGACATAGAATTTTGGTGTGATCTCCACAGCTTCCTCATAGTACTCTCCACTAAGTTCTACTTTACGCACCATATCAATATCTTCTAGTGGCTCTTCAATCAATACTTGGTTAATTTTAGCCTGTGGTGGTTGTGGTGGTAGAACAGGTGGTGGTAGAGGTGATGTATCCTCCTGTACCCCAAACATCTCCCTAGGTAAATAGGAAAGTTGGCCTGTCCTTGCAGCTACAGTGATTTGCACAGGTGGTGCTGGTAAGGCCAATGGAGCTCTAGGTGCCGGCATCTGTGCAACTATTTGGAACCTTGGATATCTGCACATGGAAGTGTCATGATTCCCTAATTTAACACAGTGTGCACAATAGAGTAGTGGCCTTGCTCTTAACTATGGGCATTCGGTGGTAATGTGATTCAATATGTATATAGAGCACCACACCAATTCTATACGGGGGTAAAGATGGGTATGCCCATGCCTAGAAGTTTCTCTTCCCTCCTTTACCTTCAATTTTTCCAGTATTGCATTATTGAGCTCGTCCATAGTCATGTTTTCGACTTGGTTGCTCCGAGTTCCAATCTCTTGGTGACTCGAAATACGCGAAGTCATTTTGCTGCCAAAGATATTCTGACATCTTTCGGTTGTGGCAATTCCAGCATATTATCTTCATATTCAATTGCCAATTTGCAACATACATCTAGAGTAGCCGATTGGGCTAATACCAGATAATCATGTATCTTGTGGTCTTTAACTCCTCTCCAAAAGCAAGGCAATAACGGATCATCAATTATCCTTTCTCGTAGTTTGCAACTTGAATTTAAGTGCTTTAGTCGAGACACATAGTCTCTCATTGACTCCATTTCCTTTTGTTTGATATTGTGCAGCTGTGCCACAGGACTCCATCTGTCACCACTTCTGGCAAAGCTGGGCACAAACACATTCTTGATTTGTGTTGTGAAGTTAACCTTATCCTCAGGTTTAAGGGTTTGGAACCATTGATGCTCTTTCCCTTCTAGGGTTAGTGAGAGAAAGCATGAATCATTATTACATCACTAACTAGCTCGCAGGTTTCGCATATGGATTTAAAAATCTCTACATGTTGAATAGGATCCCCATCCCTAGAGAATTTTTGAACGAGCTTGGAAATGATGTGTGGCTTCATTTGGGAGGGTCGGGATTCCAGAGAGCAGTGCCTAGTTCCCTGACTATTCCTCGGCCCATTTTCACAACCATATTCAACAGATCCATCCTTCTGGTTGCATTAATATTAATGTTTGGATCCACTCTTGGTCTTTGAGGAATTGCTCCCCCAACCTAGACCTCTTCCTCTTCCTATGTTGGCTCTTCTAGGCATCTTCGGTCTATGGGATGGTCCTGCCACTTCATTTTGGCATGGTTGATCATTAGCCGCCTTTGTGTACACCTTTGCAGAATTAGGAGTTCCATGTCCTGTAGGAACGTAGGATGATTCATCATCTGCTCGATGTCCTTTTTGGTGTACAGGCGGTCTTCCACTTCACCCATTGCTCTTGGTAGGTTATCCTCTTCTTCTAGGGTTACAAACCCTTCCTCCACTCTGGGGTCTTCATTAATGGGTTCTAAGTTTGGAATTTCTCCCTCACTTCTTCCCATGACTATTTCTGGCTCTTTACCTCGTGATTGGAGTAAGTTTACACTTCCCATCTCCTTTTGTTTAGCTCTCGCCCTTCACATATCAAGCACTTGTTTCCTTAAGCTCAACTCTTGTAGCTGCCGTTCTACCTTGATCCTTTTCAGATCTAGCTCTACTTTCTTTGAGGTTGGGAAGAATACTTGACTAGTCCTGGCCGCACTTTCCATGTCTCTTCTCATTCGAGGGGTGGTGCCAGTGTTTGACAGCCTCAAATTTGAAGTTTGGTTAGGCCCTTCTTGCTTTGGACCAATTCAAGTGCTGGTTGACGGACCCATACTCGAGATTGCGCTTCCTCATCATTGCTGGTTTGGAGACCAAAAAATCATCCTCGGGTGATATCAATGATACTGCTGGATGTGGTTGGGGAGGGTGGTTTCTTCTCTTCCCCAAACTGAGAGTATCATAGCCCCTTCTTCCATGGATTCTTCACTACTAGTTTCAATGGTGATCAGATTCCTTAAGACACTCAATTGAGTGCTTATACTGCTGAGTGGTCTAAATCCATGCTTTTTTTACAGGAAGGTCCTGGGTGATTAGATGCACTATTGTCGGGAATGAGGTCGTCTCTCCGATGAGCTTTCCAACCTCAAGTGCATGTATGTATGATTTGATAAGCTATTTTGCTGCCCCAATTAAATTTTGGTCAAATTATGTCGACTTGTTTCTGAGGCCATGAGGTTGCAAAGAACAGTTCACGGTGTGAAGTGTCAGGAAACAGTTCACGTCATGAACGATTTTTTGCACTTTCACGTGTTTAAAATTTTTGCCTTGGACTCAGAATTCCATGCTACCTTGTTATGTTTTTCAATGCTCTCAAGGCTTACTTAGCCTTAATCCGACTATACCAAGTTTGTGAGTTTGATTTGATTAAGGCATGAAATTATAGAAAAAGTTCACGTCGTGAAGAGATAAGGTTTCACGTCGCGAAAAGCAATTGTTTCACGTCGTGAACTAAAAATGGTTCACGCTATGAAGGGTTCTAAAATGGTTCACGCCGTGAAATGCTTTGAAATAATTCACGTCATGAATGATTTTTTGCACGTTCACGAATCTTAATTTTATAAGACCTCATAGTGTTAGAGGTGTCAGGATAAGGCTATCTATTTTTGGCAAGGTAATCCCATGAATTACGACGTTAATCGCAGCGTTGATGTCGATAGTGGTTCATGAATTCCATGCTACCTTTTGAAAAGAAAGAAAAATAGAACACCAACTTGCTCGTTCATGTTGATGATTCCAATAATGCAAACCTCAAAATTAACTAGAAAAAATAGTGAAACTCTCTTCCAATACCACTCTACCACATAAATACACCACAAACAGCGTTGATGTCGATAGTGGTTCATGAATTCCATGCTACCTTTTGAAAAGAAAGAAAAATAGAACACCAACTTGCTCGTTCATGTTGATGATTCCAATAATGCAAACCTCAAAATTAACTAGAAAAAATAGTGAAACTCTCTTCCAATACCACTCTACCACTTACATCAGCCCTAACATCTTTTTCAGCAGCATACTAGCTACTCATCTCATCAAATACAACATCCCTGCTTACCCTCAATTTATGTGTATCAGGATTATAATATCTATGTCCCTTTTGCTCAAGGGAATACCCAATAAACACAATTTTTTTTTGCTTTTGGATCTAGCTTAGTACGCAACTCATCTAGCATATGCACATATGGAATACATCCAAAAACTTTCAAGTGAGACAAATCAGGTTTCCTACTAGTAAACTTCTCCTCCTCTAGCATTACGTCATGTATAACTGCAGTAGGAGTCTTGTTCATGATATAAATTGCTGTAGACATAGCCTCAGCCCAATAGCTATGCAACATATTCTTCTCTGTCACTCATCATCAATGCTCGTGCTATCTCTGCAATGTGCCTATTTTTTTTGCTCAGCAACTCCGTTTTGTTGTGGAGTGTATCTACATATAAATTGTCTCTAAATGCCATTCTTTTGCAAGAATTTAGAGAACGCATTGGAGAAGTATTCTCCCCCTCCATCTGACCTTAGGCACTTCACATGCTTTTCTATCTGTCTTTCAGCTGTTGTCACTCTGAAATTCTGAAAATGAGTGAACACTTCACTCTTCCGCTTCATAAAGTACACCCACACTTTCCTCGTGTGGTCCATCAATGAATGTTACGTAGTACCTGTAGCCACCCATAGACATAGTCTTTGCAGGACCCCATACATCTGAATGTTACGTAGTACCTGTAGCCACCCATAGACATAGTCTTTGCAGGACCCCATACATCTGAATGCACAACATCTAGTACATTCCGACTCACATTTCTGTCATGTGGAATACATGTTTTGTTTGCTTTCCAAATTGACATGCTTCACAAACTTTCTGCATACCTTCAACATTAAACTTAGGTAGCCCTATCATAATTTCTTTAGTCTGCACCACATACTTCATTCTTTGCACATTTACATGCCCAATTCTCTTATGCCAAATGTCTATATCTACAACAACTCCTAAACTATTTGCAAACATTGCAACACTCACTTTAGGCATATTTACATTCAATGTAAACAGTTTGCCCACTTTGTTACCTTTTGCAACAACCAACCTACACTTATCTTTAAAGTCTTTTACATAACAACCATCAAGGTTAAACCAGATCTACAAACCTTGCTCAATCATCTGGCCAACTGAGACCAGATTCTTTGTAATGTTTGAAATGTGAAGTACATCTACAGCGGCAAGGTACTTCACCTTACCATCCTTTATAGACAATGGCACATCTCCAACATGGGCAATCGAATGAGCAGTGTCATCCACTGTTTCAACAAAAGGTGGTCTTTCAAGACTCTTCATTTCCTTGAACCACTCACCATGACTTGTCATGTAGTTCGAAGCACCTGAATCAACATACCGTACATCATCCTTACATGCTACTACATCATTTCCAGACACAACATTAACCACATGTTGTATAACAAACAACCTCTCATTATCCTCATTATTTCTGCTAGAGGATGCATAGTTGTTTTGCTGCACTTTTCCATTGCGCATGTCACTTTGCTTCTTATAGCAATCTGCCTGTACATGTCCAAGCTTACCATAAATAGTAAAAACACTCTTGTGTATCATTATGCTGTCTTTGCCAATTACCTCAACCTCTTTGACTCCTCCTACCTCTAAACTCGCCTCTTCCACCTGTGTGTTGTTGTGAATCATGGGATTGTTGCTGTCCTCTACCTGCACTTGTGTAGAAGGCCTACAACTCTGAACTGTTTTTGTTTTATGAAGACTGTTGATCTTCACCCAAGTTCTTCTCTTTAATGATTAGCATTGACACCAAATCTATAAAGTTGGGAATGTTTTCCCGAGTCTGAATAGACGTCTTGAATGCCTTGTATTGTGGCCCGAGACCACGTAGACACACTTCCACCTTATCATCATCATCAACACATAAACACCAATTGATGCAAGGGATTCCACAATTCCCTTGATCTTTAAGACATAATCATTCACATACATATTCTTCTTCTCTATATAGTATGAAGCTCATTCTTCAACTGAATCTTTCATGCCTTGGTGTTGGTTTCATACAGCTTCACCAAGGTGTCCCATGCCTCCTTAAGTGACTTGGCATCTTATATATGCCCAATCATGGTGTCCTGTATACTAATAGAAAGCCAATACGTAACTTTCCTTGCTCCTTGATTCCAATCCTTGAACTCTTTTACATCTGTAGAGCAGTTGGGTTAATCTCTGATATCTCCGGTGCCTCTCATGTTCACCTTCAATGTAGTCCCAATAACATTTTTCCATCATGCAATTTGTTAATCTAAACCTCCAAGCCATGGAAGTTGTTCTTGTCAAGCTTTTATGCAACAATATGGTTTATTCCATCATTTGACATCTTGTCTGCAACACAAATTTTCCAAAAATAGCACTCTTGTTTGACCTGCACAAACTGTTGTATTCTCTGAAGTGGTACTATACTGCACCTAAACTGTCACAACTAGTGACAGTTTGCATACATACAACAGCACTCTTGTTTGACCTGCACAAACTGTTGTATTCTCTGAAGTGGTACTAGACTGCACCTAAACTGTCACAACTAGTGACCTCAATTTGCATACATACACCCAATGGCAACTTTGAGACCTCTTTGCAGTACACACAGTGTCTGCACAACCAATCGCCCTTCCTGTAGTTCCAAAAACAGAGTTCTATAGAGCATCAAAACTTACCCGCAGTGCCCGCCGTCGTGAACGCCTGCGAACTGAGAAACAGAGGTCCAGGCGCGCCTGGAACGTATTTTCAGCTTGATAAACTCCGTTCAACAAACAAAATAGTTGCCCTGTAGCTCTTCTCCTGTGAAGAAAGCTCCTTAATCGGAGTTCGTTTGCCGGTGCCTCCCGAAGAGCTCTCGATAAGGGTGTAGTAGTAGCCATCAACACAAAGGGCGAAGAGTAGATGAAGTTCTTATCCTCGTACCGCTTCTTGTGCTTCTCTTGCTTGTCGCTCAGCTCTTAGCATAAACCAGGCTTTGATACCATGAAAAGATGCAGGGGAGAAGAGAGCTTGAGCTTTTGCAAGCACACACACACTCACACAAACCCTAGAAGAGAATACACAAGGTGAGAGGCTGAAAATTCTTCTTCTTCTTCACACAAAAAAAGAGGTCTATAAAGAAGATAAAGTGACTAACACACATAATAGAGTATATACAAGCAGTCCGTAATGTGAACATGCTAAGAGGAGTAGGTAGATATGGACTAGTCGGTGTAGTCCAACTATAGCATCTCTGGCGAAGATATCTCTGTGCCAGCTACCAAACGCGCCAGTGATGTAAATGTCGAACGGTCAAGTAGGTGCCTCATGTGAGTGTCAGCTCATGTTGAGCTTGACATCTCAACAAGGACGAGTCCAAGGGAATCATGAAAACTCAACCACTCCCAATAACTACTTTATCACACAAAACCAAGCTAGTAGTAGTTGATCATAAGTAGGATATGGACCTCCAGCTATACAATACTAAGAACTTGAAGCATCCAAGAATGTGACAACTCAAACACATGAAGGCCATAAGGACCAACACCTAGGAAAGCTAAAATGAAGAAGCCTAAGCTTTGTCTGTGCAGTCAACCAATTTGGAAAAGAGAGTGACCCTCCGAGTGGAAATAACCAAAGAGGCTAACCTCACGAGTGGAAATAACCAAAGAGGCAATCAAAGCCTTGAATAAATTTCATGAGGAGTATAACCAAGCCATGGCCAAGTGGATGGCTAGATAAACGGCCTACCAAGAACTCCTCCAACACAAAGAAAACCTCATTGACCAAGGCATACACCAAAATCCATAAGTTGGAAGCCATTGCCTTGGGATGATATCCTCTTGGAAGGGCATTATTAAAAGAAGTTGGATATGCTTCCCTTGTGTGGCAACCAACCTCGACACCTTACAAACCAATAGCCAATCCCCCATGGATACACTTACTTGCATCAACCGCACCTTGTCCCTTTACTTTTTCAATTCAATATATTTTTATTCAACCCAATTTAACCCCCCAAATTTCACACCATCTTAGCTTGCATCAACACCTCTCATTCACGGCCAATCAACCCTCTTCCTATGTATGACCAAGCCAAACAATCTTGTTACTATCGAGGCCGCCCAGCTAGCCAACACACTCATAAGCAAGACATGGATGCCTTCTTGGATACACCATTTTTTTTGTAGCATTATATGGTAGTGATGTGTGTGAACATACTTAGGACCACCGGGGTACTTTTTCCCCTCACTAGGAGGTTTTTTTCCCCATGCGTATGTACACCCTCTTATCTACTCATTTTGGGGTGTGTACTTATCTTTTGTATCTGGCACACATTTGTTTATTCTATTCTAGTGCGTTTGTGTGCTCTCAAGCTTCTCTATCTTGTGTGTGTGCATTGTTGAAACCCTAACCCTAATTCCAACAATTGGCATCAAAGCTAGGTTCCTTGACTCTTGATCTAGTAGTCTGCCTCCCTCCTCACGACCCTATTTTTTTTTGTCTCCGATTGAGATACCCTCGGAGAAGAAGGTGTATATTGTAGTGTGATGTATACAAAGTATACAAAAATTTCGGGGTCTGCGACGCGATTCGAGTGCGTTTTGGGCACCGCAAGGTTTCTGCAGGACGTTCTGGAGAGACATCATTTTGGATGCTCGATTTTGGGTGTTTGGGCTGTGTAGCGGCAAAGATTTGGTATGCAGCAGCATCTACACTGTCTTCAACAAAATTGACCATCATACTTTTGCCAGTAACACTCTATTCTCTACTCTGTGTTATTTTTCATACACTTTGCAGGTGATTCAGTCAGTTGGCACAGCCATCCAAGGTTGCATCCACCAGTGAATACTGATGAGTACTTACAGTGTGTTGAAAGATTTTACATTTGGTAGAAAGTCATGGCAGTAGTAGTGATATATTCAACATGTTGTCTGCTGAGGACAAACTTGATGGGACTAACTACCCATTGTGGTCCTATATGATGAGGCATGTATTGGTTGTTAAAGGCCTTTGGAATGTGGTCATCAGTGGTAGTGAAACTTGTCCTGTTTCACAACTCCCAGTTGAATTAGGTGCTGCAGGTACATCTGAAGTAAAATCTGATATAGATATGGCTCCTCCACATGCACCACCAGTACCTCCCATTGCTGCTCAAACGAGATGGGATGGAAGAGATACACAAGCACATGCATTGCTTGCACTTTCTGTGAAGCGAATCATTATTCCTCATATTCGGTCATGTAAGACTTCAAAATAGGCATGGGATGCACCTATTGCATTATACTAGGTGCGCAATGAAGCACGTGTTGCATATCTATGCAAATAGTTGGAGTCTGAGCACATGAATGAGGGAGACTCAATGGATAGCTTCTTGACCAAGATCAAAGATTTTAAGGAGCAGCTTGCTAGTGTGGATGAGATATATCCTAATAGTACATTGGTGCCCTCGTTCTCAATGAATTGCCATATTCTTATCAGAGTTTTGCCTCTATCCTTAGACTCATGAGATGAAGGGAAATAGAAATGCCCTTACATTTAATGAGCTAGTTTCAGTACTCTTGTAAGAAGAGAAGTCTAGGCAAAACAGATCTAATATGCGAGTTGGTGACCAAGCTTTTGTTGCCAATCAGAAAGACAAAGGTAAAGCTTCTTCGCATGGTGGCTATAAGCATAAATCAGAATCCTCAGGTAAGGATGCAGAGAAAGAAGGTGATAAACCTAAAGAAGGGTAAGTGTCACTATTACAGGAAACCAGGGCACTACATACATGAGTGCAAGAAAAGGCTGGAGAAGGAGAAAAAGAAAGAATCGGGCATGGCTGTGGGGGCTGATACATCTGCACCAAGTGCAGAGAAGAAGGAATCTGCAAGTTTTGCTCAAGATGATTGGGCATGGACTGTACATTGTAGTTATGACCCTTTTGTTCATGATGAATGCATGTCAGTGGGCAGAATCGGATGCTTGGTACTTTGATAGTGGTGCTAGTAAGCACATTACTTCACAAAAAGGTTTGTTCTCATCTCTGGAATCTGTCCCAAGTGCAAAAACTGTCACATGTGCAAATGGTTCCTCATATCCTGTCAAAAAAGTTGGTAGAGTTATGCTCACTACTACAAATGGGGGTAAATTTACTTTTTCGAAAGTTTTATATGTGCCAGGCATTAAGAAGACCTTACTGTCAGTTTTAGCCTTAGCCTTGTTAGGCGGGGTGAAATTCGTGGATGATAGATGTATAGTTCAGGATAGAAATGATGGTTATTCTATCATTGCCTCAGATACCTTGTTTCATGGCCTATATAAGATGGATGTATTTGAGAAGTTATAGCATGATGCTTGCTTAGGCTCTACGACTAGTGCTATGAGTGATGCAAAATTATGACATGCACGATTTGGCCATCTGAATTATGGCAGTTTGTTACGCCTTTAAAGGCATGCTATGGTGTCTGAGTTGCCAACTCTTGAGACCCCTACTAGACATGTATGTGAAGGGTGTATTCTTGGTAAAATGCATCAGTCATTTCCAAAGGATGGATCTGTGAGAGGTGTTAAGAAATTACAACTTATACATAGTGATGTATATGGTCCTATGTGAGGACACCATCTATTGGGGGATATCTCTACTTCGTCACTTTTATTGATGATTACTCTAGATATAGCTAGGTGTATCCATTAAAGAGAAGTCAGATGTTTTTATTTGCTTTAAGCACTTCGTATCCATGGCTGAAAATGCATGTGAATGTAAAGTTGGCACCCTTCATTCAGATCGAGGGGGGGGAGTATATGTCCAAGGAATTTCATGCATATATGGCTGAAAAAGTCATGACATCAATGTACAGTGCCATACACACCTCAACAAAATGGTGTGGCTGAGAGGAAGAACAGGTCTCTCATGGTGGAGATGGTAGGATGTATGGTGAAAGCCCAAGATTTACCTCATGGTTTTTGGTTAGAGACAACTATGTGCGCAAACTATGTGTTGAACAAATGCCCTACCAAGGTCTTGCAGTCTAAAACTCCTTATGAAGCTTGGCATGACAGGAAGCCTTCTGTGGCTCATTTGTGTGTTTTTGGTTGTCTTACTTATGCTCTTGTGCTACCTGAGCAACAACGCAATAAGCTTGATGATAAGGCAGTTAAATGCATATTTGTGGGATACAGTTCAGAAAGCAAGGGATATTTGTGGGATACAGTTCAGAAAGCAAGCTTGATGATAAGGCAGTTAAATGCATATTTGTGGGATACAGTTCAGAAAGCAAGGGATATAGACTCTACCATCCGACCTCAAAGCAGATTTTGGTAATTAGAGATGTTGTTTTCATTAAAAACTCAATTCAGCCCATGCTTTCATGTAAAAAACAGTAGAATGTATACTCACAGGACATATTTGATTCGCTCCTACCTTTGTTTAATGGTGGAGGGAAGCCATATGTAGAGCAATTGAATGTTCAACCAAGTGCTGAAATTTAGCCTTTGTAGGTGCAAAATCAACCTTTTGATGAGGAAATTCTTGAGAATGTAGTAGATGAGGAGAGAGAAGCCATAGAAGAATCTAGGCGTATGCCAAAATGGCTTGTGCAGGCATTGAGGGATAGCAAGTTGGCAGCTCCTTTACTTAGCAAAACTCGTGCAGGTTCTCATCATGCAGATTGTTCTTAGGTGGATCATGTTCTCATTTTTACTTTATGTGATGAGGAGGAACCTGTTTCCTTTGAGGAAGCACATGATGATGATCATTGGATGCATGCTATACAGGATGAGTATAACTATATACTCAAGAATGACACCTGGTATTTGACAGATCTACCTCATGGGGCAAGAAGGCCATTCGTACTAAGTGGGTTTACAAGTTAAAATGCAAAGTAGATGGTAGCATTGATCACTACAAGGCCAGACTTGTTGCAAAGGGGTATGCCCAGAAAAAGGACATTAATTATGATGAGACCTTTGCACCCACATCTCGTATAACTACCATTATGTGTCTCATTGCTTTGGCATTAATTATGATGAGACCTTTGCACCCACATCCCGTATAACTACCATTATGTGTCTCATTGCTCTGGCATCACATCATGGGTGGAATGTACATTAGTTGGACATTAAGACTGCATTCTTGAATGGTGATTTACATGAGGAGGTGTATGTATCATAGCCTCCTGTGTTTGATGTGAAGGGGGAAGAGTCTAAAGTATTCAGGTTGAAAAAGGCTCTTTATGGCCTTAAGTAGGTTCCTAGAGCATCTCCAAGGGACTATACAACAACAAGACATTTCGGAGTATAACCCGATTGGAAACATACCTTCCTCCTAAATAACCCCACCAAATATGGAGAGAGTACAAGAGAAGTGTACATTTGTTCCTAGATTTCATGCTAATCAAAAGAAGGTGGTCCTCATGTAATTTCTTGTGCATGGAAGGAAGTGGGCTCGTTTTCAAATCTCCTTACATTGGTTGACCCACAACATTCACCATCATGGAGATACGTGGCTCTGAGAATGAAGAATTTTAATGATCTCTACCCCAACCCAACCATTGTTGCTACATGCCATTGCTTCTAATTCATCACATCCTCTCATCCTCTAGGAGGTGCCAAACGATCAATGGGAATGCCTAGTCTTTCAACCTCAATGAAGGCCCAAATTTTTAGCAAAATACATCTCTAGTTTCACCCATGAGATCTAGGAATTGTACCTTGTCGTGCCAAACCTTTCAAGACCACCATTGGACATTGCCCATTAGATGTAGGTGGTCTTGATGTATAAATCCACAAGTAATCCACATGCCCTATTTACTTGTACATGCCCAACCAGCTCACAACCCAAAGATGAACCCTTGTAATAAGAATCTTCTTGTTCAAATTACATTACATGCAACCTTGAATCCAAGGGCCAAACAAACCCTATGTCGAATAGGCTCGGATTGGTCCTTTCATTGACTATATTGTTTGACCATTGAGAATTGCCATCATCTACACCACCCAAGCTTGGTGACATGAGGATACAATCACCATTAGGAAGGAGGATATGTTACCCACTTCACATGTTACATGGTTTCAACCGCCCAACCTATCTTACTAGCATGTATTAATGGAATCCCAGTTCTTGTAAAATGGAGGTAAAGCATTCTTACCCTGAGCTTAATGCCAAATGGGAAAGTGATAAACTTTATGTACATAGTTTCTTAGGACTAGAACTAGTGCCAATTGACTATTTTTAAGTTTTGTCTAGCCTAGAGTGTAAAAGCTAGTCATTTATATAAAAGTCAATTTTTACATTAATAAGCAATACACATTCATTCTTGCTAATAGAATAATTGTGAGATCTCCCTCTTCCCTACACTCTTGATTTCTTGTGTTCTCTTAGACTCTTACCTGCTAGTAGATGGTTTCTTGCCTTGAATAAGTATGATTGTAGGCTTCTCCCTCTCATTAGCTTCTTCTCCATCCACTTTTTATGAGAGATAACCAAGATGAAGGCTATCTCTTTTTGCCTCCATCTATGCAAAGAACTCTTCACCCCCATAGCCATGGAACAATTTGATGTGACAATGGAATGAGGTGGAGTGAGGATGCATGATGGATGAGCTAGCACACCCACTCAGGGAGTTGCATTTGTAGCTGAAAAAAGTCAAGACCCAATGACACTTGATTTTGCAAGGTTAAGGTAAGATCTTGACTTGAATAACATTTAAAACAAGTGGAGAAGAAATCCTTTACATCAACATGCACTGGTAGAAAGAGCATAGGAATTCATTATAATTTCACTATGCAGAATGGATGAGATGCAACCCAATCTACTTAAAGCATATAAACAATATAATCTCTCTCTCTCTCTCTCTCTCTCTCTCTCGCACGCACACACACACACACACACACACACACACACACACACACACACACACACACACACACACACACACACACCCCTAAAGACCATAACTTGCATGCTTGAAGTAAGGTCTTGATTGACGTTAGCTCCATACAATCCGTACTTTATGAATATGAAGGTAGATGTTTTACTAATACAATGGGCCTAAATATAATCATGCATTACCACACTCCATTTTTTTGAGAGAGAGAGAGAGAGAGAGAGAGAGAGAGAGAGAGAGAGAGAGAGAGAGAGTACAAATCTAGAGTTGCTTCTATTCCTTTTGTCTTCTTCAAGTAAGGCAATTTGAAAACATTTTGCCTACATTGAAGCTCACCAAGGATTGCAAACTTGAAGGCATAGATTTAAGTAACATAGTAATAGCATCACTTTATTTTACCTCTTTCTTTAATGGCAGATAGTTGGGCTATCAACCTCTTCATTTTGTTGATTAAATGGTGAAAATCTATGTATCAAAATAAGTTAAATCTATATATTAGAGGGATGGATAACAATTGAGGGAAATATGTTAGGAGTTCAAGTAAATGGAGGAACCATTTAGCCTAGGTGGTAGAGCCCAAATAACCTTAGAGTCATCATGCATGGTTTGTTCCCCCCCCCCCTCTCTCTCTCTCTCTCTCTCTCTCTCTCTCTCTCTCCCCTCATTATGCGATTGGATCTAATGGAAAAAAGGGTTTCTATTCCTTTTGCGTGCGGTGTAGATATGATGACTCTCTCCTACTTTTTGCAATTTACCTCCTACTAGTTGTTGATGCCCTATAGAGATACCAAAATCACAAATTTATTTAGCCAATGGCATGAACCAAACTATGATGTACCTTTGAGCAACTGCCTATAGGGATTAGGTTACTCTCATGTGCGATTGCTTATGGAAGCTTTGCTTTGCAAATTTCTCTCAATCACCTCTCTTACAACACTAGAATTGGTCCTAGCTTTTCTCAAGAATTGTTAGATGTAGTTGAACACAAAGTATGGCCCATTAATTCATTTCCTGATGCTCTCTAAATCCTTTTATTGGTTTTTTCCATTACTCCATTCTCTCTGAAATGTGAGCTATGAATCTAGTTTTGCTTTTGAAGAGTCAACCTCCTCTGACGTCACATGCTCACAAGCTCAATGTTCAAACACCCGCACCTGGTTCGTTTGATGCAACAAATCTTGTGTAGGAAACTTCTATGAATCCTCCATCAAATTTTTATATCCAACAAATAGCGTACATTCCTTGGGATCGCATGGTCGACTTTAAGCACATCGAGTCAAACAAACTAGATGTTCCCACAAATTTCTGAATACTTTGGAAGAAAAGAAATCACGTAAGCTCATTAAGATTTTTGACTAAAGATAGTTACTTATCTGATTAGGTAAGTTTCAAATTAATCCCTAACTACGTAGTTGTGATCTCATTTGTATTAAAAGTATAAATACTACTATTTTATTTTTTATAGCAACTACATCATGCGTGTATCTGTTAGATATTGGTGTGACTTTGGTTGTGATGATGAATCGTTTACGAGAGCCCGAAATCGAAGAGTGGAATCACAATTGTACGTAATTGGCTGCCAATGCCATTTTGTAGTTTCACAATTGTAATTATGGCCATGGGTATGTCACTTGAATTACATACAATGCCAGCATGTCGATTCAAAGGATAATGCATGCCATAGCTCACGGTACCAACCTCAACAAGGTTGTTTTTCACTCCATGGCTATCTAGCAGCAATGCAATCATGGATTTGTGACATGCTACATAAAGGATTCACCCCCCAACAAGTGTTAGAATATCACATTCATTTGGTACAAACTTGTGCAAAGGAAGGGAACCTTTGAGAAACTCGAGATACTTTCCTTACACTGTGAGGCATTGTTAATGTTGCAAGCAAGTTGGAATCTATCACGTTCCAAATTGATCAAGATGACGTGCGTAGTATGCATAACTAGGTCTTGGCAAATAAGAGTCAAACATTTTTTAATCAATTGTTTGATAGATCCGAGAGAAAACCATTTATTTTGGGAGTCCAAACTAGTATAATAATACATTTCACAATACTTTGAATTTCCTATTACTATTGACAAATTGGTTTTTTTTGTAGTTCCATTTATATATCATATTGGTATTTGATGCTCATCGGAACGGTGTTCCCGTTGCATGGGCCATCACAACATCTTTCTCTATTGTTGATATCAAAATCTAGTTAACTGCTTTGAGAAACCAGATTTTTTATGTAAATAAGTCTTGGTAACCCAATGCTTTTATGGTGGATAATGCACAAGTGAAAATCCAAGCTATCAAGTGAGTATAAGTGGATAGAAATGTCTTTTACATATGTTTTGACAAATGTAACATGCTTTTCATATGCCATATTGGATGCAGGGAGGTGTTTGGGACACCAATCTACCTATGTCTTTTGGCACATTCGACGATCATGGTTGAAAAACTTGATCAAGGAAGTGTCAGATGTTTCCACTTGAGCTGAAATGTTTAGATCATTGGGAGTAATCATGAACATGCAAAGAAAAACATGTGGCATGCAAGCAAGTACTGAGAAGGAGGCCATGAGACTTGTCGATAAATTTTTACAAACATACAAGGACCAAGCATCATTCATCAAATACTTCAAAGAGCAGTGGATGAATTCTATATGTAGTAGCATATCTTGCTACTACATGATCAGTTGTTCTAATGAAATGTTCCACATAAAATATTCATGTATGATAGTGTATGCTATCTTTTTGTAGGGATGTGGATCTGAGAAACTCGAAATTTACCCCAACCAAGAGACGAATGGGAGCATTGGGTCATATCATGGAGTTCTTAAAACTTGGTTCCTAATTGGCTGTAAAAAATACATGGTCGTCGAGTTGACTAGCTTTTACAAAAGTTGCTTGGCCCTTTCCACTCATACTGTTGGTATCATGACATGCTGAAAGATATAGCCTTCAGTAAAAATTTCAATGTTCTTGATGTTGTCTTGAATTCAGTACATCGTGCAAAAGCCATTCTTGATGAAGATGTTAAGTATACAGAAGATGAAGAGAACAAGCATGCACTTATTTTAGGAGCCAAAGCATGTGTCAAATATGGCACAAGATAGACAATGCTCATTGTGAGTGGATGATGAGAAGAAATATTTGCAAGCATCAAGCAAAGTTGTTGATGGCAAATGGACTAGAATCCACACACGTGATTGCTAGATCTATGGGATTATACCACATCACGTGTGGGAGACTTCATGTGAGCGTGTTTTTTCCATGTCTTACATTGGGCGATGACTAAATTCTAATAGAGGAGTACTACCAGGCCATGCTTTATCAGTGGGGATTGATAGTGCTAGTGACATGGGTAATTCCAATTCACCTCCTAGACTTGGCAATGAAGAAAGCATATGTATGTTATCAAATTGTTGTATGTAGAACCATTGAATTAAACTATTGTGACCAACAATATCTTTTTCTATAGGCACACAATTATGTCATGAAGATTTGGCTCAAAAAATATAACAAATTGTAAGTGACACCCTCTTGGCTTATGGTATGTGTCAATTCTTTTTTTGATCAACTATCTCCATACATAACATATGGAGACAGATGGTGACAACGATCTTCTAGCATATACTAAGAGCCTAGCTCTCCAAATGTAAGCTTTTGTGCAACAAGCTAAAGCATCTAGGGCCATGCTCACAACATATCCATCCCATGAGTTATGGGCTCGAGAAGATAGGTTTGGGAATTCACTTGCGCGCGCAAAGCCATTCTTTGAGGCTGGCTGCCCTAAGAAGGTTCCAAGAAGGAAACAAGAGGTCAGAGCTTTGCCCCAATTCCCAAAGGGGGCAAAGAAAAAGAGGATCACGATGCAAGGGAAGCTTGACCATGCTTGCGATAATGAGAACTCCGAATGAAGAAGCTCATGCACTCTCATGAGCTCTATTAATCCATTCAGTACATTCCAACATTCATTAACTCGAAACTTGTATTTTGAGAGGTGACATATTTCTCGCATTCTTCTTGTATTCATGGGGAAGATTCAAATTCTTCTTGGATCCACGCATTTTTAGGGGGAAAAGAGTTTGCTGATCGTGCCAGCCTTTAACAAAAATACGCTGTGAATCAAAACGATGTTTAGGGCTATAGTGCACATATATGGCTAATACTTTTACTTATATATGACTTTCAAGTTGATTTTAAAGCCTTGTTAGGAGGTGATTAGAATCTTAGTTCTAGCAAGGTTAATACTAATCTTATCTGCAAAATTTAGCTCATGAAAAATCTTCTCATCTGAAATAAAATCCTTGTACAAAATTAGTACAATCATCTCTTCTCACTAGTATTAGATTTTGGATAAATTTCTAAATTACCAAAGAAAAGGTAAGTACTCCCACAAAATTAGTCTGATTAAAACTTAAAAATTTATTTGGGATAAGATTGTATTAGATTATATTTACATAACTCCACCACATATTTATAACTTTATTGGTATTGAATAAAGATAACATTAATAGACATGCAGTGGCAATACATTACACTAATTCTCCTCATGATAAACTTCCATCTAGGAAACACATTGCATTAAAATAATATTGACTATAAAACTCTGTATATCACAATAGCTTGCACAAGAAAGAGATAACAGGTAATTCAAGAACTTACGCCATGTATTTTGTTAACCCATGGCGGACATGGCGACGTACTATATTTTACGTCCTTAATTTAAATATTCTGAGTCATGGGCCGGGCTTGTCGGCACCATATGTTAAGGATGAAGGGATTGGGTGATCGCCGATGAGAGGCGCACCTTGGATATCAGTAGGATAAGGGTTAGGGTCGGCCGACCATGTATGGGCGCCCAAGTGTGAACGGCCAAGTCACCTATATGAGTCAAATGTAACCCTAAAATCCTCATTCTCATGTGTTGTGAATACAAGAGTGCTCTTGCCTTATCTCCTTGATTTCCTTCTCCTGCGTGTGTGTGAGAGAGAGAGAGAGAGAGTGAGAGAGCGATCGAGCGCACTGTGTAGCAGCACGGCGGCGGCGGCGAGGCGGTAGAGCGGCGACGGCGGCTCCTCCTTCACGGCTGCAACGCGGGAATCCTTCAAGGCGGCGGTTAAGCGGTGAGTGACACACCTTTTGCATTCTGTTTTGAGCTTCCTTCCCTGGTTGTATGCTTGCAGCCATTCGTGGCTCGCATACGGTGTCCGGCAAGTCCCCAGCTACGACCTGTGCGGCAAAAGCGCACATTTTTGGCGCCGCTGCCGGGGAGTTGCCCTGCACCAAGCTCTAGTTTGCAGCTCGGCTGCTGCGTGAGGTTTAATCTACACTGTAGGAAAGCGACTGTGTGTTTGTTGTTAAGGCGTTTCTGTGTTGCATTTCTGTTTCTTTTGTTATATTTTCGCTCCGCGTGTGGGCGTGCGTTCTGTTATCTGGTTTCTGCGTGTGAGAGGGATTTCTGAATCCCCAGATCTGTGCTGTGTGTGCGAACTGGGCCGCGGCCAAGGCTGAACCCTAAGGAAACCATAGAAAACTTATCTCACCAAAAAAAAAACAGAAAATAAAAAATAAAAAAAATTATAAAAAATAAAAAAGAAAAAATTAAATTTTATTTTCAAAGAAAGAACCGAACGTGTGGAGAGGAAAGATTTTCTAATTGGAGAAAAAATTTTTGAAAAGAAAGAACCCCAATTGACCCACGACCCCGACCCAGGCCCCGGCCCCGGCCTCGGTCTCGTCGGTCTTTTGATATATATATATAGGAGAGTGAGCCTCCATAGCTTTCTTTCAAGTGAGAGCTTATGGGAAGTTGTGCCCTATATGTAGCCCACTCCCCAAGGAGTAAAGTGAGTATGTGGGATAAAGTCCTCACCCTTTTCTCCACAAGCAAATAGGCTTTTGCCCCTTCCCCCCAAGGGAAACGGACTGTTTTGAGGACTACAGGAGCTCTAGATAGGCGAACACGGTGCTGTAAAGCACACTAGGATCCTTTGAATGATACGCTCGTTTCGAGCTATCATACGCCCTAGTCCAAGTTCGATTGTAAGTAAGGGGGTCAAAAACGGGTTAAAAACAACACAAAAACAAGTAAAAACGGGGTGTGAAACACCTAAGAAACCACTTGTGTGAGTTTCAAGGGTAGTTACAATGCACGTAGGGTACCCACATCACATGCATCTACGTTCTGGTCGGGTGCTAGAGCCTGAACCACTAGAAAGTGTTTCAGTTTACGCAGGCTCACACCATCCCTCCACGTTGGCATCTTGGCCTTCGGCTAGAACCCAAGGGAGTGCAACCCAAGATCCACGAATAGTGGATAGTGACTCGTCCTCTGACTCAGAAGCCATGGAAGGGCACCCTACCAAGAATCCTGAGGAGACAAGCCAAAACATGCCAGTGTGGGCCCCACAACCCGGATCTAGCATGTTTAGTCGTCTAATAGAGACCTTTAGTAGAGCTACACGCTCTGAACATGCGACAAGCGAAGTAAATGAGCAGGGAGGGGTAGTAGATTCGCCATTCACATCTTATGTAGACCCTACCCTCCCAAAGAGTGTCCATGTGGATATTCTACCCACTTCGTTTAATGAGGGCCCTACTGAGCTACCACATTCCGATGCTCTTCCTAAAGTAGAGGTCCCTAGAAGCCAATCCATAAGAAGTGACATTGCGTCCACTTCAAGAGAACCATTTGGCACACCAAGTCTAGATGGGATATTTCTCAATGAAAATTGGGAATATGATCTACACACAGAGACTCTAACTGACCTATACACAGGTTACACATACCATGTAGGTTGGTTAGAAGTCCTACGATCTACATCTAGCGCCACTAATCTAGAGGAGCAACAACACATGATATGTGAGGTGATTCATAGAATTATCCAAATTGAGAGGCAAAATAGGGGAGTGAACCTAGTTTCCACTGGCCCTATGAGGTTTTTGGATACGGGCAAGGCCAAACAACCAACCCTATCACAATTGGAGACTCCCTCGGTGAGTCCCATAGACCCTTCATATATTGTTTCGCCTGGAGTCTCAATGCAGGTTGAGCCCACGAGTAGTAACTTTAGCTTTCCAACCTTGGCTCAACTTTCCATTAGGGAATCCGCAATGCCTACCCCAATGATGAGCATAGCTGAAAGTGCACCTGTTACCGCTGTAGTTAGTACGACACCACTACCTAGTGGAACAGTACCTACAACAGTGCGTGCCAGTGCCTATCGACCCTATGTACCTATCGCTACTCATGCTCAGGTAGCTCCTACGCCTCTTAGTATGCCAATGGCGTATGCTCCACGACCGCCTTATCATAACCATTATCCAAGGGGAGCTAGGCCTAGTCACATATCATATCCTACGTCATTTGCCAACCTACTCAGACCAACGCCAACTCCTATCAGCCAGGCTATCCCAGAAGTGCCTTCACCAACTATGCCTGCTCACTTAGGTGATCTCGCAGCATTTGCTCAGACGATCGGACGATCCATTGTAGAAAACATGCGGGGTATTCCTGAGAGAGAACCTAGAAGCAAGGCAGTACAAGTGGCTAAGCTCACTCAAAACTTCAGTGGTAACGAGGATGTTAGGAAGCACATTGAAGTCTTTGAACACGTGTGTGATTCCTTGGAAGAGCACAATGAGCTGCATAAGTGTAAAGCCCTAGGCTTAACCTTGAGTGGGAAGGCCGGAGATTGGTATCGAACCTTAAGGGTTGAAGAGCGCACTCACTACCCCACTCTCAAGAGATTGTTCTTGAAAGAATACATACGTGAGGGTGTGCTTTGGGGAGTAGCATCTCAACTCCAAAAAGCTGAACGCGAGGAAGGGGAGTCAGTGAGAGACTTTATAAGTCGATTGAAGCATCTAAATTCTCGCTGCACTCCCGATGAACGCTTCAATAACAACCAACTCCTTGATAGATTCATCCGAGGATTGCGCCACGAGGACATTTACAATGGCCTAGTCATTAGAGGTCTTACAACGTGGGAAGCAGTCACTGCCAATGCAATCCAGTTAGAAGACAACTTGATGATTGCAGGTAAAAAGGTGTCTTCAGAAACAAAATCCATTAGTTCGCAAGTATCTGGGCACGAGCCAATGACGGTGAAACCTATTGCCAAGGAGCCCAAGATATCTGAAATGTCTGTGACCGACCTTACTAAGGCTCTCCAAGAATACTTTAGGGGTAATCGAGCTCCTCAGAATAGCCATATGTACCCAAGAAGAGAGCAACAATGGTGTTCGGTGTGCTTAGGACCACATAGCACGAGTGAATGTCCCACATTCAGAGTCAAATTCAATGGGAATTGCAATGCATGTGGTAAGTATGGCCATCAATCTAAAGATTGCCTAACACTTAAGCGAATGTTGGCAAACCAGGCACCACTAGCTTGGTCAAACACACCTCAAGTACCCGCGCTAATGCCTGCACAACCTATCGAGCAACCGTCACAGCACATAGTTCCAAGGAATCCGAATGTAGTCCAGTCTGTGCCGTTACCACCGCCAGTGCTAGGACCACAACCTCCACATCCAAGGATTACCCCTGTAAACCAGATGGGTTGTGAGTCACATAGTGCGTGTGGGGATTATGAAGAGGAGATAGACTCCACTGCTCCATACGGGATTGATACGTTTGAAATGATTCCCCAGTACTACATGGAGGATTATTTCGGGCAAGTTAAGCCTGTATATCAAGCGGCTGCTCTCGCCACAAGGGGGCAAAACCTTAATACCTTGGCGAGGAGACCACCTCTTCAATGCTACGAGTGTGGTGGACCGCATCGTGTAGCGGAGTGCCCTAATAGGTTACAAAAGATCGCTACTCAGATGCAACCAAATCAAGGGAGCACATCGGGAATGCCGGTACTTACATGTAATCGTTGTGGCATAGATCATTTGATCGCTCAATGTCCACATAATCCTAATGCACCCAAGATTACACCATTGAATTTGGTTGAGGTCACCAACCAAGCACGAAGAACCACACCCGTTGTACCCGCGAATGTAGTTACACGGTCAATGCTTCAAAATCAAAACTACATTCTTGAAGAGAGGGATACTGCATCAATCACTCAGGCAAAGAAAAAGAAAACACGACGAAAGAGATCGCTTAATGCCACGAGCTCCAAGCCCAGTTCAAAGACTAACATAGGGACAGGAGACGACCCCGTGTATATGAATGATCCTGAAGATGATTCTGATTCAATAGAAACCATGGGGACCAAAGCCACTACCTTAAGGGAGGAACCCACTCGGGAGCTCAACGAAGGAGAATCAAGCGAGTACATAAATAAGGGGAAACAGAAGGAAACTTCCTCGGCCCCACAACCAAGTCAGTTAATGCCCTCTCGACCTCCCAAACTGACTGAGACTCCCCAAGACAAGCCACGTGGGCCAAAAACCCTCAAGAAAAAGATTGGTACTTACCCAAACCCAGTTGAGGAGATTGAACAAGTGCAACACTTAAGGGGTTTGGTGGAAGAAACACAAAGAGAACTGGAACCAAACCCGAGAAAAGTCAAAATTCCAGATACAGTGTTTCCTACGCAAGTTCAACCTCACAGGAACCATAAACCGTTAGCGATACCTAGTATCATTCGGGAAGGAAGTGAGGATAGGACATTAGGAAGTGGGCAAACACCCTTCTTGCTGGAAAGAATGTTTAGTGAGGGAATGCCTGACCCCATTGAAGAGGAAGTGATTCCATCTTCACCAATCCCTAGTCAAGGGGCGATATCTCGAAAAGTACCATTGAATGTGTCCAAGCTAATGGATTTCATGTCCTCCGAAATCAGAACCACGATCATATCCAAATTATACGGAGATCCTGAGCTATTCTTAGCTCTTCGGGCATTTCTCAATGGAGAACTTAAGGCGGGGCTACCATAATTTGCAAATATGGATAGACCCGACACGCTTCAAGATGAAGGGGAACATTGGGATCTACAACCCAACTTAGATGAAGATTCGGTCGTTGAAATACCTATTAACAAGTTGGGACAGTACTTTGAAGGGGACGAATCTAATGCCACCCTCCCCATTACTACCAAGGGATTAACTCTAAAGGGAATCCTTGATGGTGGTGCTGGAGTGAGCATTGTGACTAAAAACTGTTGGGAATCCATGGGAAGACCTCACCTCGAAGTCACAAACATAGTGGTTAAGATGGCAAACGGAACCATAGCTAAACCTATTGAAATGTTAAAGGACCTCAAGATCAAGGTCCTGGGATACAAGGTAAAACATACCTTCATTGTAATGGATTTCTCCAAGCATCCTATGTCATATCAAATGATCTTAGGACGTCCTTTCATGAGGGAAGCACAAATGGTACATGACTGGTCGAAAAACCATGTCTACCTACAATTCCAGGACTCTGTCATTCGAGTTGATCTTGAGAATGGTCGTGCACATCCTTTAGGAAGCAAGGTTATCATTGATAATCGATCGGATACCACTATTCACTCCGCCCCATTAAGGTATTGCTATACATGCAAAAAAGAGACTGATGATGGGAAAGATTCTCCTTATATGGATGTCCTACCGGGTATGACTGAGTCGGATAACGTGGATTGGGTACACCTAGCGGCAACCATAGACACATGGGGAAATAGAGGCACAAGTTGGGTAACACCTGAGGGGCAAGATATGCCACCGTTAGTGCCAATAAACATGATAGGTGTTATGCACTTGACTCCTGATGGCGAGAACGTGGCAAACTCCACCGACACTGAAAGTAGCGAAGACTCTGACCAATGCAACTCTGAGTATGAATCTCAAGAAGAAACTGACCCTAAGCCTGATGGGGAAAATGAATCAAATATTCACCCAAATGTGGAAGCAAGGTGCTCAAGGCCTAGGACAATGACCTCCTGCAGTTCATCCGAAAGTGAAGATCGACCAAGTGAGTTCGAATCTGATAGAAACAAAAATCAAAAACTTGGTAAGAAGAAAACGAGACATAAGCGCCAACGCTATCGAGCTAATGTACGAACTGCAATAAACAAGGAGCGATCCACTGCAGAATGGCTTAGTTATGTAGGAGCCATTGATAGCGGATAATTGGGGACAATACCTCCAAAGTGTCATGTGGTGTATTCCGCAACCTCATGACGTCGCCCAATTAGAAATCGAAGAGAAGCCGAAACTAAGTCATACTGCAAGAAGGCGGCAAAATCAAGAGTTGGCTCAACAACAAAAGGAAGCGGAATTGAAAGAAAAAAGCCTGGCACAACAAGAACCAGTAGACTTACACCCCGCACCCGAGCATTTCAAATCATTCACCACAGGGGAACGTAAAGTAGTCTACACAAAAGCCCAACGAACGCCTACCAATGGGAGTAGCGGTGTCTACGATGGCCCTGCGGTAGTTAAGGAGATAGACTTAGCAGATCCGGGTGAGGAGTCTAAACCAGTTTTTATTGCTCAAGACCTCACCAAGGCGGAAGAAGCTGCACTTACGAAGCTTCTTAAAGAATTCAAGGACATATTTGCTTGGACATATCATGATATGAAGGGTGTTCCACCCTCGGTGGTGCAACACACGATTCCAATGATTAGCACTGCTAAACCAGTCCAGCAACGTCCCTACCCAATGAATCCTAAGTACGCAAAGATTGTACAAGAGGAAATTGAAAAGCTGGTAAAATGTGGATTCATATATCCTATTGAGCACTCAGAATGGGTTTCTCCGATAGTCATCGTGCCAAAGAAGAATGGGAAACTCAGAGTGTGCGTTGATCTCAAAAAGGTTAATGCAGCCACCAGAAGGGATCATTACCCCTTGCCATATTCTGAACATGTGCTTGAAAGAGTGGCAGGCAAGGAGGCATATAGCTTTTTAGATGGGTACTCGGGTTACAATCAGATCACAATTGCAGTCGAGGACCAAGCTAAAACAGCATTTATCACGGAGTTTGGAGTGTTTGCCTTTCGCGTCATGGCTTTTGGCTTGACCAATGCACCTGCAACATTCCAACGATTGATAAACACGGCCTTTAAGGAATATCTAATGGACTTCTGTGAAGCTTTCTTAGATGATCTTTGTGTTCATTCCTCTTGGGACGAGCACTTGATGTGTTTACGAAAAATATTTGAAAGGTGTAGATTATATCGCATCTCCTTGAATCCTTTCAAATGCCAATTCTGGGTTAAACACGGAGTTATCTTAGGGCATATAGTGTCCAAAAATGGGATTTCCACTGACGAGAGTAAAATCAAGGTCATTCTGGAATTACCCCCACCCACCAACTACAAGGGAGTCCAACGCTTTATGGGCCACGTTGGTTATTATCGAAGGTTTATTCTCTTCTTCGCCGAGATAGCTCGACCATTGTATAAGCTTCTCATCGAGTTTATTTGGACCAAAGAATGTGACCGTGCCTATGAGCTATTAAAGAAGGCCTTGGCGAGTGCTCCAATCTTGAGAATGCCTAACTGGGATTTACTCTTCCATGTGCATATTGATGCATCAAACTTTGCTATTGGGTGTGTGTTAACTCAACCTGGAGAACACAAGCTAGACTACCCCATTAGCTTTGCCAGTCGCCAGTTGAATGATGCTGAGATGAACTACACCACTACGGAGCGAGAAGGGTTGGCAATGATATATGCAGTAAGGAAATTTCGTTATTACCTCCTTGCCACCAAGTTTGTTTTCTATGTGGATCATCAAGCATTGTTGTATCTGGTAAACAAACCATGCTCCACAGGAAGAATCACACGATGGCTATTGATTCTTCTTGAGTTTGATTTCACTGTTGTTGTGAGACCTGGCAAAAAACATGTTATGGCTGATCATTTGTCTCGCATACCTAATGGTGAGGCTCCTACGGGGATTGATGATGACTTACCGGACACTTCCCTGTTCATGGTGGAGACAATGCCTGAATGGAGTGAGAAGATTGTTAACTTTTTGGTTAATGGCTTTCCACCCAAGGAGCTTCGTAAAGATCTAGCTCGAAAGCTAATCAAAGAATGCGAACCCTATTGCCTGATAGCCGGGACTCTTTATAAAAGAGGAAAGGATGACGTTCTTAGGCGTTGTGCCCGAGAGGATGAGTATTTATACATTTTGCAAGAGGCACATATGGGCGTAGCCGGTGGTCACTTCTCAGGCGACTTAACTGCGCGAAAGATCTTACAATCAGGGTATTGGTGGCCCACTATGTTCCAAGACGCATCACTCTTTGTGAAGGGTTGCGATGAATGCCAACGATATAAGAAACCCCAGAGGAAAGATCAGATGCCCCTACATCCGATCAAAGTAAACCAACCATTTGAAAAGTGGGGTTTAGACTTTGTAGGTCCAATTAGTCCAGCGGCCCGAAACACACAATCTCGCTATATTATTGTGGCCACTGACTATATGACCAAATGGGCTGAAGCGAAAGCGACACGTAAGGCAGATGCGAGGACAACAGCCAAGTTCCTCTTTGAAAATATAATCACACGATTCGGTTGTCCTTTTGAACTTGTGAGCGACAATGGTACGCATTTTATAAATGAAGTGATTAAGGAGCTCACAACAAATTTCATGATATCCCATCATAAATCTACTCCTTACTATCCGCAAGCGAATGGCCAAGCCGAGAGTACCAACAAGACTTTAATCTCTATTTTGACAAAGACAGTTGAAGCTCATCGCACGGATTGGGATCTAAAGCTTACGACAGCTTTATGGGCCTATCGTACTGCGTACAAAGTGGCTATTAATTGCACACCATTCAAAATGGTATATGGCCAAGAAGCAGTCATGCCGTGGGAATTTGTCATTCCTAGTCTTCGTGTTGCTACTCAAGAGGGTTGGGATGGTAATCCCTTAGTAGAGCGTCTATATATCCTTGAGAGGCTAAACGAAGAAAGACAATTGGCTGTATACAATGCCCTTGTGGAGAAGGATAGAAGGAAAAAATGGTTTGATCGCCATCTAAAGGACAAGGATATCAAGGTTGGGGATAAAGTCCTGATGTATGGAGTGCGAAACGAAAAGAAAAAGCTCAAATATGCTGGTAAGGGACCGTATAGAGTATGTGAAATTACCCCGCAAGGTACCATCAGAGTGGAGACTCTCGACGGAGTTGAAACCATTGGATTCCTTAATGGGAGTAAGTTCAAAAGATACTATGACCCCCTGAACCAAGAGGAGTTACATGCAATCCATCAAAAGAAGGCAGCTAAAGAACAAGCTGAGCTTAAAAAGATACAAGCGAGAGTCGAAGCCAAAGAACGTCAACAGCGTGCTAGGCGACAACGAGAAGCCAACTTGGGAATTACGCAAGTATTTTTCGAGGAAGCAGAGGAGGATGCACTGGAATCTGACCCACCTCTAAGATACCCAATTGAGTTACAGAGTCCTTACGGGGAGGTGCTGTATAATGCATTATTGGATACAGGAGCTCAACATAATTTGCTATCATATGGCGTGTGGTGTCAACTGGGAAAACCACCTTTAACCAAGAGTTCTATCCAAGTTCAAGGAATCAACAAGAAGAAAACCCCTGTCTCAGGAATTCTGCACACTCCGGTTGCTTATGACAAGGGAACCATAATTCAAAGCTTTTTGGTTATGCCTGCTGGTACCATGGAAGGGACTGTAAACTTAGGGCGCAAATGGATGATGGCCACCAAATGCAATATCGATTGGGCAACCAGACGAGTCACGACGCAAGAACCAACACTAGGTCTGACCGCTCAAAATCTCGCTCCTAAGCCATCGACTCTGGACAAAATGATGGATAACGAAAAATCACCAAGTCCAGTGGCAAAACCATCTTCGATTGTTGGCCACCCCTCTAACGCTTCAACGCCAAGAGTGGAAACAGGCAAGGTGGTCCCTAAAGCTTCGTTTACTATGCCAAAGAGTACATACAAATGGGTCCCCAAAGCTTCGTTAACAGCTACTTCCCCTGCTCAATCTCGTTCAGCCACCAAGAAGCCTCGTAAAAGGAAAGCAGCTACCCACCCGAGAAAGGGCAATGTAACATCGCGATGGATCCCTAAAAAATTATTAGTAGCCCAAGGGTACTACGAGGGAAATGACCAAATTTGGGTCCCTAAACATAAGCTGAATCCCTCTACATCACCTGTAAAACCTTGCAAACCAATTGTTGCCACCCCAACGATAATTCAAGATCGTGGTAAGGGAAAGGTAACAGAGTGCTCCACACTACTTCTTCCAGAGTTAGTTTGGATTCCCAAACGATATCGATCATTACCACCTAGCTCAGGAAGGGGGGAGCCACATGAAGCTTCTAGCTCCTCATGCCAGGCACACGCTGATATAGAAGTTTCTACATGCTCTATACCTACTCTTGCCAACACCCAACAGAAAACCGATGAGTCTACGTCTCCCCTTGTAATAGTATCGTCGGAAACCATTTCCTCCATTCGTCAATGGGAGCGTACACTACCATCTCTACAATTGGATGTGGCCACAAGAGTCATAAAAAGCTATCTGCCCACATCACAACTTATGACCCGCTGGACAAATTGGTTCCAAGAGGCTGCAACATCATTGTAAATAATATGATCTACCCAAGGAAAGGGGGAGCATGTACTCACGCTCGACATTCTAATGCTTCCTCCTTAGCCTTCTCCCCTGACCATGTAATTGCCAAATTCAAGGGGATGTATATATATAGCTTCATACACAGAAAAACAAAGAAAAGAAAAACAAAAAATAGTAAAAAGAGCAAGAGCACAAAAACAAGAGAAATATCCGTATACAATCAAGAACTAGATTGACCTGTCATAAACCTACTGATGCTATATCTGTGTTTGCAGATATGGCAGATGCCCGATCATCATACACTTCATCCACTCCTACCTTTGGTGAGAGGTATCATCTGTACCTTTCTCAGATATTCAACATGTGCTATCCTGTAATTGAAACTGAATGGGATCATATAGATGTACTAGCCAGAGAGGAAAATGTTAAGGAATTAGAATGGCTAATTCGCCTATTGACCATGACTGACCCCTACTCCGTAGAGGACATATCCCCGATAGCCCAATGCTTTCCTTTTCCACAAGATGACTATCCTCGCATGGTTACATTTTTGATGAGTTTATGTGGATGGGAAAATGAAAAGGAAATATCTGACAATGATGAATGGACGGATGAAACTCATGGCACTACTGAGGTTGACTTTATTTGTTTGGATGATGCGGATAGAGGCTTAGCCTTAGGGCTAGAGCCAGGACTCTACAACATCCTCTTACCGTATCCTCAGTAGTAGTGTGGTGACTGGTAGGTAGGTTAGTGTTTGCAAGTTTTTTCTAGTTTAGATTCCTTAAACAAGTCTTGAAATTTTCACACTGATGTGCCTCTCGAGGTATAGTGCTTGTTAGTTGATTGTACAGGTTGAAAAGTTTGAGGTGGGTTTGCTTTCAAGTCCTGAGACTGCTGCAACGTTCATCAAAATATATCTACATCAAATTGCAAGCTGTCTCGTCAAATCAAGGAGATCTCCAATTACAGGTGTAATTCTTCCATACCCACTCTCTTTCGTTTTTACTATTCAATCAATTGCATAAACTATAATGCATGACCACGTGGAAATTGTCAATGTACTACTTAGTTTTTGAAGTTGCTTGCATGCTAGTGTAAATCATTAATGAGCTTGACTTTATTGGAAATATTCCTAGGCAGCATGACGTCTTTAGTTAACCTTGGAATACGATTGTCTTAGGTCTACGGTCAAACCATCTTAATGTTTGACACCTGGCCATGTGTGTGTTGACCTCTAGGACATAGCTATTACCCCTTTGTCGAAAGGATGCAAGACAAATTATAGTTCAGGAGCGAAGATCAAAAGAAATAGATTATAGAAAAAAAAAAGGCTTCAATAAATGGCAATACAAGTCTATGATGTGCTTTAATGTTGGCCTATCGCCTTATTGATACTTGGTAGGCGAGGAGTATTCTACTCCAAACCGATGCCTTGGTTGGTAGGGGGTAGCCTTGCCTAAAGTAAGCTAATAGATTCCTGGATAATGCCTTGTGTTAAACATGGTACCAGGATCGATGTTAGTTTTGCCTTAGGAAGGTCGCCATTGTGTGTAAAAATTGTCACGTGTATTAATAAAAAAAAAAAGAAGAAGGCAAAAAGCTCCTGTAACTCTGATGTTTCTTGTGTCCCAAGGCTTGTGGTATTAACTTGCTCTTAGAGTAGACACAGTGTGGTCATCTGTTTATTTATTAAGCTTGGTTATTTTCCTTGACTTAGGCCAGTTATAAACCTTGATTAACCTTTGACACCTTGCTAACTCTTGAATTCCTTTCAATAATTTTAAACTCCTATTAATTTGCTACACTAGCTCACTCATGTGACCCTTAAACTAAGTTCTCATAGCAACATCCATTGTGGTCTCACATGCTTGAATTTATACACTTTATATCTTTTGAATTCCAGCATACCTTCACTCTACTTCCCTGTTTTGCAGACGGTCTACCACAACACCCTCTCGAGCTTACCATACCATAGCTTCCGAGGACGGAATCTACATCAGGAAGGGGGGCATGTTAACCCATGGCGGACATGGCGACGTACTATATTTTACGTCCTTAATTTAAATATTCTGAGTCATGGGCCGGGCTTGTCGGCACCATATGTTAAGGATGAAGGGATTGGGTGATCGCCGATGAGAGGCGCACCTTGGATATCAGTAGGATAAGGGTTAGGGTCGGCCGGCCATGTATGGGCGCCCAAGTGTGAACGGCCAAGTCACCTATGAGTCAAATGTAACCCTAAAATCCTCATTCTCATGTGTTGTGAATACAAGAGTGCTCTTGCCTTATCTCCTTGATTTCCTTCTCCTGCGTGTGTGAGACAGAGAGAGAGAGAGAGTGAGAGAGCGATCGAGCGCACTGTGTAGCGGCACGGCGGCGGCGACGAGGCGGTAGAGCGGCGACGGCGGCTCCTCCTTCACGGCTGCGACGCGGGAATCCTTCAAGGCGGCGGTTAAGCGGTGAGTGACACACCTTTTGCATTCTGTTTTGAGCTTCCTTCCCTGGTTGTATGCTTGCAGCCATTCGTGGCTCGCATACGGTGTCCGGCAAGTCCCCAGCTACGACCTGTGCGGCAAAAGCGCACATATTTCAACAACAAAGTACGTAATACCCACCACGAGTGCAATGAAATAGTAACAGTACGATAGATCCATAACCACGGACGATCATAGTAGCCAACAAACTCCAAGATGCACCCATCCGGTTGCCTCACACGCCTCCTACGTTGCTTTGCTTTTCCCTTGTGCCATGTATTATACTCAGACATGCTCAAGTCCACATGAGTCTTTAGAAACTCTTCTTTCATGGCCAGGAAGCCATCCCGATGGTTGTCATAAGACAACAACGTTGTGGCTTGAAACTCAATGTGTGCATCCCTAGTCAATATGTATACCTTCATTCCAATCATTTGGTCTCTAGTTTTATACGTCTCTCGTGGAGGATTGTTGTCCTTCTAGAAACTCCAATTGAAAAAAATGACATCCACGATGCAAGGGAAGCTTAACCATGCTTGCGACAATGAGAACTCGAAATGAAGAAGCTCATGCACTTAAGAGGACTTTCAGTATCTCTATTAATACATTTAGTACATTCCAACATTCATTAACTCAAAACTTGTATTTCAAGAGGTGACATATTTCTCACATTCTTCTTGTATTCATGGGGAAGACTCAAATTCTTCTAGGATCCACACATTTTTAGGGGGCAAAGAATTCACTTATTGTGCAAGCCTTTAAAAAAAATACGATGTTCAGGACTGCATTGCACATATATGACTAGTACTATTACTTATATATAACTTTCAAGTTGATTTTAAAGCTAGGAGGTGATTAGAATCTTAGATCTAGCAAGGTTAATACCAATCTTATCTGCAAAATTTAGCTCATGAAAAGTCTTCTCATCTCAAATGAAATCCTTGTACAAAATTAGTACATTCATCTCTTCTCACTAGTATTAGATTTGGGTAAATTTATAAATTAATAATACCAAGGTAAGTACAACAAAATTAGTCTGATTAAAACTAAAAAATGTATTATATTTACATAACTCCCGCACATATTTATTAGTATTGAATAAAGAGAACATTAATAGACATGCAGAGTGGCAGCCATCACAGTCCTCAACTGTGGAGCCCCCATCGACAACGTCCACACTAGGCCCCTCCCTGACCATGACCATGAAGCCTCCCATCAGCAACATCCACACTAGGCCCCCTCCCTGACCACCATGAAGCCTAGTCGTTCCCTCCGTGAACGAATGAGCCTGAAAACATGTTAACCTACCAAGCTAATATTATGCAGCTTGCAAATACAACATATAGAAAATGTAACCCAAAATCGTATCATCGTCCTCATTGCCCACATCACCTGGTAACGGTGAATCTCTGACACTCGCATTCTTGGAAGGATCATCTGTAATGTGCCTAGAAATGTTAGTGTATAAGGAAGATTCAATTTTTTCTTGGATCCACACATTTTTAAGAGGCAAAGAATTCGATGATTGTGCAAGCCTTTAACCCAAAAAAAAATAAAATCGATTTTTAGGATTGCAATGCACATATATGACTAATACTATTACTTGTATGATGCTCAAGTTGATTTTAAAGCATTGTTAGGAGGTGATTAGAATCTTAGATCTAGCAAGGTTAATACTTATCTTATCTGCAAAATTTATCAAAACTAAAAAAAATGTATTTTAGATAAGATCATTGCAATGTATTAGATTATTATAATCTTTATATTTACATAACTCCAATACATATTTATAACTTTATTGGTATTGAATAAAGAGAACATTAATAGACATGCATAGTGGCAATACATTACACTAATGCTCTTTATTGGTATTGAATAAAGAGAACATTAATAGACATGCATAGTGGCAATACATTACACTAATGCTCCTCATGATAAACTTCCATCTAGGAAACAGATTGAATTAATATAATATTGACTATAGAACTCTGTATATCACTATATCCTGCCCCCATCATCAGCAACGTCCACAGTAGCCCCCTCTCTCTGATCATGAAGCCCTCCATCGTCCACAGTCGTTCCCTCCGCGACAAACGAGCGCCCATTAGTAGCATCCAAAGTCGTTCCCTCCATTGAGCCTACATGCCCTGCAGCCTCACCCCGTCTGCTGCTGGAAAATTATACAAATACATTTTAAAAAGAAAAAGAAAAAAGAAAACGTGTTAACCTACAAAGCCAAAATTATACATCGTCCACATCTTCATGCTATATAATTCTACATTGTTCCTCTTCATGTCCCATGCTATATAATGCTTTTTAAAACAAAGCCCATTTTCCTCCTCCAACACCATCCATGCTTTAAAAGGAGTGCAGAATCTAGATCTTTGGATGGATGTTGAGGTTAAAGAGAATGGTCTCTCCTATGATTCAACATGTATGGCCTTGTGGTCACACCGAAGTAAAAGCATGCAGATTTTAATTGATGAGTGCATACGTCCAAGCTACTTACATCTTGGCCTATGACCAAATTTCATACCCTTTGATAAGTTATCATTGGAATACAATAATGCTTTATTCAAACAAGTTTTTGTTTTGAGTCTCCTGAGTGCAACTTTGAGTACTTTGATCAAATATTTTGTGACTTTGTTTAATCAAGTATACTTTCTTGTGTCTTTGAGTATGAGCAATTTGTTATCAAAGCTGATAGGAATTGTGAGATATGTGGTACTATCACGCCTCTTTGAAGATGAATAACTTTGTTTATTTGCATTTTCATGTATTAATATTGTTAACTCTAGTAATAGCCAAAATGATATGACAATGAGATCTACCTACAAAAAAAATAGATAAAATAGGTGTTAGATTACATGTTTTTGAAGTTGGAATCAAAAGATCATGTTTTAAAGACACTAAAGAAAACTTTTGGCCATTTTGGGGCTCAATTTCGAATATGATGTTAGAATCATGAAAATTGTAAAATATAAAATTAATAGATAGAATAGGTGTTAGATTACATGTTATTTAAGTTGGACTCAAAAGATCATGTTTTGAAGGCATTGCAAGAAAATTGTAACAAGATACGTGTGGTGTATATCAGAGAACACTCACAAGAAGTAGGATCTTTCACAGCACAAAACTATTGGACAATAGCAGAGATAGAGAAGAATAATGTATTACTAAAGTGATTCAATAGATGGCACTTCTTTTATGTGATACTCTAAATAGGGGATAAGCACTTCTTTTAGGTTGAGAGCTTTGGTGTCTTCAAATAGGGGATAAGCACTTCTTTTAAAAGTAGGCATTGTCCAGTGAATGGAGCAATTGCTAGTTGTGTGTGCTTCTCAAATTTGAGGAGGGAGTTCCTATTGGGGGATTGTTAGTGGGAGAGATCCTTTGCGGAATTGTTAGTGAGAGAGATCCTTGTACAATTGGGGGAGATAAAGTGTGGAATGAAAGGGATAGAAAAGCACTAGTAGGTAAGGACACATCAAATGATGTATGGAATGAGTTAAAGAAATTATTTAGGGCTTAGGGTAAAATTTCTAAAATTGCTTTGAAGATCAAGTTTTTTAGTTTGGATATGTCACATGATCAATATTTCTCTACTCACCTAAAGTACATGAAGAGTTTGATGCAACACCTTGCATGAATTGAAGCACCCATCGATGAGGAGGATTCCATTGATGTTCCACTCAAAGGCGTACCTAATGAGCCATATGGGAATGTGGTTTGCACCTACATAAATTCACCTAGCCAAACCTTTAAAGAAGTTGTCTGCTACCCCCTTGGAAGATTAAGGAAATGCGTACCTAATGGGCCATATGGGGCTGTGGTTTGCACCTATAGAAATTTGCCTAGCCAAACCTTTAAAGGAGTTGTCTACTACCCTCTTGGAAGATTAAGGAAAAGGCAACACATGTCCAAACCAAGCATGCTTAAGCAAAGGTTCCTACAAGGGACCATCACCAAAAGAGAAGGGTAAAATGTAGTGCAACTATTGTAGTATGAACAATCACTTGGACAAGAATTGCTTCTTTAAAAAGAAACCACAAACTCAAGCCAACTTTGCAGATGAAGAAGAGAAAGGTGAGAAGGCCTCATGGTTAGCAGAAGAGGCTACCCTAGCCCATGATGATTGGGCATTCTAATCACCAAAGGCCATAAGGCCACCCCCACTTCCTACCTTGTGTAAAACATCACTCAAGCTAAGATGGTGAAAATCTATGTAAATTAAAAATAGGTCAAATCCATATCTGCTAGAGGGAAGGATATCACTTGAGGGGGAGATTGTTGAGAGAAATCAAGTGACACCCATCTTGGGGGAGCTAATTAAATGTCCATGGTGTAAAGGCCAAAACCTTAGAAATGAAATCTTAGTAATAGCAAGCCTATAAAGAGTGACTTAGAGTAAATCCATAAAAAACAGTAAGACAAAAAGGAATCCAAGCCCACTGCAAGTAGACAAGAACCTTGAATGATAGCCACCAACATTTACTTGGAGCACATGGAAAGGGTATCTCTTAGCACCTAAACTAAACATGCTTAGCATTGATCTAATTCTTGTACCCACAAGCTTATTTAAGAGGCATGAACCAAATGCAAAATAACGCATGATCTGTTATCATCATCTTGCCCTCATTATGCTTTGTGATAAAGTTCTTAATCATATCTCATTAGTCATTATCCATATCCTAATCCATGGTTTTGCTATTCCTCTCTATCACTCTTCTTTATAGAATCAGTATGCTTAATCATCTAATCTCAACACAGCACACCACAGAGTGAATGATCTCCTCTGGGCCTTCAGGAAGAATTTATGCCCTTAATTAATGAGGAGCATCTTTGACATAAAAGTGGTAATGGTACATGCATCCTTGCATCAATGGCATACTAACTCTTAGTTGAGCACGAGTACAATTACTACTTGTGAGAGGTTTCAATACCTATAAGGATTAATACTACTTTATATGCAAGTTGAGCTCAAGGAGATGTAGGCAATAATGGGTAGAACACCCTCCTTATATTGATTGAATTTGACCTTACAATATTATCAACAAGCCTTGATGTCACATGAAACCCATGATTCGACTCACTACGATTGTGCTTAGCATCATTGATAGCTTCAAGGATTGATCCCATGTGTTCTCCAAAAATGTGCAAGTTCTCCCTACATCGATTCAAGGATTAATACCACATAAGTAATTGCACAATGGCACAATTTTCTTTAGAACACCACATTGCATTGTCATGTATCCCTCAAAAATTACGATGTGAAATGCACATTTCAATCCCAATACTCAAAAGTGCAATGTTTCCATATCATACTATCTAAATACTAAGGCAAGAGATTGTGTTGGGCAGGTTTGCTTTGAGATTAGTTTCTGATCCCTTTTAAAATTCACTGCACTTGTTGAGTGCAACACTCTCACAACATTTCAAAACTCTTCCCACATTGCTATTTGTGTATTGTAAACATGTAGTGCTAAGCACACACGTAGAAGAACAGAGAAGATCTAATTTTTGTTTCTTGTCTGATGGGAAACAAAGAAAAAAAGTAATTATGAGTACAACCCTCACTACAACTTTTAAAACTTGCACTGATGAATACATCAAAATCTCAAGAGAGATCATTAACATCTAGATGGCAATCATAATCCCGATAGTGTGTAAGAGCAATGAGGCAAGAGTATCAAGATCCTTCGAGCGTAGAAGTACTTGAGATCTTATGATTATGTTTCTTACAAGCACTTATCACTCATGACTGAGGACTAGTTGTATCTCCTTAAGTATGACAGCCCTGAGGATCCTTGCTGCTCACATGCATAAGTACTATAGTTCAAAAAAAATGGATTAATGCAAAGACAAATGCTGTACATATAACAATGAAAAGAAGGAATTTCTAAAATTTGAGCTGCACAGGTTTAAGTTGCTCGGTCGGTAGAGGTTTCTGCAATCACATGGTTGTGATTCCTCAGCTGACAATTTCGATTAAAGTGAAAGCTGCAAATATGAGAAATAAGACCCCTCCTATGTATGCTATGACCTGGGAAAAAATAACTCAGCACCATGAATCTCTCTCTCTCTCTCTCTCTCAGCCTCATCTCTCTCTCTCTCTCTCTCTCTCTCTCTCTCTCTCTCTCTCTCTCTCTCTCTCTCTCTCTCTCTCTCTCTCTCTCTCTTATAAAGGCCATGATCCACCAAAGTTCAAGTCCCACTGTTGGTCGTATATGCCCTCGTGTTGCATTCTACCGACGTTAATACCTCTCTCTCTCTCCCTCGCCCGTCGCTCTCTCTCTCTCCCCGCCAGCCCCTCGCCCCCCTCTGCGCCCCGCAGCAACCCCCTCTGCGCCAGCCCTCCCTCCCTCCCTCTCTCTCTCTCTCTCTCTCTCTCTCTCTCTCTCTCTCTCTCTCTCTCTCTCTCTCTCTCTCTCTCTCTCTCTCTCTCTCTCGCCTCCCGCCAGCCCCTCGCCTCTCTCTCTCTCTCTCTCTCTCTCTCTCTCTCTCTCTCTCTCTCTCTCTCTCTCTCTCTCTCTCTCTCTCTCTCTCTCTCTCTCTCTCTCTCGCCCCTCGCTTCTGGTCGCCCCCCTGTTCGCTTCGTTTCTATTCACCCCTCGCTTCTAGTTGCCCCCTGTTCGCTCCACATTCTGTTCGCTTCGCTCTTGATCACCCCCCTGTTCGCCCCATTTTCCGTTCGCTTCCCTTCCCCCCACCCGCCCTTTCTTTAGTAGACGCTTAATATCTCTCTCCCTGTGCGCCCGCTGCCCATCACCCCCTGTTTCGCCTCGCCTGTTGTGCCAGCACACCCCGCCATCTCTCTCTTTCCGTCTCTCTGTTCGCCGCCCGCTGGCGCTATGCTGCCCTTGTGCCTTCGTTTTCCCACCCACCCTTCCCCAGGCTCCCAAGGCAGCAACATAACTCTCTCTCTCTCTCTCTCTCTCTATCCTTAACTGTGGGAAGGGCTGCAGAGTAATCTCAAGGAATGGCCCCGAGTCTCCAAGAGAAACTTGAGGCCCTCGAGACGGCAATGAAGGCACTAATCAAAGAGAACAAGAAGACATCCGATTCCAACCTCAATGAGGTGGAGAACAAACTACATTGGCACATCATGGCCCTCGAAGCACGGGTCACGGACCTTGAACAAGAGAACATAGCACTTAAGGAAGAGGTGAGTGCATTGAAAGTGGAACTGGTAGCCGTCAAGAACACCGAGCAGGAAGAAGGGGAGATCAATGAAAACACACACGGCCATCATATAAGAGATACAGCTCTCACAGGACAGGGTTATATACATAGTCCTATGTTACTTTCCTCCATCAGGATCATCCTATGTCATTACAGAGGACATGCCACAGGAGGAGGAGACAAGAGCCTCGCCATACACTTGTCTGTCAGAGGAGATTATGTATTATTCTACACTAGGGGAAGTATTTCTTACGGGTGACTTCAATGCCCACACACAGAGCAGACAGTGTGAGGTGTATGACTATGATGACATGAAGATCCCCCACTATGTGGATCCAGAGGAGATAGGGGCTAGTCGGGCGTCAGAGAACACTGGACCAGACAGAGGACAATATGGGAACCACTTACTAGAGTTGGGAGCCGAGCATCGTCTCGTTATTTATAACGGGATGCTACAATGGCCGGGATCAGGAGGGCTGACATGCTTCCCACATGGGGGTCATACACTGTGAGGATTACTGTTATTACTTAGTATTTCATCCACTTATCTGTGTATTTAAGACTGAAACTGAAAGTAGACTTGAACACAGATGTTTGATTGATTGATTGAAATTGTGATACAACATGCTCTTTATATAGGAGTTCAAGAGACACGAATGAAAAGACACATCCCATGACCAATAGTCATGACTCTAGGCGAAGGGACACATCCTTTGGACGAATAGCTGCAACCATTGGGTGAAGAGTTGCAACCCTAGAGCGAAGGGGTGTGACCAGTCGTCGAAGGAGAGTGTGGCTCTTGATGAAGAGGCATGTCTCTAGAGTGAATAGTCGTGACCATCCAAGTGTAGGGGTCCTCTGTAATCATGTCACTTCAGTATCTGTAATCATAAGGAGACTGTATAATGAACTAGGGATAGTTGTTGAGACTCTGGAAGAAGGGAAATGATTGAATTGCTTCTGCATCCAAAGCTCTAGCTGCTAGATCCCATGTCATGGCATTATTGTTGACCATAACAATCTTGCATATACCAAACTGAATATTAATTGCATCTGTAACTTGTCTCATCTTTACCAAAAGCATGAGAATCATATCTGTAACTTGAGTAGAACTTTTGTTAACATCATTGGTAACTTCGAGCTTTGTCCAAGAAAAGACTGAATCTTTATTTGCTTCCGGCTGAGAGGCGGCAACCACCTGTTGGATGTCTGAAAGGGATTCCACTGATTTTTCTGGAACACAAAAGTCTTCAAGTGTTGTCGTAGGTTGAGAAGAAATATCTTCCATATGCTTTTCTTTGCTTAGAAAGTTGTTCTCGGGACAAGTTATGTCCAAAGATTCATTTGCAGCGATTGAAGTCATGCTGCAAGAGTCTGCGTCTGATTTATCCTTTTCACCACTAAAGGTAAGGACTGGAGTCTTCATTTTTGAAGAAGAATCATCATTCACCACAGCGTCAGGTATCCGGTCAGAGGCAAAGACTCCGTTTTGCATGGGCGGTGACGAGGCTATTGCTTCTGCCTGGGTCATGGCAAGAAAAGGGGTTGTGGACATTGTATCTGTCACACATGTACCAGAATCTTTTGAATCTTCAGCTTTCTCAGCAGGTATTAAGGCTTCCAATGTAGAAGGGGGAGGTTGAGGTTTTTTGCGCCTCTTAGACCTCTCAAGGATCCTCTTGCACAACGTGAGAATGAGTAAGTCTTCAACACTGCCACCAAGAGCTTGCAAGGACTTGAATGTAGGGCATTGCTCGCGAGGGGAAACTTGTCCAACGTCGCGGCGCTCACGACCGAGTACTCGACTAGGGTCGGACACACGTGCCACTAAGTAAGCCCATCTTGATATGGCTGATTTCTTTCCAAGATGTGATCCTTTGGAAGCTTCATATTGCTGCTTTGGCTTCTGCTCTGATAGTGATTCAAAGATGGATCTTTCTCATAACTGTTGTAATGCTGAGAATGTTTGCGACGAGCATGCAGAGGCTCAAACGAAGGTATTTCATGTCTGGTGGTCTCTACAGAACTGTGCTGAGGACTAGAAACCTGTTGTGGGTGTTGTACGCCGAGAAGTTGCTTGTCGGGAGCTTGAGGAGGCTTTGGCTCACCATGGATCAAGTGTGACGAAAAAGTAGCCAGAGAAGGCTTCAAGAGTAGTTGAAATGCCTTCATTTCATGCCCGAGAAGGAAAATCGGTGAAGAAAATGAGGATTTGAGGCCGCTTTCAACACTTTATGCTTGCTGTAATTTCTGGAGAGCAACAAAATTCTGCACTGCAGGGTTTGGTGGAAGCCCTACATGCCAAGAAAGTCATTGCCAAGACAAGAGGGGCATACATGAAGAGGGCTACATCCGGGGGGTTGGGGGCGCCGGTTCACATTAGCGTGTACGCCCGTTGGTTTTTTTTTTTTAATGCGCTGAAGGCTGGCGGGTTCTGTCCTTTTTTTTTTGTGCGTGTGCACTGGTTGGCGGCTGGGTTTCCTTGCGCTGGCTGCCGGCTGCTTCACGTGGCTGGTGGAAGCCACGTGTATAATAAGGCTTAACTATAAGCCTTAAGTTATAAGGCTTGTTGTTATTATTTTTTAGGTGTAAAGGTGACGGGCACGTCGCCTGGGAATAGATGCGCCGCTTCGAAGAGCCTCGCCGACTAGATTGCGCCGAGTTGAAGAGCACCGGCAGCGACTAAACGAGGAGAGGGTGCTTGTCGGCGGTGAGGGCTGCAGGCCGGTAACCGGCAGCGAACGAGGCTAAGAAGAGGGGGGCTCCATATTCAGCAGCGAAGGGGTACGTGGGTTAATGAAAAAAAAAGGGCCGCCCAAATTTGTTAATGGGCTGGCCAGCTGGTCGTCTTTATTAAACCCACGAAGGCTGAAGGCTGAATTATTGAATCATAGCGCTTATGCGCTGGCGGCCAAGAGGTGTGAAGCCGTGAGGATCAGCGAAGAGGTGCCATGCGAGGAGGTGCCATCTCGTGGTGCCATCGTGCGTGTGAAGAGATGCGAACCCATACACGAAAGGGCACAACCCGATGAAGAGGCTCACGAAGGGCTACCAGCAGGAGATCGCTGCATACTCACCGGGTACGCCACACACACATCTGTGCATCTGTCTTCTATATGTGAATTGAGAAAGAAGGTTTAGGTTACCTCATACTCGTAGATGCAGGTTCCATCTTTCTTCTGCTTCCATACAACGCTGGGTAGGGGAGTAGAGCGGAGAGGGTGAGAGGCTCACAACCGTAGGCCCGGGAAAAAATTTTGCTCTGATACCACTGTGAGGATTACTGTTATTACTTAGTATTTCATCCACTTATCTGTGTATTTAAGACTGAAACTGAAAGTAGACTTGAACACAGATGTTTGATTGATTGATTGAAATTGTGATACAACATGCTCCTTATATAGGAGCTCAAGAGACACGAATGAAAAGACACATCCCATGACCAATAGTCATGACTCTAGGCGAAGGGACACATCCTTTGGACGAATAGCTGCAACCATTGGGTGAAGAGTTGCAACCCTAGAGCGAAGGGGTGTGACCAGTCTCGTCAAAGGAGTGTGGCTCTTGATGAAGAGGCATGTCTCTAGAGTGAATAGTCGTGACCATCCAAGTGTAGGGGTCCTCTGTAATCATGTCACTTCAGTATCTGTAATCATAAGGAGACTGTATAATGAACTAAGTCACAATCGTGACATACACGGACCGGAGGCACGGTGGTAGACTACATTATGGGGTCTTTGGAGGCATCACAACTTTGTTGCCACATGGTTAGAGGAAGACGAGAGGAAATGCTAGAGAGAGTGACACGTGACAAGGGGAAAACCATTGCTTAATAGAATAGATTGCTAATTGTTAACGTTTCTGGCTTCTGAATGACCCATTCTGGAATGTATATACACCACTCTTGCTTCTCTATGTTTCCATAATATATGGAATAGATGACCCAATAAAATTGAAAGAGTGAGAGGCCAAGCAGCACCACACTATTGTGTAGCTTCTCTATGTTTCCATTTTATAAGGAATAGATGACCCAATAAAATGGAAACAGAGAGAGATCACGCACAATGCCACACCATTACGCAACTTCTTTTTGTTTCCATAATAGTGAGTACATATAGACATTACTCTTTTCCCTTATTTAGAGTGCCTACACACATTCCCTACAAATATGGATGGGTAAAGGATATGGACAAAAGAAGATCCCCTCTCCAAAATATTGGGGTGGTGAAGATTTTCCCTTGTATTTAAAATGGGTGAAAGTTTGTAATCACCCTTAGCATGGGTGAGGGGCACAATGAGAAATGTTGAATATACTTTATGGACTATGGTTCATGAAAGGCAATTGTGAGAAATTTGACACTTAGCATTGTATGAGACAAGGAAGAAGCTACCACATAAGGTGCAAGACGTGTCTTGCCCGTTCTCAATGATGAAGATTCTCCCTCATTAAAGGAGAATCAATTGGAAAGGGAGGGAAACTCGACGATTTCTTTTTTTATAGTTATTTAAGGAGGAGGAGGAGAGAGAGAGAGAGAGAGAGAGAGAGAGAGAGAGAGAGAGTCTAAACCTTAGAGCTAAGAGTATCTATTAATTGACACCATTAATTGATACACTCATCAGTGTTTGGAGTTTATATAATATACTCATCAATGTTTGGAGTTTATATAATATACCTATACATTATATGAACACCACCACTCACTTCCCCATATGAAGACATATTCAAGACCTTGGGTGATAAATCATCTTGCTTTATGCTTATTCCTTGCTTGTCCCTTTGCCATTTGGTCAAGGGGTGGCCCCCACATGCAACACAATCCCATATGTGTGTTTGTAAGAACATGCACCCCACCTTAGCTGCCTCATAAAATGAGCATCCACACCCTACACAGCCCTTGTTGCATTCATAAATGTGCCTCAATGTCAATGCCATGTTCGTAGTACACTTAGCCAACTTTCATTACAATATACACCAACAGTATTCACACCCAATTTAAGCTTGAGAAACTCCCACCACATTCTACCTCCATCTTGACAAGATACCATGCTCCTATTTTGTTCTTTATTAGCTTTTGGAAGCCCAACTTCTTGGACTAAGCCAACCTCCAAAGGAGATGAACATAGTATGTCCTCTTCTTGGATGGTAAGCTCCTTTTGTCTTAGCACCTACACTTCTCTCTCTCTCTCTCTCTCTCTCTCTCTCTCTCAGGTATCCGTAGATTACATGAACTACAATTGAAACTCCTAAATTGGGTATTGAGACCCAAGATAAAGGAAAAAGGTGAGAAGCCAGGGATCGAAATGAAACATTGATTATGCCATATTTATTAGGGACGAGTCTAGTGTAAGAATCCTTTGGGAAATGGGTGAAAAATTAACTCAATTCTTGAAGGAATCTTTGATTCCTAATGTGGGAAGAAGAACCAAAATTGCAATGGTTTTGAGTGCCCCACAAGTGCATCTTGCCTAATAGCCATCAATGAAGCTCTTGAAATCTAAAACTTGTGTAATCAAGAATGTTGTTGGATGTTTGGCTTATCCTTAACTTTTTAGAGAGCCAACTAAAAATTACATCAATATCCTCGTGTGTATGCCCTACCATTAAAAAACCCAATTGAAACATCTTGAAAGATCCTCTAGCAAAACAATGAAAGATATGCAATCAAATATCAATTCTTGTTCTCTAATGCACAATTATCCAACTATATCATCAAGTTCTTTGGAAACATTTTGAAAGATCCTCTAGCAACCAACAATGAAAGATATGTAAACAAATATCAATTCTTATTCTCTAGTGCACAATTATCCAATTGTAGCATTAAGTTCTTTGGAAACATCTTCAAATTAGTACCTAGTGTGGGATCATGTTATGGTTGTGATGCATGTCGCACCTCAGGATCAACAACTACTACATAAAGAGGTACCTCACAATTCGGTACATAATGGTGATCTAGAGTACTTCTTGAGTTCAAGACATTCAACAACCTGCTATTTGATCTTCGCATTTCATCACATGCAAGATTCCCATAGTCATATTTGGGATATCTCTCCAAGTTTTGAAAACAAAAGGTAGGTTATATCTCTCCAAATGGTGAAATTAGGATCTGATGTCCACAAGCCAATAGCAAAGTGCACATGTCCATGAGATATCATGCCTATTAATGACACCGATAATTGAAATGACTTATGTGTTTCCTTTGAGCGCACCTTCAATCTAGGGATTGTTGTTTTGTTTTGGTCCGTCTTATCATGGATGATGCATAAGTATTTTTTAGGATTCATTTATTGTCACAGATCTAATTTTCTAAGGAGATGAAATTTAATGAAATTGTAATAATTGATTTAATTCAAATAATTCATCACACCACATGCTCAATATATTTAATAATTAAGAGAAAAACAAATGAAAATACTTAGCTCACAAAGTACCACTCCAAGATTGGGTGCAATCATCCCCCCTCGTGTGTATGGCCTATTTCCCCCACACGAGTATTTATGAGATACTTTATTCCAATTTAGGCCATAGCCTCCAAAAATACAAAAAGGTGCTTTTCTTGCACGATACTCTCATATCTTCAAAAATAGAGTGTCCATAAATTGAGGCTTGGGTTTAAAGCATATCACGCTTTATAAAAATATTAAAGATCAAGTCTATGCTTGATAAACTAAGGCTTTTCAAATAAATCAAAATGTGCACAAGCTAGGCTAGCACATGTACATACAAAGCTTGTTTACAAAAATGGTGTGCCAAGTAATAATTTTTTGTAACTTCCTATAAAATAACCAACAATAAATTGGTGAAACAAATATTCCATAAGCATACAAACCATAGCCACACACATGCTTGCCAGGCGTAAGTAACGCGGGAATCACCCCTCCATACGAACCAACTAAAACAAACATTGGAGACCCCAAGTATACGTCAATATCCACCAAACGTATTAATATTTATAATGGCATCACCCATGATATTAACATAATTTGGCTTGACGCAAAGATAATCCAAGCATCCCCGAATTATCTAAGAGGGTGGAATAATATTATTAAGAGGGCTTAAAATATATTCCCATAGCATTCCCTCTTACTGCTTGAGTTTGCAATTGCCCTTAATTGCCGGTTTGTTGAAAAGAATGGAGGATCTCAGGGAAAGCACGAAAATATTTATGAGGCACCCATATTGCATCTTCACGAGGATGATTTTGGAAAGTCACTAAATATTTGCTATATTGGTTTCCATTTCGAGTTGATTTAATCTGATGATCAATGATAGTGTCTGGAAGTAAAACTTCTTCCTCACCTTTAATAAGACGTGGTTCTTCATACACTGGATGAGTGGGAAGTGATCCTTTGAAAGGTTTTAACAAGTTAACATGAAATGAATTATGAATTTGTCAATGAAAAGGTAATTCAAGTTTATATACAACATCGTTAATTTTGTGAATCACCTTAAAAGGT